>NC_133620.1:419757960-420101293 GCF_048593235.1 Sminthopsis crassicaudata | reverse complement strand
ATTAATGTTCGATAAGAAACAATCAGCAGGATGATTTCAGAAATACCTGCAAAAATTTACATGAAATGATGCTAAGTGAAATGAGTAGAACCAAGAGATCACTGTACATGGCAACAACAAGATTATGTGATGATCAATTCTTTTCAACAATGATTCAGCCCAATTCCAATAGACTTTTGATAGAGAGAGACATCTACATTCAGAAAGAGAACTGTGTAGATTGAATGTGAATCACAACATAGTGGTTTCACTATTTTTGTTGTTATTTATTTGCATTTTTTTCTCATTTTTTTTCTCTTCTTGATCTGATTTGGAAAAAAAAAAAAAAAGATCACCAAGAAGTTCCCATTGAAGAAGAAACTTAAGCCAGGGGAGAGACCACCAGTTAGAAGGTATGGTCTGAATATGGAGCTCATCCTTTCACTGATACCCCTTCATACATATCTTTCTCTAAAATATCTTTGGCTGTATTCTTTTGCACCTGAGCACACTAATATTTTAAGAGAGATGCTCATTGTCCATGAATCAGAAAACACCATAATCTCTGAAGAAAAAATATTGTGGGGTTAGTCAAAGGACAATGGAAAGGTATCTGATAGTTATAAATAAGCAGCATATTAACAACAATGACTTAATTTTAAGAGGCAGTATTAAAAAAATATCCAAGAAGATTATGACCCCCCCCTCAAAAAATGGATCACTCACATAGCAAGAGTAAAAGAAAACAGATGAACAGCCTCAGTGCTGCACTCATTCCCACTTATTTTGAAATGCACTAAAAAGAAAGCTTCCATTCATCTTCCAAGTTTCCCTATTATTACTGATGCTCCCAATCATCTATATTTGCAGTTCTATATCACCTATATCATCTATATCACCATGCTCCCAAACATCTATATTTGCAATTTTGCTGTCATGTAAAACTCTTTATGATCATTCATCCCACATTTCTGTTATAGATGATTAATTGGACTCCTATTTATTGGACTCCTATTTTATTCCATTCTGTCTTAATCAGTTTGATGATTTCATAGACATGGTGATTATAAATTCTGGTATTAGGCCTCAGAGCTATGGACTGCAGATTGTAAATTCACTTGATTAATCATTGGAAGCTATGAGAAGATCTCCATCTTTGTTGTTCCTTGTTATGGTGACCAAGTCCAGTGTGCTAAAGGTAACTCAACTACATGGAAAGCTCCCCTAGCTTTTTTTTTGTTGCCCTTTAGTCCCTTGTCATTCCTCTAATGCTCAACATGGGGAGATCATTATGAACACCTGGCCAATGAGTGATGGTAGTTGCTGGACTGTGACCTGCCCTTATATCGATGTAGATGTTTTGACATCCTCTCATCAACCCAAACCCATAAACTCTAAGCTCATAATCTTGGTAGGGCCTTCTGAAAAGCCAAGGTCTGCTGACTAGCCTGTTTATCGATCATCAGGATGTTAATTTGACCTCAGATACTTACTAATTATATGATCTTCGGCAAGTAATTTAACCCAATTGTGTTCAAAAATAAAGAAAAAAAGAAAAAGATATAAAACAGGTTATTTCACATAACTTTACCCAAGTTCAAACCCTCCTCACCTTTCTTCTACATCTGCAATAACTTCCTACCTTAAATCTCTAATTCATCCTCAAAGTCAAATATTAATTATACTGTCATTTAAACTCTTCATACCCTATACACTTTCTACCTTTCTAGTCCTCTAACACATTAATGCTCTCCACATCCTTCATGATACAGTCTAACTGGACTACTTGTTATTCTTCACACATCTATTTATGTTCCTTTATGCTGGCTAACTCATATTATTAGAATTCTTTTCCTCTCATCCTTTCTCTCAAACGCCACATCTATATGAATCCTTTTTCTCACTTACACATCAAACTAATGTGTATTTATTTAATATATGTGACATGTGTGTATTTATATACATATATATTTACATATGTTCATATGCATGTGTACATTGTGTGAGCATGTATATATAAAATATCTGTGTGTATACACACACATATATATGTGTGTCCCTGGGCCTGTTTCCACCTCTTTAATGAAGGGTTTAGACTGGATTTTCTTTGGCTCTCAATCTATAAATCTATTATTTCATAACCAATTCTCTTTATATTGCCTATTGATTATAGAATCTTACTGAAATAACATGAATGTTTTCTATAAAGAAATTATGTCAATAATTCTCCCCTAAAGGATTTCTAGACTATCAAGACATTTGAAAAATTGTGTTCAAAAGAGTTAAATACATCATGTACATCATACAACCCTATTACTTCCATCTCTCTTCTGTGCTCCCATAAGCTAGTTATTCTGGTGGTGACACAAATTAAAATTATATGGTTAAGAATTGATTCAGGACCAGGTTGTAAATAATGTTATTTCTGTAGGTGCCCACAAATATCCTGAGGCTTGAAAGCTTCCAAGAACACATTCTGTGATTTTACATGTCAGTCTATCTGAGGTAAGTGAACATTTCTTTTCACTCTCCTGATCATTCTGAGATCTATCACACTGACAGAACAGTCCTTGAAGGTATGTTTAAATCCCTTTATATGTAATTGCACAGCCCATTACACTGGTAATTTCCTTCAACATTGCTGTACCTGATGATTTCTCGTTTTCATTTTGACAGGTTCCAAGAGCTTCATTTTTATCACATTTAAACTTCTGTCATTCTTTGAAAATTGAACTCTTTCATCCTTTTGGGAGCTGGATTACCAATAAGCTTCTCAATTAACACTGAAAGTAGATTATTGACTAACACTTTAAAAAAAATCATCTTATGATGTCATGGACAATACAATTTCTATTTCCATAAAACCTTTCAAATGGGAAGCAAAAAAAAAATAATTCATTGTCTTAAATTGAGTTCAAAAGCTCTCTTGAGTCTTTATTCTAAATTCTACTACATGATACTGATTAAATTTTAGCCCATGAGTTTAAATTCAATTCTTCAAATTAGAATGTAACATAATTTTCTTTCTGTGGCCTTTCCAATGGTCACAGGACCACAAACTTTAGAAACATGAAAGTATTGAAGAAGATTCATTATTAATTAAGCTTTTCTCTGTCTCTTTCTGATGATCACTCTTGCTTTCTGGTCTTATTCTCCAAGTCTCTCTCTGTCTCTCTGTCTCTCTGTCTTTCTGTGTCTCTGTGTCTCTATGTCTCTCTCTCTCTCTCTTTCTCTCTCTCTCTCTCTCTCTTTCTCTCTCTCTCTCTCTCATATAATATATATTATGTGTATATTATACATATAATTTTAGAAAAGCACTTTCAACAGCATATTAGGAATGGAGAAAACATTTCTTGGTTTCTCTAATAGACTCTTTAAGTAGTGGATCCTAGATGGAAATTATATTTTCATTTTGACATTACCTTGCATGGTCCACTAGGATAATATGTTAAGAATCTAAACAAAATAAATATACAACTGACAATTGTCACCAACAGAGCAGACAAATCAAACTAGCTGAAATACCATGGGGTTCAAATGGAGACACAGAAGGCAGTTCAAAGCATTGTCACCTCCTCAACAGACACCTATAAATATATCATAGGACCTAGAGCTTGTGAATCCTAGGAACTTTGTCCACTGCTTTAAGTAGAAAAGCAACCATTTGTGGTTGTAGCCCCACCAGCAGAAATATCAATTACTGACTAACTAATGAGCAGATATACCTGAGTGCTTAGAATAGCAATAACTATTCTCAACCCAGCCTCCAACAAGAGCCTTGCTTCTAGCTTAGACCTCAGAGGTATCAGCCATGAGACCAATCTTTGGGAAAATGAAACTTTCCAATTGACCCCATACTTATTACAGCTACCCATGACTTAGGAAAGAAAATTCTTGTCACCAAGGACATTGACATTTTCAAATAATAATAATTAGTATGTATATATATATATATGATCACATAGCCAGCAAATGTCTAAGGCTGGATTTGAACTCAGATACTTGTATTTCAAGGCTCAGTACTGGATTCACTATTATCATCTGGCTGCTAACCTTGCAAAGTAGCTGCTATTATTGTTTCCATTTTATAGTTGTGGAAACTGAAACCAATGGAGGTTGTGATTTATGCAGAATCACATAGCCAGTGAGTGTCTGGGACTGAATTTAAACTCAGGTCTTTCTGAATCCTTACCTGTCACTCTAACCATTGTGCTATCTAATTGTTTCAAACAATTCAAAATAATGACCATGATGATGAGGAGGAGGAGGACGATAATAATGAAGATGATGATGATACTGAACATTAATGTTATATTACATTCCAGGCAGTATGCAAAGTATTTTATAATTTATTATATCATTTGATACTCACAGCAACCCTGGGAAGTAAGTGCTATTTTTATCCCAATTTTACAGACAAGGAAATTAAGACCAAAAAAGTACCTTAAACTGGACTTGAACATAGAGCTTCCAGAACATTGACCTGGTTTTCTAACCATTATATAATCTAGATGTCCCAAACTGTTCAAAATATTATTAACAGCTATCATTTATAAAAGAGCAATTATGTGCCAAGCATTGTGCTAGGCATTTTACAAATATGATCTCACTTAATTTTTACCCAAAGCCTCTGCAGTAGGGGCTATTATCCCATTTTATAGCTCAGGAAACTGAGGCAAGCATGTTAAGTGACTTAGTTAGGGTCATACATCTGATAAGTATCAGGCTAGTAATCAGGTCTTCCGACTTCTGGCTGAGTGCTTTAGTTACTGCTCTACTTAGCAGTTTTAAATGGTTCAATATCAGAAGGATGTATGATTTTAGCAACTGAAATGACATTAAAGAAGATGAATCTTTGGTTTTGGTACTGAAGCTTAAAGAACACAAAGCTTTGCCATTTGATTTGCAGCCAAAACCTTCCATATATATCATCTCTCACTCTCTACTCTTATTTACACAAGAACTCTTTAAGATTGTCCAGTTTTGCTTATTTATTTATTATTTATTTATTCAGTCCAGTGTTTTCCCAGTTTTTTGCACATAATAATTGCTTAAATGTTTTTCAGTCATCCATCTAAGAAAGTATAAGACCTAGCTCAGAACCATACCTTACCTAAATTACATTCATTCAACTCAACCAGTATTTACTAAATTCATATTATGTGCAAGTCCCTACTAGGATAGATTCTAGCAATGTGTTCTCAGAGAAAGCTTCAGCAAGTTTGCCAATTTATGCCTTACATAACAGAAGAGGGAAAAATAGATAGATAGATAGATAGATATTTCAATAGGAGAAAATGCCAACACAATTTAAAGGAAAGGAATGACCTTCTAATATGAAACAAAAATCCATAAATATATGGTATCCTGCTTCATGATAACTATTTATTTTTATTATCTTTTTATTTACATAGGTAATTTTTCAGCATCGACGATTGCAAAACCTTTTGTTCCAACTTTTCTCCTCCTTCCCCCTACCCCTTCCCCCAGATGGCAGGTTGACCAATATATATTAAGTATATTAAAGTATAAGTTAAATACTATATATAGTGTATATATATATATATATATATATATATATATATATATATATATATATCTTAGATTTATATATATCTTATATATCTTAGATTCTGAAGGAAACAGATGAAGAAGGAAACAGATGAGTGGCAACAAGCACCTGGAGAGAGACAGAAAAAAAGAGAAAGACCTCAAAACAAAGGAGAAAATCTAAGAAACATCTGACACTGAAAGAGCATGGCTAATAAAAAGACCGTTAAAGAACTTTAAAACCAGCAGGAATCATTGGATTTCCTAACACAAGATGAGACTAATGGACAATGGACTTATAGACATTTATAAATTCTCAATTTATGATTATTTGATCCTATTATTTGTTACATACTTCTAGTATGTATTATGTTACTATGTTACTATGTGTTTACATAATCTATGTAATTATGTGTAATGCCTCCCATATTGATGGATTTATGTTTCAAGGTCATGACCACCCTATGTTCTAAATCATACACACACACACACACACACACACACACACACGTCCAAATAATTATTTTGCTGTTCAGACTTTGAAATAGTGTACAATTAGCCTGTGAAGTAAATCCGAAATGCAGGCTGACAAAAATAGGGGTATTGGGAATTCTATGTAATGGTTCATAATCATCTCCCAGCATTCTTTCTCTGGGTGTAGCTGATTCAGTTCATTACTGCTCTTTTGGAACTGATTTGGTTCATCTCATTGTTGAAGATGGCCATGTCCATCAGAATTGATCATCATGTAGTATTGTTATTGAAGTATATAATAATGTTCTGATCCTGCTCATTTCACTCAGCATCACTTCATGTGAGTTTCTCCAGACCTTTCTGAAACATAATAACTTTTTAAACAGTTTTAAAAATGATTGCCATTTGAGGTTCTAAACACATCTTACTGGAAAGATCAAGTTAGGACATCCCATAAAAGCTATGGGGCAGCTTAATGGCACAGTGGATAGAAGTGCTGAACCTTAAATCAGGAAGATTCATCTTCCTGAGCTCAAATCCATCCTCAGACATTCACTAACTTAATCTGGTCAGGTCACTTACCCTGATTGCCTCAGTTCCTCATGTGTAAAATAACTTGGAAAAGAAAATAGCAAACCATTTCATTATCTTTGCTAATAAAACCTCAAAAGGGGTTTGGATACTACTGAATAACAAAAATATAAAAACCATAATTCCTATAAAACTACAATTCTAAACTTAATTTTATTAATATAAGCATTATATATTTTACTCAAAATTGCAATTTTCCTTCCACTTCTTTAAAAACTAAGGTGATAAATTTACAATTTAATGAAACAAACTATACTTCCAAATTTGTTTTATGGAAACAGCTAAGTAATAGATAGGGTACTTGCCCAGGAGTCAGGAAGACAAGTTCAAATCCAGCTTTGGGAAAAAGCATTGGAGAGAATCAAGATTGTAGAGAAAAGGCATGAACTGTTCTCTCCCAAATTCCCCTCCAGATAACTTTAAAATAATTCCTCAAATCTATTTCTGGAGCATCAGAATCAAGAAAAGGTCAGGATAAAACAATTTGTCATCCTAAGAGAACTTTGGAGGTTGACAGAAAGGGTCTGTCTTACCAGGAAACCTGTTGTTGAGTAATATTTTTTTTAAAAAGCAGGGAGAACAACCATGATCTCAGACAAAGCAAATATTAGTCCAAAGACTGGATTAATTAAAAGTGATAAGTAGCAAAAGTACACTTTGGGTAAAAATAATATATATACATAGATATACATATCTATGTATATATACATATGTATGTATGTACATGTATATATGTACATATATACATATATGTAAACACAAATATATGAAAGACAATATCATTACCAAACAAGTATGCACTAAATGGTGCACCAGCAAAATACTCAAAGGAAAAATAAATGAGTTACAAGAGAAAATAGAATAGCCATACTAGTGGAGGACATCACAGCCATACTAGTGGAGGACATCACAGCCATACTAGTGGAGGACATCACAGCAATACATGACAAAAATTATACACTATGACAAGATGGAATTTATATTATGATTGCAGAGCTAGTTGAATATTAGTAAAACAATCAGTATAATTGACAATGGGAACTTTTTTAATCATATAAGTATCTCATTCCTATTAAAAACACCAGAAAGTATAAGAATAAATGAAGCCTTCCTGAAAATGATAAGTAATATCTATCAAAAACTATCAGCAAGCAGTACCTTCAATGGGAATATTTTCTTAAAACAATGGAAAGTGAAGCCCAAAAGCTCATCATCACTATTATTTAATATGTACTAAAATACTAGTTATAGTAATAAGAGAAGAAAAATTACTTGAAGGAATTAAAATACAATGAGAAAACAAAACTGTAACTTTTGCAGATAATATGATGATATGCTTAGAGGATTAACTAAGAAATTAATTGAAATGACTAACTTCAGCAAAGTTTTAGGATATGAAATAAATGCACAAAATTATTAGAATTTCTATATATTACCATCTAAGCACAATAGAAAGAAATAGAAAGAAAAAATCCACTTAAAATAACTGCAGACAATATAAAATATTTGGCCATCTACTGCCAAGACATATCAAAGAACTGTATGAAAATATTTACCAAACACTTTTCATACAATCACATCTAAATAATTAGAGAAATATGGTTATTTTATCCTATAACATATTAGACTATGATTAGGCTAAACTAATATAATAAAAAAATGATAACCCTATTTAAATAAATGTATTCAGCACCATGCCAAAAGACCAAAAATATTTTGTATAGCTAGATTAAATAAATAAAATGCATTTGGAAGAACAAAAGATCAAATATAGCAAGGGAATCAATGTAAGGACAAGGGAAGGAATATGAAAAAGATAACCTAGCAGTTCGACATCTCAAACAGTATAAAATGGCAATCATCAAAACAATCTGGTGCTGACTAAAGAGTGGTGGATCAGTTGAACAGATGTAAGTACACAACACTGTAGTAAATTACCATATTAATCTAATATTTGATAAACCCAAAGATCCAAGCTTTAGGAACAATAACTCACTACTGAGAGAGAAAAATTGCTGGGAAAATCAGAAAGCTGGCAGAAATTGAGTATAGACTAGAATTTTACACTCTATACCAAGATAAAATTAAAACAGGTACATGATTGAGACATAAAGGGTGGATACTATAATAAGATTAGGGAAGTATGTGTATGTATGTGTATATATATATATGCATATATATACACACATATATATGTATATACATATATACAAATACACACACATATATATGTATATACATATATATATATACATATATATATATACATATATATATATATATATATATATATACTTGAGAAATGAGGCTTTTATCAGAGACAATTTACAATTTTTATATTTTTTCTTCCAAATTTTCTGCTTTCTTTCTAATCTTTGTTGCATTGTATGTGTTTATACAAAACCTTTTTAATTTTTAATTTAATATAATGAAGATTACCCATTTTACACAAATTCTTTACTTTACCAAAAATTTGATTGGTATATTTTCTATGCTTTGAACTCCAATACATTGTTGGTGGAGTTGTGAAACTATCCAACTATTCTGGAGAACAATTTGGAACTATACCCAAAGAGCTATAAAACTATGCATTCTTTGATTCTAAGTATCTAGATTCTTTGATCTACATATACCACTACTATATATACCATTGGTACTACATATACCAGTGGTATATGTATACCACTGCTATCCCAAAGAAATCATTTTAAAAGGGGAAAACACCAACTTGTAAAAAATATTTAAAGCAGATCTATTTTGGTGGCATAGAATAAGAAATTGAGGGGATGCTCCTCAATTGGAGAATGGCTGAATAAATTATGGTATATGAATGTAATAAAATAGTGTTTCTGTATAAGAAATGATGAGCAAGCAGATTTTAGAAAACCCTAGAAAGACTTATATGAACTGAGGCTGAGTAAAGGGAATAGAAGCAATAAAACATTGTATACAGTAACAACAACTTTGTATGATGACCAATTATATTAGATTTAGTTCTCAGCAATGCTATGATCCAAGACAATTGAATGTTGAAAATATCTTTAGGAACTTCCGGCCAAGATGGCGGCGTGGAGGCAGACAGCTGCTTGAGCTCCTCATTTTCTCTCAGAACTTACTTCATGACAAGCCTCTGACTTAATGCTTGACCCAGAAAGAAATCCACAAATTATCACTAAGAGAAGACATCCTTGAAAGTCTCCAGAAAAGGTCTGTGTTTGTTCGGGGGAGGGTCAATCAGACTGGGCACAGACTGAGGGCAGACAGCCAGAGCAAGACAGGCAGCTCACACAGCTCAGACCAGAGGGGGAGGGGTGTGATCTCTGCCGTTTCTGTGAAAGGGCTTTTGCCCCAGTGTGGATGCTCCGTCTTGGCAGCAAGCCAGGAGCAGTGGAGAGGGTGTAAACACCAGAGGTGAAGATTAAAACCCCAGAAAGCCAGCGTCTCTCAGACCCCGGCCACCCCCAACCCCCACCTGGACTGACTCGGTGCGTTCTCAGAGCCTCAGAGCACAGACTCAGTACAGTCATTGCTGTTCTGTTAGTGGCTCTCTGCTGCCCTACCCCCAGTCTGTAGAGGAAGCCCATTAATAACATCCAGCCCTATCCCCCGCAAAACAGACCAATTGTTTCTCTTGTCAGTTTGTTTTCTTTGATTCCTACTCTGACAAAATGAACAAAAAATTCAAAAGGGCTCTAACCATTGACAGCTTCTGTGTGGAGAGGGAGCAGACTTCAAATGCTGAGGAGACTAGGAACAGACTGTCCCCAGATGTATCCCCTGGGAGGGATATAAGCTGCTCATCAATACAAAAGAACCTCATAGAGGAAATCAAAAAGGCTCTCACAAGAGAGCTGGAAGAGAAATGGGAAAAGGAAAGGGAAGCTTGGCAAGAGAGCCTGGAGAAGTCATCCTATGCATTCAAAGACAGAATGGATAAAGAAATCAAATCATGAGAAACAAAATTAGTGAGCTGGAAAAGGTAAAAACTCCAAGGAAAACAGATTAGTGAGCTGGAAAAGGTAAACAACTCCAAGGAAAACAGGATTAGAGAGCTGGAAAAAGAAATCAGCTCTCTAAAAAATAAAATGGATAAAATGGAAAAAAATTCCATAGAAGATAAAAACTCAATTGGACAATTACAAAGAGATATAAAAAAAGTGAGTGAAGAAAATACATCATTAAAAATTAGACTGGAACAAGTAGAAATGAATGACTCAAGGAGAAACCAAGAGGGAGTCAAGCAAAACCAGAGAAATGAAACAATTGAAAAGACTGTCAAGTATCTTACCAGAAAGACAACAGACCTGGAAAACAGATCCAGGAGAGACAATTTGAGAATAATAGGACTCCCTGAAAAATGGGAGGAAAAAAAGAGCTTGGACACCATTTTCGAGGAAATTATCAAAGAGAACTGCCCAGATATTTTGGAAACAGAGGGTAAAATAGACATTGAAAAAATTCATCGATCACCTACTGAAAGGGACCCTAAAATCAAAACGCCAAGAAATATAGTGGCCAAGTTCAAGAACCATCAGACAAAGGAAAAGATATTGGAAGCTGCTAGAAAAAAACAATTCAGTTATGGAGGATCCACAATAAGGATAACACAGGATCTAGCAGCGTCCACATTAAAAGAACGCAGGGCCTTGAACATGATATTCCGAAAGGCTAAGGAACTTGGTATGCAGCCAAGAATAACTTACCCAGCAAGAATGAGCATCGTTTTCCAGGGAAGAAGATGGACATTTAACAAAATAAATGAATTCCATCTATTTTTGATGAAAAAACCAAACCTACATAAAAGGTTTGATCTTCAAATACAGAACTCAAGAGACTTCTAAAAAAGTTAAAAAGAAATCTTGAGAACTATACTTCTGTCAAAAAAATATTTAAAGAACATATGTACAATTTGTCTTAGAAACTAGAGGTGGAAAGGAGATTATATCATAAAAAAGTATAAAGTGGTGGTACTACATCTCATGAAGAGGCAAAGGTAACCTATTATATTTGAGAGAAAGAAAGGAGGGAGATGAACATAGCGTGTATCAATAGACATATTCGATTTATGGTGAAACTTCTTCCACTTCATTGAAAAGTGAAAGGGAAGGAGTAAGCTAAGAGGAAGGGAATACAGTAATTTCGAGGAAAAGGGGTAAAATAAGGGGAGGATCTTTAAGGTGGGGGAGGGATCCTAAAAAGGGAGGGCTGTGAAAAGCAAGTTTTGTTTACCAGTTTAATACTGGATAGGAGGGTAAAAGGGAAGGAAAGGGGAAAAGCATAAGCAGGGGTTAATAGGATGGCAAGCAATATAGAATTAGTCCTTCTAACCATAAATGTGAATGGGGCAAACTGCCTCATAAAGAGGAAGCAGTTAGCAGACTGGATTAAAAGTCAGAATCCTACTATATGTTGTTTACAGGAAACACACCTGAAACAGGATGAGACATTCAAACTAAAAGTAAAAGGGTGGAGCAGAATCTATTATGCTTCAGGCAAAACCAAAAAAGCAGGAGTAGCCATCCTCATCTCAGATCAATTACAAAAATTGATCTAATTAAAAGAGATAAGGAAGGGCATTATATCCTGCTAAAGGGAAGCATCAATAGTGAAGCAGTATCAATATTAAACATGTATGCACCAAGTGGTGCAGCATCTAAATTCTTAAAAGAGAAATTAAGAGAGCTGCAAGAGGAAATAGATAGCAAAACTATAATAGCGGGAGATCTCAACCTTGTACTATCAGAATTAGATAAATCAAACCACAAAATAAATAAGAAAGAAGTCAAAGAGGTAAATAGAATACTAGAAAAGTTTGATATGATAGATCTTTGGCGAAAGCTAAATGGAGACAGAAAGGAATATACTTTCTTCTCAGCAGTTCATGGAACCTATACAAAAATTGATCATATACTAGGGCATAAAAACCTCAAAATCAAATGCAGTAAGGCAGAAATAGTAAATGCATCCTTTTCAGACCATAATGCAATCAAAATAACATTTAATAAAAAGCCAGGGGAAAATAGACCAAAAAATAATTGGAAACTAAATAATCTTATACTAAAGAATGATTGGGTAAAACAGCAAATCATAGACATAATTAATAACTTCACCCAAGAGAATGACAATAATGAGACATCATACCAAAATGTGTGGGATACAGCCAAAGCAGTAATTAGGGGAAGTTTTATATCTCTACAGGCCTACTTGCATAAAATAGAGAAAGAGAGGGCCAACGAATTGGGTTTACAACTAAAATTGCTAGAAAAGGAACAAATTAAAAACCCCCAGACAAACACAAAACTTGAAATTCAAAAAATAAAAGGTGAGATTAATAAAATTGAAAGTAAAAAAACTATTGAATTAATTAATAAAACTAAGAGTTGGTTTTATGAAAAAAACAACAAAATAGACAAACCCTTAGTAAACCTGATTAAAAAAAGGAAAGAGAAAAAGCAAATTGATAGTCTTGAAAATGAAAAGGGTGAACTCACCACTAATGAAGAGGAAATTAGAACAATAGTTAGGAGCTACTTTGCTCAACTTTATGCCGATAAATGTGATAACTTAAATGAAATGGAAGAATACCTTCAAAAATATAGCTTGCCCAGATTAACAGAGGAAGAAGTAAGTAGTCTAAATAGTCCCATCTCAGAAAAAGAAATAGACCAAGCTATTAACCAACTTCCTAAGAAAAAGTCCCCAGGACCAGATGGATTTACAGGTGAATTCTACCAAACATTTAAAGAACAACTAACTCCAATGCTATGTAAACTATTTGAAAAAATAGGGATTGAAGGAGTCCTACCAAATTCCTTCTATGACACAGACATGGTACTGATACCTAAACCAGGTAGATCGAAAACTGAGAAAGAAAACTATAGACCAATTTCCTTAATGAATATTGATGCTAAAATATTAAATAAGATATTAGCAAATAGACTTCAGAAAATCATCCCCAGGATAATACACTATGACCAAGTGGGATTTATACCAGGAATGCAGGGCTGGTTTAATATTAGGAAAACTATTAGTATAATTGACCATATTAATAATCAAATTAATAAAAACCATATGATCATCTCAATAGATGCAGAAAAGGCATTTGATAAAATCTAACATCCATTCCTACTAAAAACGCTTGAGAGTATAGGAATAAATGGACTATTCCTTAAAATAATAAGGAGCATATATTTAAAACCTTCAGTAAACATCATATGTAATGGTGATAAACTAGAACCTTTCCCTGTAAGATCAGGAGTGAAACAAGGTTGCCCACTATCACCATTACTATTCAATATAGTACTAGAAACTCTAGCCTTGGCAATAAAAGCCGAGAAAGAGATCCAAGGAATTAGAGTAGGAAATGAAGAAATCAAATTGTCACTTTTCACAGATGACATGATGGTATACTTAGAGAACCCCAAAGACTCTGCTAAAAAGCTATTAGAAATAATTCAGAATTTTAGCAAAGTCGCAGGATACAAAATAAATCCACATAAATCCTCAGGATTTTTATACATTACCAACACAATCCAACAGCAAGAGATACAAAGAGAAATTCCATTCAAAATAACAGTCCATAGTATCAAATATTTGGGAATATATCTACCAAAGGAGAGTCAGGAATTATATGAGCAAAATTACAAAACACTTGCCACAAAAATAAAGTCAGATTTAAATAATTGGAAAGACATTCAATGTTCTTGGATAGGCCGAGCGAATATAATAAAGATGACAATACTCCCCAAACTAATCTATTTATTTAGTGCTATACCAATCAGACTCCCAAGAAACTATTTTAATGACCTAGAAAAAATAACAACAAAATTCATATGGAAGAATAAAAGGTCGAGAATTGCAAGGGAACTAATGAAAAAAAAGTCAGAGGAAGGTGGTCTAAGTGTACCTGATTTAAAGCTATATTATAAAGCAACAGTCACCAAAACTATTTGGTATTGGCTAAGAAATAGACTAGTTGATCAGTGGCATAGGTTAGGTTCACAGGACAAGACAGTGAATAAAAATAGCAATCTAATCTTTGACAAACCCAAAGATCCCAAATTTTGGGATAAGAATTCATTATTTGACAAAAACTGCTGGGAAAACTGGAAATTAGTATGGCAGAAACTAGGCATGGACCCACATTTAACACCACATACTAAGATTAGATCAAAATGGGTCCAAGATTTAGGCATAAAGAACAAAATCATAAATAAATTGGAGGAACAAGGGATGGTTTACCTCTCAGACTTGTGGAGGAGGAAGGAGTTTGTGTCCAAGGGAGAACTAGAGACCATTATTGATCACAAAATAGAACATTTTGATTACACCAAATTAAAAAGTTTCTGCACAAACAAAACTAATGCAAACAAGATTAGAAGGGAAGTAACAAATTGGGAAAAAATTTTTACAGTTAAAGGTTCTGATAAAGGCCTCATCTCCAAAATATACAGAGAATTGACTTTAATTTATAAGAAATCAAGCCATTCTCCAATTGATAAATGGTCAAAGGATATGAACAGACAATTTTCAGATGATGAAATTAAAACTATTTCCACTCATATGAAAGAGTGTTCCAAATCACTATTGATCAGAGAAATGCAAATTAAGACAACTCTGAGGTATCATTACACACCTGTCAGATTGGCTAAGATGACAGGAACAAACAACGATGAATGTTGGAGGGGCTGTGGGAAAACTGGGACACTGATGCATTGTTGGTGGAGTTGTGAAAGAATCCAACCATTCTGGAGAGCAATCTGGAACTATGCCCAAAAAGTTATCAAAATGTGCATACCCTTGACCCAGCCATACTACTACTGGGCTTATACCCCAAGGAACTACTAGAGAAGGGAAAGGGTCCTGTATGTGCCAAAATGTTTGTGGCAGCCCTTTTCATAGTGGCTAGAAGCTGGAAGATGAATGGATGTCCATCAATTGGAGAATGGTTGGGTAAACTATGGTATATGAATGTTATGGAATATTATTGTTCTATAAGAAATGACCAACAGGAGAAATACAGAGAGGCTTGGAGAGACTTACATCAACTGATGCTGAGTGAAACAAGCAGAACCAGAAGATCATTATACACTTCAACAATGATAATGTACGAGGATTTATGCTGATGGAAGTGGATTTCTTCAACATAGAGAAGAGCTAATCCTTGATTAATGATGTACAGAACCAGCTACATCCAGAAAAGGAACACTGGGAAATGAATGTAAACTGTTATTTTTACCTTCTGAATCCAATTCTTCATGTGCAACAAAAAATTCGGTTCTACACACGTATATTGTATCTAAATTATACTGTAATATATTTAACATATATAAGACTGCTTGCCATCTGGGGGAGGGGGTTGGGGGAGGAAGGGAAAAAATCTGAATAGAAGTAAGTGCAAGGGATAATGTTGTAAAAAATTACCCATGCATATGTACTGTCAAAAAATGTTATAATTATAAAATAAAATTAAAAAAAAAAAAAAAAGAAAAATATCTTTATCTGTTATTCAAAAAACCCCACTATTAATTAAAACAAAAACCAAAAAGATAAAAGATCCTGTGGACCTCCAGAGAAAGAATTGATGGAGTCTGAATGCAAATCAAAGTAATTTTTTTCCTTTATTTTTGGGAGGAGGCTTTTGCCTTTTTTTTTGTTTTTTAATCTGTTTTTTTTTTTTGTTTTGTTTTGTTTTGTTTTGCAATAGGGACAATATGGAAACATGTTTTGCATGATTTAACATGAATAATCTATATCAAATTACTTGCCTTCTTGAGTAGAAATTAGCGAAGGGAAAAAGGGAGAATATTTGGAAATCAAAAGCTTTTTAGTGAAGGTTAGATGTTTAATGTAACTAGGAAAAATAAAATAAGAGAGATTTTAAAAAGTCCAATCTCAGACTTCTACTACTTGTATAATCCTGGACAAGTCACTTAACTTCTGTTTGCCTCATTTTCCTCATCTGAAAAATAGGAATATCTCCCAGGGTTGTTGTAAGGAGCTAATGAGATAATACTTGCTAAGTGCTTAGGACAGTGATTGGTATATTTTAAGTGCTATTGTTAGCTATTTTTTTATGAGTAATTAATTTTAATTGGCCTAATAGAATCATTTTAAATAATATTATGTAAAAATGGACATATTTTAATGTCAGAAAAATAAATTATTTGGATCAACCATTCAACCTATCAAGCAAGCAAACATTTATTGAACACATATTATAGGTCAGGCACTACAGACATAAAGACAGAAGGCAAAGAGTTTGTGTTCTTAAAATTACTTCTAAAGAAGGAGAAGATGTATACTTCAGTTTCAGTCCATCAAAAAGCAAGAGATTGGGGTCATTAATTTTGCCTGTCTTCAGAGAATAAATAAAGAATAAAATTATAGCTATTATTCTAAACAATGCTAGTTTAATATAGGCAACAACTTGAGGACCAAATTTAATCTACTCTGTTTTGGTAACTTCCTTCAACCTAATAGTTTATATGTCATAAAATGTAATAAAACTTAGTTCACTGATTGAATAAAAATGGGCAGTGGGCCAGATTTAGCCTACAATAGAGTTTACCAAATTCTAGTCTTAGAGAAATAATTTTTAAGTACAAGTCACTTATGATTATTATCCTTTAATTAGGAATAATTGATCCAAACTACATGCAAAGACTTGATTCCCTTTTCACTAAATGTCAGTTATACAAAGACCATCACTCATAGTAAAGAGCAAAAAATATCCATTTATCCAATTGAATAATAAACAAGTGAAAAAATATAAAAATTCTTCCAAATTTTTTCCTTTTTTCCTAATTCAGTAAAAAATTATAATTTTATTGAAATGGTATTAAATATTCAAATTAGTTTATGCAAATTTGTCCTTTTTAATTAAAATGGGAATGCCAACCCATGGACAATTAATATTTATTATTTGAATCTGATTTTATTCATATTAAATTTTTTTTAAAAATAATTTCTTTTATATAGTACCTGAGGTTTCTGTTTGTTTTTGTGGACAAATGTATTCTCAGGTGATTTGTATTGTCTAAAGTTTCCTTAAATAGTGTTATCTCTTGCTATCTCTTCTTACAGAGTTCTGTTTGTGATACACAGTAATGCTGATGATGTTTGGGGGTTTGTTTTCTATCCACCTATTTTCCTAATATTGAATCTTTGGGATTTTCCAAGTATATCATCATATTATCTGCAGAAAAGAGATAATTCTATTACATCATTCCTTATTCTGATTACTTGTATTTCCTTTTTCTTTTCTTACTGCTATTGATTGGACTGTCAGTATAATATTGAATAATATTGGTGACAGTACGCATATTTGTTTTACATCTGATTTTACTTACTTACTTAGCTTATCCTTATTATAAATCACACTTGCTAGTGATCTTAGATAAATTATTTTTTATCAATTTAAGGAAAAATCCCTATGAATATCCTTTCAAATGAATGTATAGAGATTCAAATTCATCAGACAACATACAAAGTGAATACATTCGCCCATAAGAAGCAAGATATATCAGCATCACAAATTTAATTTCCTATCAATTTTTGTTAATTTCTTATCTAATAATTGTTCTCTCTTAAGCAAAGATTTGCTCCTCTGTTACATTTGATTTGATATGAATATCAAGTTATTTAGTTTTTTAAAGGATGCATGAGAGAGCTGGGCAGTCAGACATCTTGACCAGATTTCCCCATGTAACTTACAGTTCAGTTAGCCAACCTAGAATTATGTAATTGATCCAATTGTAGGACATATTTATAACTATTAAATATCAATTTCTATATCTGCATATGAAAGTAGGTAATTGTCTCAGTGAATAAAGTGCTAGATTTGAAGTCAGAAAAACCTGTTCAAATCCAGCCTAACATACTTACAAGCTATGTAATTCAGGCAAGTCACTAAATCTCTGTTTACCTTAATCTACTAAAAGAGGAAATAGCAAACCACTCCAGTTTCTCTGTCAAGAAAACCCCATGCATAGTATTGGTATGCTATAGCTCACAGGGTCACAAGGAGTTGGACTGAGCTGAACAATAACAATGCTTGTACTTGACTTTCTGGTTTCTTGCACTTCCATCCAACAACCTTATAACTCTGAAGATTCCTCCAGCTCTTTGTCCTTTCCTCTGATTGGTGAGATCTTGCATGTATCACTATTTTATAAAGAGTCCAAGCCATCCCTGTTCACTTCCCTTCAGATTCCACTCCTAATGTTCTAGGACTTTTCCATGCCCCCACAAGATGGGCCCTTCTTTCTCCCTCATTTTTAGCTCCTTTTATGTGCTATCTTTTCTCATTAGAATATAAGCTTCTTGAAAACAGGTACTAGCATCCTTTGCCTTTATTTAATTCTCAGTACTTAGCACAGTGCCTGGCACATAGCAAGTGTCTAATAAATATTCTTTCAATCTATTTGTCTCTCTATCTATTATCTATACTGTCAAGTTCCTGCCATTGCTTTGTTCTATCAAGATTTTTTCCAACGTGATTCTGACATCCAAAGCATGAATTTTTCCAGCCAGTTTGGGTTATCCCCAGTAAAACAGAGTCTTATGTGAAGATGCCATCTATATACAAGACCTTCAAAAAGCAGAATACAATTTACATAATCAAAATTAACCTTAAAAAGCACATAATCCCTCAGAAAGTACCTTTAAAAAGCTTTGTCTTGAAAGGGGTTACCTCTTAAATTCTTTTTCATATATTTGATTGTATAAAGAATCTATATTTAAAGTTAAATTTTAAGACTTGTTCTTTTCCATCTGTTTCTTTGGATTTTTAAATCCTTTTCCTATTTTATTTAAGTCTGTTCATTTCTTTGAGCTTGATTTGCTCAAACATAGGTTCTATTCTCTCTATGCAGATTCTCTTTCTACCTCTCCTGACCTTGTCTTCCCTTTTCTAAATATTTTGATTTTACTTAAATTATTAATTCCTTTTCTCTCATTAATTTATTTGGTTATCCATTTCTCTAGGTCTTTTATTCTTTTGCTTTCCCAATTCAACTAAGCAATTAGTTCTAAATTTCCCCTTTTCTCTTTCCTCCAACCTATTATTACTTGTAATTTTCCTTTTCAAAAAGATTTGCTTTGCCATCTTTATTGTTTTGCTGTTTTTCTGATCTATTATGAATTTTGCTTTCTGATTCTTGTGCCATACTCTCATTGTTCCTCATTTATTCTTGGTGTCCCTCATGAAATTGTTTGTGAAATATTATTTGTGAAATACTGAATCTGAGCTCCCTAAAAAGTGAAGATGAAAAGTGCTGTTGTTGATATTTTTAATTTGGGGGGAATGAAGGTGGGCAGAGTTAAAAATAAGAAAAGAATTCTATGTCACTGTGTTAGTAGATTTTGCCCAATCCTTCTTTTTATTTTGCTGTTCCTCACTCTTTAAAATAACTTTTCCTTAGGGAGCAATGTTGAACCAAAGCAATGCCTCATGCTAGATATTAATGAGGATCAAAGAAATAAAGTGATTTGCCTTTAGTCATAGGCGTGGAAAATGTAAGGTCAGTCTTTATTCTCAGGTCTTTCCTAATTCCAGGTCCTTTCTAATAAATTATACTTAATACCTTAAAGATTGGAAATGTTCTTTAAATAATGATCCTAATTTTACTTCTTTAAGGGGGCAGGGGAAGGGAGAATTTAAATTCAAAATTTAGTTTATTGTATCTGGCAGCTTATCAGATGAATTTTTTTTTTGTTTCAATTGTTTATTTTTTAAATACTGTTTTAATATTCTTTTAAAATTAAAGCAATGTTGTATTTCTCCTACAAAATCCAGTACCATTATGACAACATGGCTTTCTGGCATATTGTGGGACTTAGTTTAATTTTAGAGTGTGCCTGAGATGTCATTTGACAGATGGTTCAATCGAGGGAAGAGTTTCCTTATTTCTATGACTTTTGGTATAAAAATAGCAGCCTGGAACCAGGCTGTCAGTCAAAATCTATCATTTCAAGCCATGATTATCCAAATCTAGAAAGAATAATTGACAAATATAAGTTCATGCAAATCTAAAGAGCTTAAAAGATTGGCAGGTATGCTACTGATATACAAAGAAAAAACATCATATTTATTTGGAGCTTGGGAAAGTGTCATTAGCAGAGGAATTAATTAGGAAAGAAAACAGTTATAAAAGAGTGTGATGAACACTAAAAATAAATGGACATGTGTATGTGCCTTGCATTATGCTAAATACTAGGGGCCAAGTACAAGGGAAAAAATCAGTTTCTGCCTTCAGGGACCTTAAATTCTAAAGCAGAGACAATATATAAAAGAGAAAATTAAAGATAAACAGAGAAGAAAAAGAAAGTAGCCATGGCAGGGGCATATGACTAAGTCCAGAGAATCAAGAATGGCTGGTCCAGACCTTCCCCAAAATGAAAATGTATATATATAACAAGACATGACTATAAAAGGTTGAAGTTGCACTATAAGTGGATATCTGTCATAGATAAAGAACTTCTATGTTAACAAAAATGATAGCAACACTTGATAAAATAATGGCCCCCCTAGGTGTTCATCTCCAATCGGCTTCCTCTTTCCAAAACCTTTCTATGACCCCCAGAAAGTTGTTGCGATATGGGAGCCATCTGCCAGTGGTTACTGGAGATTTAACTCAGACTTGTAGAGTGGATCTCTTCATGTGAGAGGATGATGATGATGATACAAGGAGACTGAGAAGAAGTTGTTGTTCTCTGATTTCTCCACTGAGAGGCAACTGCGTTGTCTGACCTCTCTCCCTTCCTTCTGCCTCCAATTTATTTCATAACTGATCCACAAGCAACACTTGTGTCAGTAAATGCTGCTTTGCAACTCCTTTGGATGTTATGATTCACAGTTTTGGAGGCTCTTGGAGAATTCCTTCTCTTTCATCTATGCATAGTCTTTAACAAAAAATCACTAAATTTCTTTGTAAACACAGAAAATTGGGCTCTAAGACCTCAAATGCCCCTTCTACTTTTAAGTCTTTGATTTCATGAGTTACTCTATGATCTGTTACTATGCTACTGCACAAGCCCTATATATAACGCAATTAGTTTATTCATTGATCTGAAAGCATGATTTGAATTTTTCTAACCATTGTATCTTTGCTCAAGCATTTCCCTTTTGGAGGAATTCTGTCCTCTCCATATTTCAAGTTCTAGTTTTTGTCTGTTCCCCTCCTCGAAATCTCCCCAAACTAACTCAATGATCTTGCCTTCCTCTCAATTCAAAATAGCCATTATCTGCACTACTGATTTAAAATGATACTCATTGTAAACCAAAAAGTTAATGGAGTCTGGAGTAAAAAGATGTAGGCTCAAGTTTATTCTACAACTTACAAACTTTGCTACCTCAGATATGTCACTTCATATTTCTGAATCTGTTTCCTCATTTGTAGAATGTAGATAATAACACTTACTTTGAGGATCAAATGAAATAATGCATAAAAAGTTTTGTAATAATAACAATAATAAACACAAAAACTATTATATAAAGCATGTAAAGGTTTACAATAAGGCACTGCATATATTATATCATTAGATCCAGCCAATAATATTAGGCAATGGTTGATGTTATCTGGACTTCAAAGATGAGAAAACTCAGAATGCTAAATGATTTACTTGCCTAGGGCTTGCAGCCTAATGCCCATAGCAAAATTCTAATTTTGATTTCTTTGACTCCCTCTCTATTACTTTATCCTCTAGCTGGGTGGTTGATTGGTTAGTGGATTGTTGTCCTCCATCCTGAAAGAGGATCAAAATGACATCAGTATATTGGAGTCAAGGTACAGCGTGTGTGATTTTGGTTGATCAGATCAATAGAGATCATAAGGTTCTACCACAGGTGGGACACAAATAGTTCATATGAACATTTGAAGTGGAGATGTCTCTAAATTTTTGCATCTATCTATTTACGCTCTTGTAATTGTTTCACTTAGAGAGCATAGAACTTTGTTTGATGCAGTATGTCATGCTGGGTGGTCTTTTGCCAGGATGTCCCATGCCAATCAATCAATTCCAAAGTTCTCCATAAATAAATAAATACATTTTAGACAAATATGTGTTTAGCATTCTGATAATGTGACCTGTCTATCTGAGTTACCATGTACCATGGCATTTGAATGCTTGGCAATATAGCTCTGGAAAGGAACTTAATGTCTGGACCCTTATCCTGCCAGGTGAGCTTCAGAATCTTTGTGAGACAATTCAAATGGAAATGACATCAGGCACTGATGGTTTCATAAGAATAAAATGAGGTCAACACTGACTCTATAGACCTTCATTTTGGTATGAGAGAGACCATCTCAAACACTGAGATAGCTCTGGCAATGTATACATCAACCTCATCACTTTTGTGTACATCCTTAGAAAGTATCTGCCGAGATAAGTAAATTTATGCACATCATTTAATTTTTCCATTTGCTGTTAACATGATTCCACATATGGATGAAGAATGAGTGTTTTCTTGGTGTTATTAGGCTACAATTAGAATAATCATAAGAGACTCCGCCCACACATTGTTGCATCTCAGTTTCAAAGGTTTCATTGAGTGCAGAATCATCTGGACCCAACATTCCCTCCAGTTTAATCTTGGCCTGTATCCTTGTCAAGATAAATAATTTATTGTCAATGTAGTAGGTGATCTAATGCTATGCTCATCCTCACTGAAGGCATCTGACAACATTGCTGAAAACATCATAAAAAGCATGGGAGTAAGCACACAACTGTACTTAACTCTATTGGTGACTGGGAAGGTTCAAGAGTATTGTCCATTTTTCAGAACATGGGCAAACATGCTGTCATGAAATTAATATACAATACTGATCAACTTCTCCAGGAAACCAAATTTTGATACTAAGCCCTCACAGCTGACAATATCAAAGGCCTTGTCAGATCTATAAACATTGTGTATTGACCTCTACTTCTCCTCATAAATTTTTTCTTTGATCTTATCAGGATTTGTCATGACGAGAACATGCACAGTAATGATAGTTATGTGGTGTTTTCCTGCAAAGGGCAATCTCATATTCATGAGTCTGTCATTCACTCTTTTTGGTAGGCATACAAAGTTGTTAACTAGATTAAGTTTGATTACAAAATCTATACCAGCTTCATGGCATTATGCTTCTCGAGGCTACTTTAGAAAAACATGTATCAGGCTCTAACTTAGCTTTCATTTGCCAGTCTTATTTCATTCAGGACTGCTATTTGGATGCCATACCTACTGAGTTCTCTTGCGACCAGAGCTTTTCATCTTTCAGGTATATTGGATTTAGTGTTATCCATAACCATGCACAAATTCAATGTACCAATGGAGAGGGAACTCATGCCTGGAGAAATTGTACTTTTTTTCCACCATAAGGTAGGATCCCCACCTGTTGCTGTGCAGGATTGAGTAAAGCAGATGATTTTTAAGGCACCTTTTCTAGCCACCAGCAGGTGGTTTCACACAAGGAACTGATAATTGCAATCCTTAAAAGCTTGCTCAGACACCCAGGGAGCTGCCAAATCCTACTGCTGCTTCCAGTGAGAAGACAATCCTATCACCTGGATTGCCTATGTGCAGGTTGTGACTACAGCTCTCAATGTATTCATAGCTGCTGCTTTATCATTTGTTTGTTGCCACAGAACTTAGTGATATGTAATAATGGTAAAATGGTGTGGCTGTTATTTTTTGATGAATGAATAAATTGGATTTAAATCAGTCAGAGTTGCATGAAATCTCCAGCTTCATTATAGTCCAATAACAAGACAAAGTTAAGGTGATTGGTGATGGCTTAGGATGCAGTGGATAATCTTGGTATCTTTGATGTCTAATGAAAATCTAAACACTCCAGTGTCTGCTTCAACTGACTTAATGGCTATTGGGGGGAAAATGTCTTCATCTGCCCATCTTTTTACTACCAAGGAAAGTCTGCCACTTATGTGATAGTATGTGAATATGGTCAATCCAATTAATATTTCTTTATTGGGATAGCTGATTAAGTTTTTTTTCTTTATATAAAGTCTAAATATGTTCCTTTGCAACTTACACCCTTTGTTCCTCAATTTGACCTATAGATCTTTCACTGTCTTGAGATTAACAAGTGTATTAGTTGGAGGGACTGTTTAGTATCTCATTTTCCCTCTACTACCTAGTGTAGTGCATGGAACATAGTAGGTACTTAAATGCTTGTTGACTAACCAATTGATGACTGATGAGTGATACACAACTCTTTCTGGTCAGTAATTCATTCCCTAAATGATATTTCTTTAACTATGTTTAGTAGGTTATCACATAAAATAACAGCATCTTAAAGATCCAAGATTTTGAAGCCAGTAGAACTGAAAACTTATATATGCCTATAAAGTACCCAGCGAGACTCTCCATTCCCAGTATTCCTATTTGGGAAATTCTTGGTCAAATTGTTGAGAACTTGTTGTGGCTGCACTCTCCAAATTACTACAAAGTGAAGAAGGAAGGGAAGTCAGAAATAGAATGAAAGAAGCAGATCTCTTTTGGTAACCATATTTTAAAATTATCTTAAACAGCTAAAATCCTGAAAGACTCAATTTTCTTTCCTTTTTTTTTTCTTTTTTGTTTTACTTACTCTTCAATTCTTTCCCTTCCACTCCATGTTACTTTTCAAAATACAGATAATTTCTAATCTATATCATATAGATTAAGGATTTAAAGAAGGAAAATATTTTTTAAAAACCCATCAAGGATAAAAATATAAAAAAGAATTGCAATCCGCACTGAGAGAAAAAAGTGCCCACACCAAAAATGACCACAGCACTAAGTATTTTTCATGTCTCAAAACTAGACTATTGCTATTTGAGGTCAGAAATTGTTTCCATGCTTCTTTTAAATGTTTGACATTGGTAGTGCTCTGGTCATGCTTGATAACCTATAAATATTCATTACATCATCCATACTTGGTTAATCTTCACACACTTGACACAACACCTATAATAAGATCAGCCATAGAACACATGACAGCAGCATGTAACTAGGTCTAAAGCTCTCAGAAGAAATAATCCTATAAATTGTAGACATGAGAACAGATTTAGAGAAAAACTCAGAAATGAGAGAAAGGAGCTTACCACCTTATTATCCAATTTTTTTTAATGGAAGGTACTGAAAGAAGGAAGAGCAATATATCTCGCCTAATTGTAATATACTGTTACTGATAATTTGTGATTAATGCTTTTTGATGCTTGAGGTCCTGGTATAGTCACTGTTAGAATATAGCATTAATAAATTTCAATATTGATTGGAGAAGACATATCAATGCAGGGAGTAGAGCAAAGGAACATATGCTATTTGGTTAATTGGATATTAGCTCACTAAAAACAGAAAATCATATAAGCTATTATATACTCTTGAGGGATGTGTTGAAGCCATCTTGAACTGGCTCACAAGAGCTGATTATTAAAATTTCAATACCAATATTTACAACTAAAATCAGCAAATACTATAACATCAGAATTTGATTTATTATTGTGTAAATTTGTGTAGACTTAAGGAAATGGTGGAAAATGTTGAGAATGTAGATTAAACTTAAAAGTATATTATACATACTCTTTCCCCATCGCAAGAACCAGTTATTAACCATTTACTACCATATCTTTGACTGTATTCAGGAAAAAATACCATGGAAAAGGTGCTGGATTTGAAGTAAGAGGATATAAATTTGAAACGCAGGTCTATCGCTTTCAACCACTTCATGCTCAGAAAAAGATCATATCATTTCTTGTCAGTTTTTATCATATAAGGGGTTGGGGTATGACTAACTGATCCCTTGAGTTCTTTCTATTTCTAGCTCATTATGAAACTTCTTGCTGCCAGGATTTTAATAATTTATGCACGTAACTTTCTATTGTATAGGGGGGTATTCATTACAGATATAAGGATGGGTGGAAGACATGCTACAATAGGAAAAACACTTGAGAGGGAGAAGTTAGATGGTGAGTAGATAGGGTACTGGCTCTGGAGTCAGGAGATCTGAATTCAAATCTTACTTCAGACACTTTATACTTACTAGTTGTGTAATCCTGGACAAGTCACTTAGCCCCAATTGACTCTCAAAAAAAAAAAAAAAAAAGCAAACACACACACACACACACACACACAAAAAAAAAAAAAAAAAAAAAAAAAAACCTCTTCACAGAAGTAGGGGACTTGGGTTCCAGTCCAAGTTCTATTGTTTGCTACCTATATGATCATAAACAAATCAGTGAATCTCTTTGTTTTTGTTTGCTCATCTGTAAAGTGGAGATAAAAATACCTGGACATTCTACCCAGTAGTTAAGAAAATCTTTTGTAATTCTTAAAATAGAATACAAATAAGAATTAAATATATATATATATATATATATATATATATATATAATTATATATATATATATATCTTCATATATAGAGAATGACAATCTATAGCTATTATCAATTGCATCATTTTCATGAGATGAAAAAGGGAATATTCCCCTATGCAACATGTTGCAGTGAAGGTATTTAAGCACTGATCTTTATTAATCTCACAAAAACAGCTTTTTTGATTTCTATTCCAGTGTTTTTTAATCTAATCCTTTGTATGAGTGAGGTGGGAATAGAGGAGAAGAGAAAAAAGAGGAACTTTCTCTAGGGGGGCTCTATGGAAATTTAAGCTAATAGATCTATTTCAAATTCCCTTCCAGTTGAGTTGATACCCATCAGTTGGGGATATAAGTTATGTTATATAACTGTTATGGAAAACTATTATGCTATAAGAAATGAACAACAGGCTAATTTTAGAGAAGCCTGGAGAGAGTTACATGAACTAATGCTAAGTGAATTGAGTAGAACCAAGAGATCACTGTATACAGCAACAACAAGATTATATGATGATCATCTCTGATGGACTGGATTCTTTTCAACAATCAGGTGATTCGTGCCAATTCCAATAAACCTGTGATGGAGAGAGCCTCTGTATACAGAGAGAAGACTGTAGGGACTGAGTATGGATCACAACATAGTATTTTCATCTTTTTATTGTTTGTTTTTTTCTTTCTCATGTTCTCTTTTTGGTTTGATTTTCCTTGTGCAGCATGAGAAATGTAAAAAATATGTATAGAAGAATTGAGCATGTTTATTAGATTATTTGTTATTTATTAGATTACTTGTTATTAGGGGAAAAGAATGGGAGGAAAGGAAGGAGAAAAATTTGAAACACAAGATTTTGCAAGGGTGAATGTTGGAAACTCTTTACAAGCATTTTGAAAATAAAAAGCTATTAATAAAAAAAATTCCTGTCTAGTTCTAATATCCAATATCTCTTAGAGATTTCAAAACATGGGCTGTGTGCGTAGTAAGGGAAGGAATGACAGATGGCTTTCTTATGTGTAGCATAATACCGTACCAAAAGTCAAGGCCATTAAACTAAAGTAGCAGGAAATGAGAATGTGAAACATAAAATGTCCCTAAAAATGTCAAATAATATAAAGTACATTGCATATGATGAATTTGCAATTCTTAGGTGGGGGGGGGAGGAAGAGGGGCAATTCCACTTCTCATCCCAATCTGAGTCTAGTGCACTTTGTATCTGAAGCTCTTCTATAAATCCATTTCTACTTAAAAACAAATTGTATCAGTGGTCCTGTGCCATATTCAATCTTTTTGTTTTTCTCCTAAAGTTTACATTCGAGGGTAAAGGGCAAATAAAACAAACAGATTGTGTATTTGCCCATCTGTTCAATTTCTGATGAAAGACCTTTAAAGGTCTTATCTTCAAACCACTTTTTCTTTCAGTTAAAAATAGAAGTTATTGTTTTATTTCTTTTTAATTCGAGCTCTTAAGTTGTTTTTCTATAAATTTTTTCCTTCCACCTCCTTTTTTATGCCAAAATGGAAATGTCATTTGTTATACTTAGAAATTTTGTTGTTCCTATAAAATAGAAAAGCAAAAAGCAACAAAAACAAAAAACAAACCTGAGGTTCAATCTAAACCAAGAAAGACAAGGTGGTACAATGGACAGAACATGGAAGTGAGAATACAATTTTAGTCATGTTTTCCATTCTCTGAGTGAACGTGGAAGTTACCTTTATCTCTTTAGTTCTTGGTTTATTCATCTGTGAAATGAGAAAAGAGTTGGTCCCTACAGTCCCTCTGAAATCTAGATTTTTATTATAGGTTCACTAATTTCTTAGAATTTCCCTCAAATCAAAGAGGTACATTTAGTCAAGCCACATAGACAATGACAAAAATTTTCTGTGAATTTTTGTTATTTACAATAATTCTATTTTTGTTGAAGTATTCCCAGTGGCATTTTTCCCCTTAATATCACAAAAGATCATATATTTATCAACGTGGTTCATTAAGTAACTCTGCCCCATGACAAATCTTTGTCTTAAATATACCCACAAACCACCTGTAATCTACCTGACAGTTGCACCAAGGGACTGGTTCCTGTCCTTAGACAAAAATCTGTAATCTCTGTGTAAATGAGGAAAAACAACTTTTAACTTCTCAGCAAAAGGCTAATCATTTAATTAGGGACAAAAATTGATATGAGAAAATCACAAATTATCAAATATCAAATCATTTTAATAACTGCTACTTTTTAGTTTTTGAAATATGGCATGGCTAGGTCCCCTTCATTGCCATTTCTCTTGCTGATTTTTCAGGAGATTCTTGATCTTTGTTTCTTTCACATGAGTTCATGACCAAATAAGGAATAGAGAAGATTGAATAAGTTTACATGTATATAAATGCATATATATATTTACATATATATATTTTATATATATATATTCACAAACAAACCTAAATATAGCAAAAATTAAAAAGGAAACAACTGGGGAAAATCTTTGCAGCAACATACTCTGATAAAGGTCTCTTTTCTGATATATACAAGAAATTGATTCAAATCAAAGAAAAACAATCATTATTCAATTGAATATATTGAAGACATATATTATATCTGAAGATATGAAGACATGTCTCAATAGAAAAGATACTAGCTATAATTATATGGAAAAATTCAAATTGCTCCCAAATTAGAAAATGAAAATTGAAAGAATTCTAAGATTCTACCTCATACCCATCAGAGTAGCAAAGATGACAAAAAAAGAAAATTATAATAAATGCTTGAGGAGCTATGGGAAAACAGATATATTGATGTATTATTGGTAAACCTGTGAATGAGCATAATCATTCTATAAATAAATTTGGAAATAAATACAAAAGCTTCTAAATAGTCCATGTCCTTTGATCCAGTTATATCATTTCTAGACCTGTATCAAAAAAAAAAAAAAAAAAAAAAAAAGAAGAAGAAGAAGAAAAGATCCTTTAGCTATAAAAATAGTTAAAGTAGTTTTTTGTGGTTATAGCAAAAACTTGGAAACTAAAGGATGTCTGTCAATTCATGTCTTTCTACATCTTTTTGAAGTCATCTATTATTTCTTATAGCTCACTTCTTATATTCCATCATATTCATATATCACCACTCATTCAGCCATCCTTCAATTGAGATGTCACATTTGAGGAATATATTTTGTGATATTTTTGACTATTCTCTGTATGTATGAGGCAATTGGGTGGGACTATGGGTAGAGTTCTGGACTTAAAATCAAGAAGGAATGAATTCCAATTTGACTTTACAAAATTACTAATTGGGTGACTGGACAAGTCATTTTATCTCTCTTTGTATCAGTTTCCTTATCTATAAAATGGAGATAATAATACTAAGTCAAAAGGCTCTTGTAAGGATAAAAATTATAGTGTCTTTTGCAAATCTTAAAGCATTAAATAATATGAGCTATTATTATTGAGTTAGATATAGACATGAAGAGATAGTTATTAAATTTACATGAGTCAAATATGGAATGACATCTAAAATATTACTGAAAGAAATAAGCAGAAGCTGAAAGAATACTTGGGAAAAATTCACATTGAGTAAGGATTTATTTGGATTAGATAACCTTTACAATTCTATTTGAGATGCCTATATACTGTTTCATCAAAAGAACCATTCTGCCTGTTGATTATTGTAATAATGTTCCTTTCTAGTGAAAATAGGAATAAATCTGATGTATTTTGCCCCACTAATGAAGTACATGAAATAAAACAAAATAAAATCCTATGTTTTTGAAATGCAAACAATAACACAGGATTCATAATAAACACACAAGTAGTTTTGCTATTCTTTCCATGTCACTTTTAATTGACTCTGATAGAGGAAATAATCATTACATTCTAATTATTACATTAAAATATGTTTTAAATGTCAAGATGTTAGGTTTACTTTGATAATATTTTTACATCATACAGTAGAGAATTTTTAAAAAAAATTAATATAATTTTGTATCTAAGAAGAGAGTATTGACCAATATGGTATTTATTTTTATTTATTGTTTCTGGAAATGCTAGTAATTCAGTTTAGAATCCACATGGATGGCAATAAATGGATCTTCAGCAGTGTTCTTAATATTGAAGTGAGCACGACCATCACCAGAAACATAGATTTTAATTCCTGTACACTTGTTATCAATTTTATCTCCAGAAATGACATCACAGTAGGTTCCAGCAGGAAGACCAGTTTGTAGAGTTACTGATAATTCCCTGTAAAACAAAAGACAAACTACCATTATAAAACAATAATGAGAAATGTGTTTCTAAAAACAAACAAATGTGGCTACCCTAGATGATTATTATTAATATGTCCTATAAATGAATTTGGACAGTCTTCAAATGGACCAAAAAATTTAACGATAGGACAGGATTTCTTAGCTGGTGGTGAATTTTTGAAGATGAAGATTTGAACAAGAGTGGAAACTTCACAAAATGTGTATCTATAAAAGATTTTCATTATGATCTTTTTGATAAATGGGAACATTTCAAATCTATGAACTTGTTCCTTCCATTCAAGAAGGATCTATAATTTAAATTTGATCATTTTTAGCCTTTTTCTTGAGGAAGTAAAAAATATTTTGGATTGAATGGCTAAAAAAACAAGTCTTTGGTGCTTCAATGATTGAGCTCTAAAGTTACCCGGTGAAATTGTACTTTGATGTCGCTGGCCATGTATTAATATGAAAGACAAAAAGCTACAATTTTTGACAAGGCAATAGTACACTTGGTTGAATTTATCCTTCTGTCATTTCAATAAGCAGACTAAAAGACTAAGTGTTGAAGGTGGAAAACTCAGTTGTCAATATGGCAGGTTCATTAATATAGGTCCGTTAAAGGATCTAAAATGCTAAGGTATAACCAGTTAGCCACAAGATCACAAAAACTTTATATGCCCTTTGTAAATTGGTGCTGACAACTTATTCACTCTTAACAAGAGTGTGAGAAATTAGAAGATCTTTTTTACTTGGGATATATTTCCCAAAATTTAAAAATTAACTAAAATATAGAACTTTTCAACTCTACCTGGTATTATCACAACTACTATACTAATCATTACCATTTCCTTTTTTGTCTCTCCTTATTTTGTATAATTTGTAAAAGCTATTCCTACATTCATTTCTTTTGATTCCCTCCCTTTTCCTCTATTCTAATAAGATAATGTATGTGATATGTCAGTTATCAAAGTTACTATTAGCAGGATGATGATGATGATGATGATGATGATGATGATGATGATAATGATGATGATGACGATGATGATGATGACAAAAATGCATCCTTGTTCCCTCAATATTTGCTACCTGTTCAACAAACTTGTTATCTTCCTAAAAGAGCACAACTGGAATATCACAAGGATCTTGGATTTCTTGTCAGCATTATAAATAGTTTTTCCACTGATAATAATAAATTAGAACTGGAAGGGTTTTTTTTTAATTATTTAGCCAAACTTACTCAGTTTTTTAAAAAAATGGATCAAAAAAAGGTCAAAAACCAAAAAGAAATATTTCATATATGTCAAAATATTCATGGAAGCACTTTTGTGGTAGCAAAAAAACTGAAAACAAAGTAAATTCACATACACTGGGGAAAATGCCATAAGAAATGACATGTACGAGGAATTTTGAAAAACAGGAGAAACCCAGTGAAGTTATATAGAATGAGGAAATAATAAACTATATATTTATTGTAATTATTATAAATACAATTATTATAATCATGTAAATACTCTAAAAGCAAGACACACTATGAACAACTTTAACAAGCAGTCTAGGTCTGGGAAATAACGCATTGTACAATTGTACAATCTAGAAGTTATAAAGCATGGTCATCAATGAAAAGAACACATTTCCCATGTCTATGTAGAGAAGTGAGGAACCACTGTATATAATGCTGCATCTACAATTCAATACATTCACTTGTACTGGTCATTGATGCAGTTTTTTTTTTCCTTAGTTATGTATTGTGATTTTTGTGGTGGTTGTTGTTGATATGAGTGATGGCCCTACAGGATGGGAATATTAAAAAATGACTATGATATAAAAACAATAGGGATCAATAAAGCTAATATAAGCTAGATAATTTCAAAAATTTAAGAACAAATATGAAGCTAAAACCTGTTAAAATCATGGGAGTTCTTTTGATAGATTTCAAGAACAAAGAGCAACAAAGCAGAATTTTGAAGATGGATAGTGAGATCTTTCTTAATAACACTCCGTTTGTTGTTTTCAAATATGTGAATTATATAGAAAGGCTAAAAGAGGAATTCCTCCAAGTTAAAAATAATCTGAGGGACAACTAGATGACATAGTGGATATAGCACCAGCTCTGGATTCAGGAAGAGCTGAGTTTAAATTGATCTCAGACACAGCACTCACTAGCTGTGGGATCCTGGGCAAGTCTCTTAAGTCCAACTGCATTTTTAAAAAATGACTTAAGCATGTTCTTCAAGAAGACTTGATTTAGAGAATTTTTTTCTCTCTCCCTTTCTATCATCTTTCCTTCTTTTTCCTTTCTTTACTTGGCAGCACCTATCTAACCCTAGAATAGTATCCTTTAGAATATCAATAAAAGCATCAGATCAGTCAAGAATATATTTAAAAGAACTTTTAAAAAATTCACTGCTACTTACCAGTCATCATTGTTAAATATGATGAATCCTCTATTCCCTCTACCAAAAGCTACCTGGTTACTTCCATTATCCCACCAATTTGTAAAAGGTTGGCCATCAACTACATTACGGAAAATAACATGTTCCTGTAAGCAAAATATACAAAATATTAATAAATGTATTAATTTTAGTATTCTTTCCTCTTCTTTGTGAGAATATATGTTTGTGTGTCTCTGTGGTTATGTAAACAGTTGCATTAGAGACATAAAGTCTTAGTGGAGTTTAAATATTAAAGATTAATGCTGCATTAAAAATTTTGGGATATTTATATATTAGTTGTTAAAGAATATTATCAGGCTAGTACAACTTTGCTTTCCTACCTTATTTGACGCCATCGATGTTCACAAACCCATCATTGCCACAAGTAGTATCTGGATTGATAGTTACTCGCTTAATCATTCCATTTTCATTGGGTGGTCCAACCCAATCATTAATATCCTTAATTTGTCAAACATAGACATGAGTATCAATGATTTTATTTCTTTTGTAATCAACAAATCTTTCCAATAACTTTTCCATTACAAGATTATTTATGTAGTAGTCATTTTCTAAATGTTGAAATTTAAAATACCTTTCCATTTACAAAATATCTTGGCCACCTGAAGCTTGACTCACTCGTGTAAATCCATAAGGATGAGCAAGCATAAATCCAACTCCCATTTTGTACAATCTGGAAGTTATAAAACATGGTCATCAATGAAAGAAGAACAATTTGGAGAAAATTTTTGGAGAATTGGAAAAAATTTAGAGAAAAAAGGATGAGAACTCTACCAACTACCTGGAGTCCAGAAAGTGAGAATGGAAGCTCCTCCAGCTCCATGACCCTCTGATTGTCATGATTATCCACAAAGACAAGTGCTCTGTTTGAAGCATGAAGGCCCAACCTTCTCCCAGTTTCTGACAAAAAAATAGGAGTGTTTTAATTAAGAATCATAGGCAGGCTCTCCTGGTCTTATCTCCCTGTAGGGCACTCTTTAAATAAACAGGAAACTTAATCCAGAATATCCATAGTATACTACAAAGAGAACTGAACTGAGAATCAGAAGAAGTGGGATCAAATTCTGAATTAACCATTTGCTAACAATTTAACCTCCAATGAGTAACCTTATCACTCTCGCTATTAATTTCCATATCAATAAAATGAGTTTGATTCCTCAGGTTTCTTTCAGCTCTAATATTCCAGAGATAATTGAACCCTTGGGTTCTCTCTCTCTCTCTCTCTCTCTCTCTCTCTTTCTCTCTCTCTCCTCTCTCTCTCTCTCTCTTCTCTCTCTCTCTCTCTCTCTCTCTCTCTCTCTCTCTCTCTCTTCTCTCTCTCTCTCTCTCTCTCTTTCTCTCTCTCTCTCTCTCTCTTCTCTCTCTCTCTCTCTCTCTCTCTCTCTCTCTCTCTCTCTATATATATATATATATATATATATATTAGATGCTCATGTAGTATTTATGTACTCTGTGTGAGACTTTGTATAAGAAAAGAATACTGAAGAATCTATATTAATGTCACTTCTAAGCCTCCAACACGTTATTTTTGTACTACAGTGATTTTTAAATGCTCATATTCATGTGATTTTAGTACATCATAATAATAATAAGCAGCCAAATAGAGTTTCATCTTATCATGACTGAATTAAAACCTAGTGATTCTGTCTTAGGGTTCCGAAAGTACATCTTTTTGAACTGACATCTATTTGTAATAAAAATGCCTTAATTGATATCAATGTAGAATTATCCTAATTAATAGTGTGAACATACAAATAAACGCCTAAAACTTTGTTACACATTCAAGAAAAATTCATTGAATAGTAGTGCAAGGGTGAACCCCCCCTTTTCATTTACTTTAAATAAGCCATCTTTTCTCCATTCCACTTGCGTAGAACTGTGCCCAGTTTTGCACCATATTTGAATTCTGTAACCCGACCATTTCCAAAGTAGTCACTGCTTTTAATTGCCTCACCACCTAGATCAATTACCTGTTAGAAATAAGAAAAAGAATATGATTTAGCATAGAAACTCCAAAAATTTAATCATCACATTAGCATTTTATGCCAACAATTCTAGTGCTCCATGCTATTAAAACATTCAAATTAATTTTATTTTAAGAGATGATTTGAATTTTTTCATTCTGTAGGGATGCTATTTAAAAGCATCAAATTATCTAGGCAATTAATATTTTACCCTGTGAAAATGCTGACCCAATCTAGGACTTTATAATAAAGATTAGTTCATAATTGAGACAGCCTATAGAAAACACATATTTAATAAAAATTATCATTTTTTCACAATAAATAAAATTATTGCATGTATATGCTGTCACTCAACTTCTGTTCCCAGCTTTTACACACATTTTATATTATACCTCCTGGTAAATGAATGGTCTGGCTCCTTCAGGGAACCAGCTTGTGTTTAAGTTCTTCAGCTTATCCAGAAATGCCTTCATGTCTCCAGGCCACATATGTTTGGAAGCATCAATTCTGAATCCTGCTACACCAATGTCAATCAGGTGGTTCATATACTCAGCAATCTTGGAACGCACATAATCTTTCTCCAGGGCAAGATCAAGAAGCCCAACCAAACGACAATCTCTAACCTGTACAAACGATGATAGATGTGATACATGGGCAGCAACATCTTTTGCTTCCAGATTTGGAAGTGCTCATTTTAAACACCTGAGGCACAATGTAAGCATGTTTGGCTAGAATAACCTTAAAATTAGTTTTCTTTAGTGTGATAGAGAAAAGAATCCTGACTCCAGATCAGAAGAACTAGGTTCAAATTCTGCTTCTAATGCTTACCATTTGTATGCTCTTGGGCAAGCTATTTCTCCTCCCTGGGCCTTATTTGTCTCATTTATAATATAAGAAGGTTGAATTACATGGTCAAAGTAGTTCCTTTCAATTCTAGATCTTATGATCCTATAATTTCATGTGGACCTGGAGGCAGCTTGGTATTGTGGATAGTGATCTGGGCTTGAAATCAGAAGGGGAAAAAAAAAAAAAGACTATGTTCAAATCCTACCTCTGAGTAAGTTGTATAACTTGTGTCCTTTAGGGAATTCCTCCAAAACACAGAGGGTTGCAATTCTTCTAGGGAGTTCTTTATACTATGAAGTCCAATTCTTTCTTTGCTTTCTTTGAGACAATTGGGGTTAAGTGACTGGTCCAGGGTCACATAACTAGTAAATGTCTGAGGCTGACTCTGATCTCAGGTCCTCCCAACTCCAGGGCAGTGCTCTATTTACTGTGCCACCTAGCTGCCCCCAATAAATATTTTTTTAGCTTTTTATTTTCAAATTATATGTAAAGATAGTTTTCAACATTCATCCTTGCCAAATCTTGTGTTCCAAATTTTTCTCCCTCGTTCCCCTCATCCCCTCCCCTAGACATCAATCAATTCAATATAGATTTAATGTGTGTAATTCTTCTAAACATATTTCCATATTTATCATGATGCATAAGAAAAATCAAAAAGAAAAAAAACGAGAAAGAAAAAAAGCAAGTAAACAACAATAAAAAAGATGAAAATGCTATGTTGTGATCCACATTCAGTCCCTATAATCCTCTTTCTGGATGTAGAATACTCTCTGCAACACAAGATCATTGGAACTGTCTGAATCACCTCATTTTTGAACATAGCCACATCTATCAGAGTTAATTATCACATAATCTTGTTGCTGTATTGTCTTGATTTTACTCACTTCACTTAATATCAGTTCATGTAAGTCTCTCCAGGTCTTTCTGATATCATCCTGCTCATCATTTCTTATAGAAGAATAATATTCCATAACATTTATATTCCATAACTTATTCAGCCATTCTCCAACTGATGAGCATTCATTTATTTTTCACTTCCTCGCCATTATAAAAAGAACTGCTGCAAACATTTTTGCATATGTGAGTCCCTTTCCCTCTTCTATGATCTCTTTGGGATGCAGACCCAGTAAAGACACTGCTGGATCAAAGGCTATGCACAGTTTGATAGCCCTTTGGATACAGTTCCATCCAATAAATATTTTTTATGAATTTCTATATGTGAGGTATTGTGTTACCAAAACACAATAGTCCTCAAGGAATTAATATTCTACTGGGGTAAACAAAAAATGTACATATAAAAGTACATGAAAATTTATTGGAGGAAGGGAGTGGGTTTGAAAACACTAAAAACTGGAGGGACCAGATAATAACTTGTATAAGAGATAATGCCTGAGCTAAATTTGGAAGGCAACTAGAAACTTCAAGATGTGGAATTAAGAAAGAGAGCATCTCAGACAAAGGCAGTGATTGGAAAGAAAATGTCATATACAGGGTATAGCAAACAGGTCAGTATGGCTGGAACATAGAGTAGGTGAGGGTGAGGAATATGCAATCAGTTTGTAATGATAAACTGGAGCAAAAGGGAAAGGGCTTTAAAGGCCAAAAGAAAGATTTGTATTTGATCAGTAAGTAATAGGGAGCCACAGAGATGACTTGAATGAGTGACATGGTCAGACTTGTGATTTAGAAATATCAATTTGGGAGCTATATAGAATATGGATTAAATACTAGAGAGATGGGAAGCAGGAAGACCAAATAAGAGATTAACACAATGGAATCCAGGAGAAGAGGACATTGATATCTATGTACATAAACCACAGAAAAGAAAAGGATAGCTGGGAACATGGATTATGTAAATAAGATAGGGCTGGTAACAAAAATGGGGTTCAGATAAATCATATGTGGTTAATTACCATGAAAAATTTACCTGATAAATGTCATTGTAGTTTTCAACATCCCCACTGTAGCTTTTACATTTACCATCATTAAAATCCCAGGCAGAATATGGAACATCAGGAAAGTCTCTTGATCCAGGATTGAAGTAACTTCCACAGGTGCTACTTGTTCCAGAACTCACACCATTCCCACACATATGATTAACTACAGCATCAACATAAATGCGCACCTGCAAAAACCAAGGTTGGTGTTTGAAACTTGACAGACAGAAAGCCACTGAAAGGACTTGAGCTCTCATTTTTTGAGTCAATGTACTGCACTCCTTCTACTTCAGGATACTAGCTACTTCTCTTCATTATTTAATGAATTATAATGAATGTTAATGCAATTTGACAATTCTATTTCACTTAATTTATAAATCTATCTTCCTAATCTCATATAATTAAGCCATGAAATTCTGTCTTTAGTTTCTGCACATTAAATAATCCAGACTAGTCCTAAAACCAATGGTCACTAATTGTATATAAATAGGGTGTGAATTATTCAAGGGTAAAGTAAACAGAAATAAGAAGAGAATATTTACAATGACTATAAAGGTACAAACAAAATTGTCACTTCTGAAGCAAAGCTAGAGACTGAGGAATTGAATGACGAATTTTAACCTATGAAGGGTGCTTTGGGCATTCCACCAGAACCACTGTGTCAGATGGTTTTGCTTAGCTATTTTTTTATTTTATTTTATTATAACAAAGGGGAAAAGAGGGATGTCACAATCTCCCTACATTATGCACTCACAAGAGTAACAATTTGTATTTGTATTAGGCCTAACAATTAGTACTATTTGATCCTTTCAAACAAGACAGGGTAAACAGTATTATCTTTATTTTATAGACAAGGAAACTAAATCCCAGCAGGATAAGTGATCTGCCCACCATCATCTGGTTAGAAGATAACAATCAGGGTTTAAGAACAAATCTGATTGTAAGTCTATTATATTATGTTGTCTCTTGTAAAAGACCCACATTGAACTCAGAAGAATGAAACAAACAGGAGATATACAACTAAATAAAACTAATAGGATAATAATAATATACCAAGCTAACAATTATATAGCAGTTATTATGTCCCAAGCATTGAGCTAAGCCCTATACAATTTATTCTCTCATTGGATTCTCACAACAAACCAAGGAGGTAGATGTTATTATCAGTCCCATATTACAGATGAGAAAACTGAGGCAAACAAGAGTAAGTGATTAGTCCAAGGTTATACATCTAGTAATTGTCTGAAGCCAGACTTTGATATAAGTCTCTCTGACTCCAGGTCCAGCTCTGTGAGCCACCAGCTGTCAAGGAGATGACAGGTACTATAACGCTTGACAGGACCCATGATTTCTTTTAGCAGCAGAATCTTGAACATTTATTTAGGCAATGAACCTAACTTAATATATTCTTCTTCCTTCCAGTTATAACATAACAAATATTCCTGCAGGGTACACTTCAAGGCAAGGCACTGGAAATGCAAACAGAAAACCAAACAACTCTAATTTCAAGGAGCTAATAATCACCTTTTCAAAAGTTACTACTTTTTTTCCCCAGAACTATTTTCCAAGAGAACAGATTAAACATCTTTTGTTTGTCTTGGGTGAGAATATCCTTATAACCACACACAACCAATCTATCCATTTTGGATAATTTTTTTAAAAGTCAGTTATTTCATTTAATCAGTTTAGCTAAACTGACTAAATTGATTATGAGTGCTTAAGCATATTTGCTGTCCATTGGAGAGAGCCTCTAAGAGGCTCTTTAAAATATTTTAAATATGTATATATGTAATATAAATATAAAATATAATAATAGCCTATCAAAATGTCTATCAACAAATTGGTTATGAGAGCAAAAGCTTTCAAAGTAAAAAAACTTATAATATAACCCCTTTGCTATCTCTTCTGTACATGAAATACAAGTTAATCACCAAGAGTTAGATTATGACTTCTGGTGAATAATGAGTGCAGTGAATTAAACTTCAAGGACTGAAGTTCAATGATGAGCAAAATCTAGTTTTAGTTTAGAACAGAGGTAGTCTTTGAAATTATTCATTTTTTTAAGTTTAATTAACATTTTTCTCTCAGGAAAGCACAGGCCAAATCTACTACATTCTCTCTGGTAAATAAATGAATTCCAAAAAATGATAGCTACTAACTGAATTAGAAAGAGAAAGAGAGAGAGGAGAGAGAGAGAGGAGGAGGAGGAGGAAGAGAAGGAGGAGGAAGAAAAAGAGACAGAGACAGAGATAGGAGAGAAAGGAGAGACAGAGACAGAGAGAGAAGAAAGAGAGACAGAGAGATGGAGAGACAGAGAGAGAGGGAGGACAGAGAGAGAAGAAAGACAGAGACAGAAAAAGAGAAGAAATGAGAGAGAAACAGGGACAGAGACAGAGAGAGACAGAGACAGAGATAGACAGAGAATTAGTTTTTACTGGGTGGAAAAGTTACAAATCTGTTCTGATGGAGGAAATCTCCAATAGCATGAGATCACAGGGACATCAAAATACCATCACAATATTCACAATTTAGATGGAGGGAGCATGCGTGGGAAAGGGAAAGTTAACAATGTAATCTCTTGAACCATGGAATAGGGGTTCTTTATGTTGATTACTGATCCTTTAAATAATGAAACCAATGACCCTTTCTCTGAATGACATTTTAAAGAACCAAAGGAAATTCTAAATTTCAGTTACAGTTTGGTGCAATTTTATGATATCCAAGTTCATGGACCCACTGAAATTAATCAAGAGACCTCTTGGGTATTTGTGGGCCCGAGAATAAAAACCCTTGACTTAAAGAACCACTTAAAGTGGTTATCCACTTACTCCAACATTGTTGCATCTCTTCACCATGTCTCTAAATTCATCTTCATTTCCAGACCGTGTGCATATCTTGTAGCTAACTGGCTGGTATCTTTCCCACCAAGGTCTTGAAGGGTTATTGATCACTACATTCTCATTTGGAGGTGAGATCTACATTTTAGGAAGAGTAAAGGGTTAGTAACACATAGATCATATTTTGTGCTATCTTTATAAATGTTTCAAAATCCACTGACATAATGAATTATCATATAGTATTAGATTTAAACAAGAGTTTATTTAGATAGAAATCCTTTTTTTTTTTTTTTTTTGCACTATAACTGTCTTGAAAAGTCCTTTTATATTCATTAACTTGTAATCATAGATTTAGAAAAGCCATAGTATACAATTACCCACAGATAAGAAATCTAAAACATAAAGCTTCAAACTGACTTGGACCAACCTTACAAAGGCAGTAAGCAGCAAAATAAAGATTTAAACTCAGATCCTTTAACACTTGGTCCAGTGCTTTTAGGGTAGTTAGTTGGCATAGTAGATAAAGCATTGGACTTGAAGTCAGGAAAACTCACTTCCCTGAGTTAAAATGTGGCCTCAGACACTTATAAGCTACATGAACCTGGTCAAGTCACTTAACTCTGCCTCAGTAAAAAGAGCTAAAAAAGGAAATAGTAAACTACTCCAATATCTTTGTATTCCCCCCAAAAAAAATTGGGGTCATAAAGAGTCAGACATGACAGAACAACTACCAGTGAATTTGCCTCTGTTTGTTAAGATGGTAATTAATAATGATAGATAACATTTATAAATACTTTATAAAGTTTGCAAATCACTTCACAAATATTAACTCTTATTATCACAACAATCACAGGAAGTAGGTAATATAATAAAAGCCACTGTTATTATCCCCATTCTACAGATGAGGGACTGAGGCACACAGAGGTTAAAGAATTTGCCCATAATCACACACTTAGTGTCTGAGATGTATTTGAACTCAGGACTTCATGATTTCAGGTCCCAGACTCTATACACTGCACAGCCTACTTGTTACAACTGCAGGATTACCTCAAGATCTTTTGGGACAACCCCTTCATTTTATTCTCTTTTCGTTGTACTTACAAGTATAAATTAAAGTTATTTTTGTGCCTAGAACATGAACATCAAATAAATTTTGAAGTGCACATACCTGAACACCCCCGAAGCCATTGGGAGCTAGGTAACGCTCACATTCGAGAGCAATGTCATCCCAGCGCCATTCAAATAAGTGGACAATAGATGTTCGACCAGGTACAGTATGGGGATCATACTGTGCCCAGCAGACCCCAAGGACTGAAAGCAACAGCAAGAGCCTCATTTTGCTTTGAAGTAGATAGTACTCTTTTCAGCAACTATTTATACTCCTATAAAAAACAAACTAGCAAATATTAATTTGAATGGATAGTTCTTGGAACACAGACTTATTTGTATTCTGAAAAAGATTACAAGTAAGGCAAAATTCAACAGGTGAAAATAGTCTGTAAAATTTCCCAGGACCATAACCACAAATAACCTTTTAGGACTTAATGTTTTCTTTTTCAGAGAATATTAGATATACCAAGCATCTGGAACTTTAATTTATGCTGACAATATTAATCCATCTGTTATTTAATTTGGATCAGACCTTATTTTTAAGATCTTTCATTCACAAAAGAAAAATAACAGTTAATGTCAATTGAGAATATTACATACTAATTAATAAATGCTTTAGTATGTAAACTATTCAATCTTGTATTTTTTTTTGCCAAAAATTTACTCTTATTTAATGTTTTTGATCCAAATCTGATATTTTCCCAGAATTGAACATATATGAATTGAATGAAAAGATCATACTCTTTCTAATTTAAAAATTCTAACACAGATATCTATATAAATAGTTTCTTTTAATTTTCTTAGAACAAATCTTAAAAGCCATATGGCCATCTTATTCAATCTCTACCTGTAAAATATTGCTTGTTGTAGGATTTCATGAAGAACTGTCTAAAAGTTTCGTCATATAAGTGGATAAGTGGTTGGATAGATATTAATGGATAATTCTACAATGACAAATTGCAAACTATTAATATGCACATAAAAGATTTTCCCATATAACTAATAAGACAAACAAATCAAAATGAATCTCAGGTTTCATGTCACATCCAACTAACTGACCAAGAGACAAATTATGGAAACAATGAGTGATGAAACGGTTGTCTAAAGATAGGAACATAAAACACTGTTTGATGGAACTATGAATTGATCCAACTATTCCAAAAAGACTGCTTTTTAAAAAATATAATTAGGACATCCATAATCTTTGTCCCAAATATTTTCACTCCTAGACATACATACACCATAGGAAAATCAAAGCTATGGGTTCATTACTAATAATTATCTGGTCCTTAGTCAAATTACCATCTATCTAATTCCAAGTTTTCTCAATTTGAGACCACTGATAATATTCTACATATTTTATATAATTGTTGAGAGAAAAGTACTTAACTTAATGACACTTTTTAAAGTAATAACTGGAGTAGGATATTACCATCTTATCATTTAAAGGAAATTATATTATGATAATAAGGTATCCTTGGTGACCATTGGGTACAATTTTTTTTTTATTTAACAGGTGAGGAAATTGAAATCCTGAGTATTTAAGTAATTTACCAGAAATCACACTCCTATCAAGAAGCAAAATTAAGATTTAAATCTAAGTTTTCTGACTTCAAATTCAAGGTTTTTTCCACCTTCCTACATGACCTCCCAAATTATTTGGGTTTGGTATTGAATGGTTCCAGTTGCATTTGGAAAGATTAAAAGAGCAGAGAACCACACTTATCTAGGATCATAAGAAGTGTCTGAATAAGTCATCATACTCAGATCTTCTTGTCTTCAAGACCCATAACCTCCGGAGTATATGAAATGTTAAGGCATTTCAAACCTAATTTTTAAAACTATGCACCTATCAATGAGAGTCTAATGATGGGGAAATTGCTTGAGTTGGGAGGTTCTGAACTACCATAGGGCTAAAACCAGTCCAATGTTGATGGATCAACAAGTGAAGAGTATAAATCACATGTAACATGTGTAGCATGATCTGGGTACCCTAGAAAGTTCATTATAATTGTTTTACTTATAAAATTAGTGTTTTATTTTACTCTTTTAACAATCTGGTCATACATTCTTTTCTTGTTCTTTTTTTTTCTAATCCTCGCTACTGAGTAAAAGATTTGCTAGATGCAAAGGATTTATATAGTGCAAAACACTTTACAATTATTATTTGATCTTCATAATAGTCCTGTGAGATAGATGTCATTATCATCCCTATTTACAGATGAGGAAAGAGCAGAGAAAGCTTAAGTGAATTGTTCAGTATTACATAGCTGGTGTTAGAGGCAGACTTTGAACTTAGATCTCAGAAACTCCAAGTCCAATGCTCTATCCATCTTCACTACTCCATCTTCCAACCTCTACACAATTTTTTCCCTAAAGTAGCATATGCACTTCTAAATATTTCTAAATGTGCAGAAATCTCTAAAATCTACTTGTTTAAGAGAAAGGAGGAAGAACAAGGAGGCTAGCAGGTAGGCCTCTTTAATATTTTCATTCTTCAATGTCTGATAAACCACAATACGTTTTTGAAACCATTAAGCTATTATCTCCTTATCTAGAATAGAAAAAAAGGGACATTAAAGGCCATTTATGTCCAAACCCCTAGTTTCTAGATGAAATGAGAGCAGTAAGGGGTAGGACCTGCACCACAATATTTATCATCTTCCTATTAATCAAGGATCTCTCTCACTTTTAACTGTCATGGACTTTTTAAGAAAGGAGTGTCACTCTCTAATGTATCCTTAAATAAGGAAGATAAAGACAGTCCAGCTGGTGGGTCTGATGATTTTAGATGAGGATACTGAAATGCCAGAGTTTAAGTGACTTGCCCAAGATAACAGAGTCCAAAAATGGCAGAGTCAAAATTCATACCAGGTTCTTTTGACTCCAAATGCAGGCACAAATTCAATCACAAAATGCTATGTTGATGAAAAGAAAAGGGGAACTCTTTTTTTTTTTTTAATGAAAGAAAAATTGAGTAGAGTGGCAAAGGATTCCAACTTGGGAGGTGAGTTGGAACCAGTAAAATTCAGTACCCTTAAAGAATTTGAAATTTCATTCTAATAAAACTGTATTGATAATGATGAGAGATGACATTTATATCCTTTAAGACTGGCAAAATATATATTATTTCATTTGATCCTCACAATTGTGTGAGACAAGTACTCTTATTATCCTCATTTTAAAGATTAGAAAAATGAGTTTGTTAGAAGTTAAATAACTTTTCCAGGGTCACAGTGCAAGTGTATAAGTAAGTCATCAAATTCAACTTCTTGTCTCTAAGATCTAAAATCTCTGGGGGCAAATGCTAAGGCATTTCAAACTTAGTTATGTATTACCAAACACATAGAACATAGTTGACATATACTGTTGACATATACTGGTAACTCCTACCACATGGGAACCTGGGAATCTGAAAACAGAGGATTGCTTGAGTTTGGGTTCTTAGCTGCCCCTCAAACCAATCCACTGTTTGCTCCAGATCCAGACATCAATGTAGTGAACCCCCAAGAATACAGTCTCCAGAGTGTCTAAGGAAAAGCACATAAATATCACGAAAAACAAATGAAGATCGAAACCCTCCTTACATATTAATAGATCTAGACACCAATGTGGCGAGTCCCCAAAAGAATAGAGTCTTCAGGCTGTCTAAGGAGAAACACACAAGTACCATGAACAAATGAAGATCGAAACCCTCCTTACATATTAACATTAGGATGTGGCTGGTGAATGGCTGCTACAACTCTGGCCACTCTCACACACATAAATGAATACATAACTTATTGCCATGAACACACATATACAGAGAATATACAGAACACTATAAGTTCTTACAAGGTCCTAAAATAAAGTTTAAGTAAAAAGAAATCTCTGTTCAGAATGCTTACTGTTCTAAACCATTTGGCTCCTGTAATATGCCCCACTCAAAAGCAGTAGTCCTAAATTAAATAAATGTGTCTCATAATCTTTAGTTTGCTCTTCTGAAATCCCTTCCCACTTTTCTTATAAACTGCAATATTGGATTCTGTTGAACCTGGATTAGGGTGGAACACAATTTAACACAGGTTGCCCCAGTACCAATCCGACTGTTGCAGATCAGGAATAGTTCCCAGAGCAACTGAATCAGTATAGTAGTAGCAGTTTCCAGAGTTTTCAGTGCACAGATGCTAGAGACATCTTGAAAGGTTACGTTACTCTCACTAGGGTGAGAATAGAACAAAGTCCAGAGCAGAGCAGATTGCATCAACACAGTCTATCCCAGCTCCAAACGATCTCTATCCTCCCCACTGCCTCATCAAACCAGGGGTATTCATTAGGAGCCACTGAATCGACAGCAGCAGAAACTGCTTCCAGAGCTTTCAGCCCACAGACAGTAAGGGGATTAAACAACTGATCAGAAGGAAATTTCAGGGGTCTCTTTGCTAACACTGAGGTAGGACTCAGTTGTAAAGTTCAACAGACTTACCCATAATCATATCCAGGTTGCAGTCCCTAAGTGAGGAGGAGCATTAGCATACTAGCATGCCAGCAATAGAAAGAAAGGGGAATAAGGGGGGGAGGAGGATGATAAAAAAAATGAGGAAATTAGTAACTGTGGGGAAAAATTAATACAAGTTTCTGTGATAAAGGCTTCATTTCTTAAACATAAAGAAAACAATAAAATTATAATAAAAGCCATTCCCCAATTGATAAATGATCAAAAGATATGAAGGAGTTTTCACGTGAAATAGTCAACATTTTTGGAAAATGCTCACTATTGATTGGAGAAATGCAAATTAAAACAATTTGAAGTACTACCTCAAAACTATTAGATTGGCTAAAAGGACAGAAAAGGAAAATGACATAAATTGAAGGGAATGTGGGGGAGGGGGAGGGAAGGAGACAATAATATAGTCTTGTTAGAGTTGTGAACTGATTCAACCATTTAATAGAGCAATTTGGAACTATTCCCCAGGAGCTATAAAAATATGCATACTCTTTTGATCTTTGATCATTTGTAAGGGGCCTTTAAATGGGTGCCACAGTGCATCGGGAGATTGAGGCCCGGAAGTAATTTCTGTGGATATTAGGACTGCCCTTGGGCGGGATCCTGGCCATATTGAGATAGCTTCGTAATGGGTGACTCTCTCGCTGATTGGCTGTGTGTGTGACCTCACAGGCCCTATGTAAGCCCACTGCAGGCAGCAGGCGGTCCTCTTTAATCTGGCGCTCTTCACCCTGGCTCCCCAGCCTGGGTGGCCAAGCCAAGATGGATAGCCAAAAGAGGTAAGGGTTTTGGTAGTGAACACATGGGTCTTCTGACCAGGTGTTCACTTGGGAACCAACAAGTCAGGGCATCAGTTAGGGCATTATGTGAGTAGTTATAATAAAGGCTTTTAAGATTACACGTGGTTGTTCTTGAGTGCGCTACCAGTTATTAAGCTAGTAATTGTAACCGCCAGGAGAGCACGTTACAATCAATACCATGACTAGGTCTATATACCAAAAGAGATTTTAAAAATAAAACAAAAAGGAAAAGGACTCATATATACAAAAATATCTGTAGTCCCTCTTATCTGGGAGCAAAAATTGAAAATTAAGTGGATGCTCATCATTGGAGAATGATTGAATAAACTGAGGTATATGATTATGATGGAATACTGTTGATACTGTGTGCTATAAGAAATGATGAGCAGAACGCTCTCAGAAAAAAACAGGAAAACTTTCCATGAGCTGATTAAAAGTGAATGTACTATTTAGAAAATAACAGCAGTATTGTAATATGATCAGCTGTGAATGACCTAGCATTTCTCAGCAATACAATGCATTATTCAAGATAACTCTGAAGGACTTATGATGAAAAATCCAGAGAAAGAATTGGTACAGGTTGAAGTATACTTTGAAAAAAATACACAATATTTGATTTGTTTATGTTTTAGATTTTATTTACCAAGATAACCCTAACCTCATTTAATTACAAGATTACATAGAGGTACAACGGAAACATTACATAGACATTGTTTAACAAGTTTTCAGCCAGAGGTATTCCTTTAGGCAAAGAAATTTATTTTCCAATATGGAAATAGTCTTTTTCATTACTAGCTTAGGGAGCTTAGGAGCCTAGTTTAGGGTCTCAATTCATGTCCATTGCTCAAAGTGAAATGTAAACATTTTCGAAGTGAATCATTCTTTTACTATAGTTGCCTACTATAGCCACTCATCTCCACATACTCTTCCAATTTTCATTATCAAAGAAATTTGGAAAAGCAAAAATCATTGGCGTAATATGTTTTTTTTTTGGCGTAATACTTTTGCAAAATATCTTCAAGAACTAATTTATTTGCTGATGGAATTATTGAACAGATAATACCAAGATCAAGATCCCTAAATAATCATAAAGTGTCTATTATCCAATCACCTTCTCATCATAAATTAAAGATATTTTCTAGTGAAACCACATCTTTAACTTTCCCTCATACAATAAACAAATATAAAGATTCGTAAATATTTTTAAATATTAGAGAACCATTTATTTTTATATCAAATGACTTCTTATAGTTGTCTAATAAAACATGATCTTCACTTTATAGTTTCCTATAATACTTCCAGGTGCTATATGTGGGTATTTGTGCACATGCATGGGTCACAATCAACTTATAAATTTCTAAATTTGCCCAACACACTGAAGGACCTAGATTTTGTTTTTTTTTTTTTTTTTGTTGTTGTTGATTTTTTTTTTTTTTTTGGTTTTTTAGGTGTATGTTTTCTTTCATAACATAACTATTATAAAAATGTTTTGCATAACTACACATATTTAACCTATATTGAATTTCTTGCCTTTTCAGTGTGATTAGAGGAATTAGGAGGGAAGAAAAGAAAGACTCTGGAACTCAAAATTTTAAAAACAAATGTTAAGGCAAGGAACTGGAAATTGAGTAGATGCTCATCAGTTGGAGAATGACTAAATAAGTTATGGTATGTGAATGTTGAGGAATATTATTGTTCTATAAGAAACAATCAGCAGGATGATTTTACAAAGACCTGGAGGATTGATGCTAATTGAAGTGAGTAGAAACAAAATTATATGACATTCAACTTTGATGGACAAGGCTCTTTTCAACAGTGAGGTGATTCAGGTCAATTTCAACAGAGTTGTGATGAAGAGAGCCACCTGCACCCAGAGAGAGGACTGTGGGGACTGAATGTGGATCACAACATAGTATTTTCACCTTTTTGTGGTTGTTTTCTTGCTTTTTTCTCATTTTTTTTTCATTTTGATCTGATTTTCTTTTTCTTTCTTTTTTTTTGTTCAGCATACAAAATGTGGAAATATGTTTAGAAGAATTACACGTTTAATCTATATTGGATTGCTTGCTGTCTAGAGGAGGGGTTTGGGGGTACTGAGGGAGAAAATTTGGATCACAAGGGTGAGTGTTGAAAATTATCTGTGTATTTATTTTTTAAATAAAAGGTTATTATTAAAAATGCAAAATTAAAAAAAAATAAAATTTCTAGAAAAAAATGTAAAAAAATTGTTTTTACCTATAACTAGGGGAAAATAAAATACTAAATACATTTCATCAGAAACTTTAAGAAGATAGACTTGATTCTACTCTCCTATAAGACAATCTGTCAATAAAGATTTGTTAAGTGACATGTGCCAATTATATTTCAAGCAATATGAAGAAAGAGTCCTTCACCATGATTACCACTTTGGGTATTTAGCAGAGTGAGCTAAATCAGAGAGTAAATAAGTCAACTTATTTTGTACATATACCCTGAACAGTAAAAATATTCACCTCTGTATATTTATTTCTTAATGATATGTCCTTGTTATTATTCCGATGTATTATTTACCTTTTATACCATATGTAAAACTAGAAATGTAAAAGGATGAGATAAAATGAAATAATATAAGAAATATTTTAATAGTTTTACAAAAAACATTGTTTTTATTTTAATGAGAGTAATAAAATCATTTAAAAATAAATTATAAGAGTTGGGATATATACACACACACACACACACACACACACACACACACACACACACACACACATATATATATATATATAATTTGTTAATATACTGAAGACAGCATTTTGTGTTTCATGTTGCTAGACTTGGAAGAAGGCAGGAGTAGGAAATGGAGAAAAGAAAATATAACATCCTTTTTTAAATAGAATTTTATTTTTCCAAATATACATAAAGTTTTCAATATTCAGTTTTGTAAAACTTTGTGTTCTAAATTTTTCTTCCTCCTTCCCTTATGCTCTTTTTATTCAAAATAGCAAGCAATCTGACATGGTAAATATGCATAATCCTTTTAAACATATTTCCAGAAAATATAATATTCTAACCTTAAGAATCTAATATTCGTTCATTATAGAGCAAAATTCTGGTCACCTAGGACTTTGTTAGAGCAATTTGAAAGGTATTCAGTTACTGAAATAGAAAAAAAAATATCATATCTAAGTCAAGCTAGACAACACAATGCACAATTCAACTTGGAAACAGATCTAAATTCAAATCTTTCCGCAGGTATTTACTATCTATATGCCTCAGTTTCTTCTCTAAAATGAGGATGATAATAGCATCAACATCATAAATTGTGAGACTCAAATAAGCTAACATAAGCTACTTATTACTATAAATAAACAACATTAAAGGAAGACTCCAGTGTCAATTAAAGGTTGATCTATATGTGTGGTTTTTGTGTGTGAATGTGTGTGTATGTGTGTGTGTGAGAGAGAGAGAGAATTTATTCATGCATAAAATACATAAGGTTACAAAGAAAACCAATGATATTGAAATAGTTTTAAAAGAATTCAGGGATGCTTAACATAATAAATGGTATTAATTCAACCTTTTCCCTCATCTTCCTTAGTAAATCAGTTCTAGTTTTCTTCAAAGCTAATAAAAGAAGAAAAATGATCCTTTCTTAGAAGAGCAAAGAAAAAAATCAATGAGATAACACAATATGCTTCTGAGAAATTTGACATCGTACACCCCTATTCCTACCCCTCTGCCCCAGGAATATACATTTAGAAGAATAACTTCTTCCATTCCCCAGCCTGGCTCTGTTTTAAGTGAGAGTCAATCACACCCCTCTGGCCCAGGAATATACCTTTAGAAGAATAACTTCTTCCATTCCCCAGCCTGACTCTGTTTTAAGTGAGAGTCAATCACAAAAACATTTTTGTTTTACCAATGAATTACTCATCACTGGGCTGGAAAGTGATAGGCTGTCCAATTCTACCTTTTGTCTAGGTGAATGCTGGACAAAATGATTTTTTAAAAAATCAAAACCAATGAATAGAGAACCAATAAACTTAATTGCTGCTCTCTATAGACTTCCTTAATTAGGCAATGCTTCTTACCATCCCTTCTTCCTTAATTGATAGATTTTCCTGTATACATTTAAAAAAAGAAGCAGTGCATTTCATTAGGATTATAGCTTGAATTGAAAGTCTAATCAAACCCTCTCATTTTACAAATGGTAATTTGCCCAAAGTCACACAAATAATAGTGCCAGAGGCAGGATATGAATTCTGGTGTTCAGGGTTCCAAGACTAGCACTTGCTCAAATATGCCAAACTCTCTTCAATTCAACAAGTGTTAATTGAGCTCTTACTATGTGCTAGACACACTGCTAGATGTTCAGAGTATGAAGACAAAAACTGAAACAAAACCTATCCTGGAGGAGTTTACTTTCAAATTAGATCATCAAACTACTCATCAACAAATATTTATTACTATTTGCTTTGCTCCAGGTACTATGCTAGGCAATGTGACAGAATATAAAATGGAAATGCCCCCTGTCCTTAAGGAGCTTTCAAACTAATCACAGGATACAACATGCATGTCCTATTCTACTTTATGATAACTTTTTGATATTTTATACACAGAGTGCTTTTAAAGTTGGAAAAATGCTTCACATAATATTATTTCATTTGAGTCCTACAACAATCTTGTGAAGTGAGGTAGGTACTGCAAATCTTATTAATTCCATTTTACCAATGAGAAAAAAAAAAAAAAAAAAAAAAAAAAAAAAAAAAAAAAAAAAAAAAGTTCAAACAGTTGAAAAGATCTGCTCATTTAAGCCCAGCACTCCATCCACTCTGGGAACATGGAGATCCCTCTTACCACCACCACCACCAAAAAAAAAAAAAAAAAAAAGAAAAAAAAAGTTATATAAACCTTCAATGCCATGGAAAAGCTCCTAAACAAATATAACAGAAACTCCAACAGAAAAGCTTATCATCTACACCAGTCTGTCTTCGCAATTCCTGGCTAGAAACTTTATATTAACTATTGCACCACCTAGCTGTTCCTATAGAAAAAAATTTGGAATTAGATTTTGTTTTATTAAATTATAAATTAAGCACGTTACTTCCTAAAGAACTGGAAGAAAATATTGCAACATCACGGTGATCCATTGTATGCAGAGTTATAAAGACTCGATTCCCGGCACGTATTTCCCACTGCAAGGTCAGAGGTCCTAAGCCTGGCCAGGGACTTTACAAACACAAGTAGGCAGCTCTTTCTGTTCGTGCTCCTGGCCTTTAGCAAGAATACTTAGCTGTCAACAAGCCTGAAACCAATTTCAAAACACTGAACTGCATCAAATTACATATGCAGAATAACTTATTTCAACAAAAAAAAATCTATATACACTGGACATTTAAACAACGGGAACAATTTCTCCTTTAAAGCAGGGAATCCTTCGGGTCCGCAGCCTCACCTGTTAATTCAGGAGACAACAGTCTTCAATTGCTTGTCACTCAGCCTATCTTCCTCCGCTGTGTAGTAGGGACTGCCCAGTACCTAAAAATGAACAGCTTTTTTCAGCCTGCCCAAAAGAATCCCTTCCCTTCCTCCATGTCTTAAAGGACCAGTAATTTAAAGCAATAAACGGAGGTCAGCAGTCAGATGGCTGAAAAGCAAAGCCTTCTGAGAGAAAGTACAAGCTAAATACATATGAGAATATTTGAAGAGACAGAAACAGGTACAGATAAAAACACGGAGAGGAAAGAGAGAGAAAGACAGATATTGAAAGAGAAACAGAGACACAGAGACAAGAGAGATAGATTGGGGAGAAAGGCGAGACACACAAAGAGATTACAGACTAATCCCAGACTTTTTCTTTTCTTTTCTTTTCAAGAATATGAAGGGGAATATGGCTTCTGTTTATTTAAGAGTTCTTTGAAAAAAACAAAAGAGATCTTTGAAAGTCAAAGGTCATTGAAAAGCTTTTCAAAAATATCCATGTCTATTTACAACTTCCCAGAGAGCTGTAGGTAAGAGGGGCCAAGAGCGAGCCCAGGAACCAGCCAGCACACCATGAAAATCCTGAGACAGCAAGGTGGGAAATAGAATTGTAGGCTAGATGGCTAGCTTTGTGTCTCCAAGCCCTAAGGGAGGAAGCAGGAAAGTATTCCAAGCTAGGGCTGCTGCTCCTAGATATTGGAGATCTTAGGGAAAGCTTCATTGGAAAGGTAACAACTTAAACCTTGAAGGTAAAGAAAAAACGTGGAGAGGGGGATGGCAATGTTTTCTAGGCATAGGGAGAGGGAATTCTCCAAGTATGAGAGCTAGTCATCTTCCCATCTTCTCAACTCCAGTTATTAGATTTTCCTGTGCCCCTTCATATCTCTTAATTCATGAAATTGAAAGGTGATTGAAGTGTTCAGAATGAAATGTACATATATACACACACATATAGGTTAATGGATAATGCTCGAACTTGACTTCAGTAAAGGTGATACAAAAAAGAATAAAGTAGAAATGGTTTAGATTTCAAAGGAGATGATGAAGAGAAAAAAGTTTAGGGCTCAAATATCTGGACTTTCATTCTAGAGGATAGGTCATAAAGACAGTGAACTAAGGAACTTAAGGAATTGAGATGGAATACTCTAGCATAAAGTAAATTTTTCTGGGCATGTGAGCATCTTGTTTAGAGTTGAAAAACCAAGACACAAGACACACTTTTAAGGACACACTTTTAAGCTTAATCTGCATTAACGTTTCCTAGTCTAAATCAACAAAACAATCAAGCAGCAATTTCTAGCATATGCTGATTATTTAGACATAAAGATTCAAATTGAAAATTTCAACAATAGGCTCCACCATTGCTTCTAGGACATCACAGAAGTCTTAAGTCTCTCAGTCAATAAATATTTATTAAGCACCTACTAGCAATCTCAAACCAAGATAAATACTGGGCATACAAATTCAAATAGAAAGGCAGCTTCAAGGGACTTATCTAATGAAGTAAAAGGGTCAGCCAGCTACTAAGTCCGAGGTGATATTTGAACTCAGGAAGATGAATCTTATTGACTTCAGGCATTCTAGCCATTCTCTTTGGAAAATATAATGAAAAATGAATTAGGATATCTAATTAAATATGGATATGTATGTATACATATATACACATATATATATATACAACCTACAGAAGTCATAAATTTTTAAGTGATATAAGAACATTACAAACTAAAACTGATGGAGGAAAATATGTTTTACTGTTGTCTAGTTCTCCATTCTAATTTCAGAACAGATATTTCTCTTTTATATATCACAGATAATTTTGAAAGTAATTACCAACATGTTTCATATTCTAAGGACATTTTATCTGACATTTATTTATCTAAGGACATTTTATTTATTTTTCTTTAAGTTACTAACTACAAAACAAGGTCACTCCTTGTGTTGAAAATCAGGCAAAAGCAAACCTTTTCAGCTGGTATATATTCTAGAATATATTGCTAGCATTGCTAGAATCAATCTAATCAGCAGTCCCTAATTATTAAATTTTGATATGAGTATTTCCACTTTGGAAATACTCAAATGTAACACATCAGGGCTTGATTTCTTTGTTTTGTTGATTAAACTTTAAAAAGTGGTGGAAAAAAATGTTAATCGTGCAGAGCAAATTTAAATGTGTCATTTGTTCTTTTAGCCATAAACTGGTTGTTAAACGTTTATCAACACACCCCTGCATATATATGTACACACATACATATACATATATAATTCCAATATTATCTGATTATATTGTGTAGCTGTATTATTCAATATCATTGAATTTTCCAAGGTAATTTATAAATTACTAGGTCAGTGAAAGCAAAACAAAACATCACCATTACTTTATCCCTTTATTTCCCACTATATAGTAATACAAACCTAAATCAAACTGCTGACTTAGAATTTTTTCTCTCTTCCCTTAGTACTATCCATCACTTAAGTTTTAATTCAACATCTATTTCTTCATGAAAAGTATTATCATCTATTTAAGGGTGCAATAATCTTCTTTCTACTTAAATACTTGTGGCAATAAGCTATAGCATATAGCTGTATGTATATTATATATACATGTGTATGGTTGAGAGACACACATCCATCTTGCCATTTGTGATTTCATTGATGTAGGGAACAGGTAGTATGGAAATTCTTTCCACAGTGGCAATTTATATTCTTAGATAACATTGTCAAGGCAGCTGAAACGTATCAGAGACTGCATTTGAACTTAGGTCTTCTTTATTCCAAGACTAATATCTATCCACTTTGCCCCATCATCTCCCTTGGTTATATGTACATGCAATCAATGTGACCTATTAGCATAATCACACCACACAACAGAGGACTATATATAATCAAGTGATAAGTTGTGTTAAAAAAAATACAGAAATTATGCAATATCTAGATTGCCTAATATATATATATATATATACATATATCACATATATGTAACATATATATATATATATACATATATCACATATATGTAACATATATATATATATATATGCATATAGGCATTTATATATGTATCTGCATGTATAGGCAAGATGCCTTTCCTTTCTCTGAGCCTTTTGAAATATGTTGTTTTAATTCAAGGATATATGTCATACTCAGCAGTTTTCCTTTTTTCTCACAAACTCTAAAATATATAGTCAACTTCCCTCCAAGTTTTCATCATTTCAGCTTAAGCAACTAAGTCCTCCCTGTTGGTGAAAAAGAGCAGACACAGAATAAAATATCCCTTTTTTGTCACTTCTATTTTTTGAAAGAGGAAATTGTTAATAATGATTAGCAGATCTGCCTTTATTACACAAATTACCAACATTACCAACATGTCTAGGTAATTTACATTTCCCATCACTGCTGGCATGGCTATTGTTAGGTTTATAATCTAACCTCCCTCTTTGCTTCCATTCTAAATGTTCTTCAATATAGTCTGATGACAATATTGTTTCTGTATCTAATGATCCAAGATGTCTTTGTCTCCTAGATTTTCTCTTTTTCATATCTCTATTCTGTAACATTCTTATCTTTCTTGTTTCTTTTGAATAGGTATATACATATTTCATTAAAAAGTTTACCCTTATCAGGTTTCAGAAATATCTGAGGCAAAATTCGCCATTTTGTGTTAAGATCTTTAACTTGCTTGTCATCCATACCCACACATACAGAAATAAAATAACCAAGTATGTCACTTTTAGAAATTTTTGGAATCAGAATGGAAAAAGTTATGAAAACTGCTCACAACTTACACTTGACTTTGAACAAGTAATTGGGACCCATTTAATATCCTAGGCTCCTACTCCTAAACTATTGAAACTAAAGTACGAAACTAGGTTGATTGGGTCTATTAAAAATGAATGCTAGTTAATCTTAACTGAGCTGTCTACGTTAGGCAAATCATAATTCCCATTCTCACACACTATAGCATGTTTCAAATTGTCTTTTGCTCCTGCCTCCTAGCACCCTTTCTTTCCGCCATTATTAGCTGAGTGGTTCATACTTCACTGAAAATAACTGAGGCAGTTCCCCAGCACTCCCTCTTCTGTCCTCTCCTCCTCCTCCTCATCTAACATTGTTATCATCCCCCTACTATTGTCTTCACTGGTCTCAAATGATGAGTTGGTTTTTCTACTTGTCAATTCAAATCCCCTAAGTGTCCTCTCTATTCCATCACTTCTATCTTTCCCAACAAACTCCCCCCACTTTATTTTATCTCGGATCTACTGGCTTTTTCTTACATGTCCAGGTTTTCCTTATCCTCAGAAACCTTTCTTACTAGCTATCATTTCATATTCCTCTTCCCCTTGAAATACCTAAAAAAAGTCTTCTACATTCAGGGTCTTCACTCTTTTACTTCTTTTCAAAACCCTCATTTGGTTGAATCTTTTTTTTTTTTTTTTCTCTGAAGCCACCAGAGATCTTTTTTACTAATATATTTTTTTCATTTTTTTTGACAGCATAACTCTACCAACTCTTCTCTTTCACAAAGATCTAATATGATAGAGAAATCCAGACCAAATATTGATAGAGAAATCAAAGGGGAAAAAAAACAGCTATTTTTCCGACCCAGGTCAGCATATAGGGACAGAGATCTGAAGACATTAGAGAATAGATCTGGCCAAAGTCATTCAATATTCAAGAACAGACTAAAAGAGGGCTGAAGCTATGCCCCATAGTGAGATCCCAACCAGACTCATAATATGGTACAATTGGTAGGTCTGCTACTTATGACAGTTCTACTTTACAAATGGAGACTATTTACTAAGGAGGGGATCCTTGCCTAGGGGTGTTATTCTAGGATGAGGAGTACCCAAGGACACTCAGTATATGTATTGAGAAACAAATTCCTATACCAATTATTGGCTGTCTTGCTCTGACAGCATTCCAGCTTCAGCTTCTAATTCAATCTGAAATCTGCAGTCAAATAACAAGGGCAGGAAACCCAGATTAAGGAACCTACAGGTCTATCACTTTGAATTAGAAGTGCTTTCCCAGCTGATTGACTGTGGCTGACTCCAACACCAATCTACTGGAAGTTCCAATCAGGTACAAGATAAAAGTAGTGGGATGGATAGGTAAATCCAGGTCAGGTACTTATAGTACTCAAATCAGGAGGGCAGTGATGAGATTTCACACTGGATCAGAACACTTTGGGAGCACTGAAAGCTGGAAGAGCCTCAATTCAAGCTATGTCTGAGATCCTGGAATACTCAATATCTCAAAAGTAGATGTATCCTAAAATGTACCCTTAGAATTTTGCAGAGCCTGATCCTAATTTAAACTTCAGAATCAGGAAATAAGCTGGAAGAATGTAAGAAAAAAATGCTATAAAGAGGTATTATGATAAAAGATGCTCAAGATACAAACTCAAGAAAAAAAAAATTACTCAAAAACATTTACAAGGAAATCTAAAAAGAAAAAATAACTAAAATTATTAGGATATGTTGGCTTTAGGGGAAAATGGGAAATTAGAACCATAGAAGAAAAATTTGAAAAAAAAAAAATAGCTTGGAACAAAAGGTACAGAAGATCATGCATGACTTCATGACCAAATGAAAACTCCTAATAATACCTTAGTCAAAGACATCAACCATGTGACCCTGGCCAAATCATTTAAGTGTTTACCTCACTTTCCTCATCTTTAAAATGTGCTAAAAGATATATAAAATGAAAAATGGTAAACCATTCCATTGTCTTTGACAAGAAGATGCAAAATGGAAGAGCTGGACATGACTGGAAATGACTGAATAAAAATTAATATTCTAATGTGAGATGATACATATATTCCCCTCAAAAATCTACCATTATCTGGGATCATAGAGGGAATCTAATTAGACAGATGGCCTGGGAATAGTTTTGTTATGTTTTGATGACCTTGAAAAAAATTGGGCAGGGAAGGAAAAATGAACATATTTAGGAACAGTGTAGGAAGGAGAAAGGGGAGGGGAAACTTTCTCAATTTGGTGCACAAGTAGAAGTCTATATAAAAAAGGATGGAATAAGACTGGTGACACTTGAAACTCATTTTCCCCTGATCTAGTCAGAGGGAAGAATACAAATATACATGTGCGTGTACACACATACACACTATTTCCAATTCTAGACAGATACACTAAAGTCTTGAGAAATAAAAAAATCAAAATTCTCCAAAATAATTTTTCCTTTTTTTCACAAGTTTATTCATGTGTTTTAAAATAAGAATGAGTAGCCATAATAAAATGAATCATTTTTGCATGTGTGATAAGCTTATAAAGTTTCAAAGGTTTTCTTTAAAAATATATAATAAATGATTTATTATAAGTATTAATATATTGTGATAACATATTTCAATAACATAAAAATCATCTTCACTTGATATAGACATTTGATAACAGAAAATATTAAAAGGGAAAATCAATGTAGTTTCAAAAAAAGTCATTTAAAAAGTAAACTGATAACCAGAGATATTCAATATTTTAAAGCTATTTTGAAAATGCAATACTAAGCAGAGTAACATATACAAAGAACTGTAGCTTAAAGTGAATATTCAAACACTGGAAAACACTAGCAAATATTATTGGGAAGTATTCAAATAAGGTAACATTTAGATCTGCTAGCAAAGTTAAAAGTATTACATCGTATCAGATCAAAACTGCCCATTTTAAAATTTATTTTGCTTCTATAACTAAGGAATGCCACTTATAGATTTGCAAAGACAATAAAACAAATTATAGATATAAAATTATTATTTATGTGAAAGAATAACTCATTTTTAATCAGTAGATGGAACCACAAATACATACTTATAACATGGTAACAAATAAGGATGACTGATTAGATTGTGTCCACTTCTTTCCGATATGCTCCTGTCTTGCATCTTGGAAATGTTGATCTTTAACTTTTGACTCTATGTGTGTTTTCTGCTTATTTTCAACTTCATGTCAGTGGAATACCATAAAAAGCAACATCTCTAGCCTTTTTAAGAACTACAAAACATTTTCCTGAGTTCTTAACTGGTTTTTATTGAGGCTTGATATTTATGGAAAAAACATAAGGGGGAGAAGGAGGGCAAGTTAATGTTAATAGAGAGACTTACTTAAGCAAAATGAACCAAAAGCAGATAAAGTTAAGAAAATAAAAGAGAATAATTAGGTGGAAAACACATACAGAACAGTTATATGAATGTAAAAATGATAAACTTATAAAATGGAAGACAGTGCAATAAATTAAAAAGAATTCAACAGTATGTCACTTGCTTTAAACATACTTGAAATAGGAATATATATATATATATATATATATATATATATATATATATATATATATATATATATATGAGAAAGAGAGAGAGAGAGAGAGAGAGAGAGAGAGAGAGAGAGAGAGAGAGAGAGAGAGAGAGAGAATTAAAAAACTAGAGTAGAGCAAAATCTTTTATGCTTCCAAAAAGGTAAAAGAAAAAGGGGGATTACAATCATGATTAGTCCAAAGCAAAGACAGAAAGAACTAAAACATATAGACACTGCATTTTTGCTGAAAAATTTATCAGTGAAAACCAAATAGAACCTGCTACAAAGTAATTTACAACAGAAGCTACCCCATATTGTTGTAATATTTAAAATTGCATTAATTGCAGATTCACATGAACCAAGTCCTTTCAAACATTCAAAGAATTCTGGAAGGTTTAAGGAGTTATTTATCACATTACTACTTTAGTGTGAATGAGTTCAATTTGGTTGCTAATTTCTCCTAATGACCATCTGAAGGCATTTTTTAAAGAATAATTTTTGTTTTTTTAATCTTCTTTAGATGGGATACGCTTTGTGCATATTGAGAGTTAGGACAAGCCTCTATGAGGTATATTAGAAATCTTGAAGTTGCAAGGACAATGTCAACCTGGGAAGAATAAAACTATAGTGAAAGAGGGGTATGGAAAGAGAGATTAGAGGATTCAAAGTAATGGTTATTTCATATTTTACTGAGACTGAATTCTCTGGGTTCATAACATTTTCCTTATATCAGCTGAATAAATTATATTTTTATTTCCTCTATTTGGCAACAAATAATTTTCCTAATCATCATCATTGTGGTATTTGGGTTCTATGGTAATAGAAGGAAAGAAAAGCAAATGGGATTTACTGAATGATATTCTTTATAGCTGACAGGGGTCTCATGAGAACTGGGTGGCTTATAGTAAGCCTATTAGCTATCTAAGTAACACAAATTAGACTAGTTCTTGTGGATAGGGTAGCAAGATAACAACCTTTCTTTCCAACTTTCCTTTTTTGTTTTATTGGACAGGTTCCATACTCTGACCACTTTTCATTTCTTTTGGTTCCAAGAGTTTGAAGAGAGTGACAGGCGGAATATATTATCTATTATCTCTGCTCTCAGATCTCTTGGCCTCATAGTTAATGGAGATAACTTGTGATCTCTTGGCCTCATAGTTAATGGAGTAAGGAAGAAATGGAAGGTAGGTGAGGGAAAGATGGGAGAGAAGTTGATTTGCATGACCAGCTTTGGTCCTGGTTCATGGAAGTAACTTGTTCTTATGTCTTGACTATTTTCAAAATAATTTTCTCAGACTCAAAGACCTCATCCCTTAAATATTTGGCCATAAGCTTCTAAGGGGGAAAAATGAAGTGCAGCTTTTATTGCTTTTGTTCACCTGAAATTTTATCTTACTTGACCTGAGTCAGCCTCCAAATTTTAAAACATATTACATACGCAATAAGTTAACCTTCACTGAAGGAATTTTGCTCAATATTTGACATGCTGGGATATTCTGAATCTAAATTATGGGCCACTAGGTAATAGCTACTGTGTATATATGTAGTGGTACATACACATACATATTTCTCAGATTCTGATAAGGATAGCCCAGAACTCTGGAGCCAAGAGTCTTGGTAATAGCAATGCTTCCAATCCATCATTAGTTATCATTATGGAAAACAGCTCTTTCAAAGATGGCAACAGTTTTCTCCAAGTGCTGTAGCTACAACTTCTCAAAAATAAATACAAGTTCTTATCACCAAAGAATTTATTATATATATATATATAATAGAATTATATATATATATATATATATATATATATATATATACACACACACACATACATATATATATATTATTTTTATATCTTATTACCAAATGGTCAAACATCAAAAACTGACATGAACTGATCAGTGGAAATGAACATCGAGACAATACCACCTGTTTTACTACAGTACTCTATAAATCATGAGACTTTTACATTTGACTTGAAACTGAAGTCTTCCATGTTGATCTCCCTAATTAGGATGTGAGCTTCCTTAACAGTAGTGACTTCTCCTTTTTCTATTTATATATTCAGTACTTTGCACAATTAATAAATAGTTTAATAAATGCTTCATTCATTATTCTAACTAGACATAGTTCCCAAGACACACATATATTTTCTAATGAGCAATGGCAATTCATTTACATTCATAAAGATTAGTACTACCAAAACTCCTAAAGAGCAAACATACCTTTAAAATTATTTTGTGAAGAGCGATAATGACAAATTAGGTTTTGTTAAATTAAGTGTACTAGGCACAAGTTTATCCAGCACCTTTATAGGTTATTGCAGGAAAAAGACCGATTCCCCGCCCCCCCCCACACACCTTACACCCTTCATAATATTCTGTTCCTAGGATCAGGAACTCCAGCTAACACGCAGTAAAAGAACACTGGGAAATGAGTGTGGACCACAACATAGCATTTACACTCTTTCTGTTATTGTTTGCTTGCATTTTTGTTTTTCTTCCTAGTTTATTTTTACTTTCTTTCTAAATCCGATTTTTCTTGAGTAGTAAGAGAACTGTATAAATATGTACAAATATATTGTATTTAACATATACTTTAACATGTTTAACATGTACGGGACTACCTGCCATCTAGGGAGGGAAGGAAGGGGAAAGTTGGAACAGAAGTTTTTGTAAGAGTCAATGTTGAAAAATTACCCATGCATATGTTCTGTCTATAAAGTTTCATATATATATATATATATATATATAAAAGGTACTATTAATTCAGTTTCCCAATAGGACAACTAAGATTGACTACATTGGAAATTAAACAGTATACACATCTCTTAAAAAAATCTATCCCCACTCCCAAAATACCTTAGTATGGTTTATTTTGGACCTTTCTGATGTATTCATCTTACAATCATATAGGTAACTGAATATACTTTATGACCCCTATTGGAATGTAATGTTGAGGAAGGTATGATCCATGTTTAATATGCAATACAATGGTCTGCATCTACTAGGTTTTTAATATTTGTTGAATAGTTCCATTCCACAAAGTTTCTCAATTTTAATTATACCTTTTATTTTTTTACCAGTAGTAAAGGAGATGGGATGAAACTGCCACAAGCTCCCCCCTCCCCCTCCCTTTTCCTCCAAAGTGACTCAGTCTTGTTTTACTCCACTCCCGAATCCCTCCCATGTTTACCTGTATATACCAAAAGATAGAGCCAGCACAGAATAGAGAGAAGGGTCATTTTTCCAAGCATATGCTAATAGAGTATTGTCCCATATCTAATTAGCCTTAAGTGCTTAGTTGTCTGATTCCAGTGCACTGGTTCAGACTATTTTACTCCAACTCTTCAAAACTGAACTTATTGTGTTGTGTGATTATTTTCCCACTTGACACTTTTCCTATTTACTGTTACACTGACTTGCTTATGCAAAACCTTTGTGTAGAAATCTATACACAGGTTTTTTATCTTGGGATCCCTGATTTTTTTAGGGGAGGAAGCATATATTATTTTTATAATTGTAGTTCAATGTAGTTGGTTTCCTTTGTAATATTATGGATTTTACTCATTTAAAAATATTTGGAGAAAGGCTTCCTAAGCTGTCCATAACACTCAAAAAAGTTATGAATCCTTTATATACAGAAATTTTATTTTTATTTGGTAGCTTTCACTTATCATATATTGATCACCATAAACAAACAAACAAATAAAAAAGGCCACAGCTGAGAAGACATTTGAGGATAGGAAAGATTTTCAAAGAAATTCAAATCTATCATAGCCATGTGAAAAAAATGAAAATGGTCAATAGTGAGGATAGGCAGGGTTGTGTGTGTGGGACCACTGGGAATGTGGGCACACTGTTTCACTATTGGTGAATCTATGAACTTGTCCACCCATTTTGTATAATATGGACTTCCACGAAAAAGTATGAATGATATGGCAGAGATTGAGTCTTTGAGGATCTGCATCTTTACAGCATTCTAACCACTGTGCCCCCATGATTGTCTTAGGTGCTCTTTCTCTCTATCCTCCCTAACTTGGTGATCTTTTTAGTCTATGGATTCAAATCTATAAAGCCAAGCTCAATCTCTTAAGTTTCATTCCTGATTGACTCATTTCTTCTCTACATAAATCAAGCTCAATTATGTACAAAACAGAATGCTTTACCTTTTCCTCCAAATCTGTCATTATTCTAAACTTCCCTATTTCTGTAAATGGAACCATTATCCTAGTCACTAGGGTTGAAAATGGGTCACTTATCACTTAAATCTCATTTCCAGAATTGTTAAATATTGTCATTTCATTATCTACATTTCTTACATGGATCCCCTTCTCTCTACACATAGTACAAATTCTCAAGTTCACATTTTTATCACTTATCTCAATTAAGGCAATTATTAAGTAATTAGTTTTCTTATCTCAAGTGTCTTTTCTTTGTAATTCATTTTCAATCCATTTACCAAAGGATAGATAATCCTAAAAACACAAATCTGACAGTTTTACTCAACTCCTCAAAAAAGTCTAGTGACCTCTAGAATCAAAAATCTTAAGTTTGACATATAAAGCTGTTCATGGCTTGGCTCAAATTTATCTTTAGAGTGTTATTATACATTAGTTTGATCTTTAGAAGCTCTATAATCTAAGCAATTTGGCCTCCTTGGTGTTCCTCACACAGTACTCTTCTAAAATCAAGGACTGGCAAATTCAGACCATTACCTGTTTTTTGTATATCTTGCAAGCAAAGATTGTTTTGCTTTTTATTGAATATATGCTTAAAAACAATAAAACTTTATCTTAAAATATAATAATCATTCTTAACTTGTGGATCCCAAAGAAATATATCAAGTAATTTTGTAGCAGAGAAGAAACCCATGGTGGATCAGAAGAAATAAGGATATATGCTAAAATTGAGGCAAAGAGAAAAATTGTTTAAGGAAGAATGTAAGTTTTTATAAACTGTTGTAATTTAGCAGCTGGAAATAAACATAAAAAAATAGAATGGATCCATTCAATCTGGTGGTATGCATACCTCCAATGATATCTTCAACATCTTGAGGGTAGATGAAAAGTTAGATTGGGGTAGAGTTGATACATGATTGGGAATCAGTAAAATATCAACAATTATCCTTTTGCTTTTTCTTTAACCTTTCACCTCCAACTTTCAAAAGATAACTGGTAAACTGACGTGTGAAAATTTTAGATAGTAGTAAAATCTGGTTAAAATTAAATAACACAGATGGGCAATTCAACATTCTATTAGGGAAAGTGTTCAAATTCCCAAGCTGAAATGAGTTTGTGAAAAGCTCTAAGAGTTTATTTTTTTCTTTAAATATGTACCTAAACATTTAGTTATCATACAAAAATGACAAAATGGCAAAATTTATAATAAAAGAGATCTGACTTGACAATCAGAAAGATCTAGATTCAGGTCTTAATTCTGACACAAAATGGCCATGTGACATTGGACAAACCATTTATTATTCTGCTTCTTAGGACCCCAAGGGAATCGCTATGGCTATATGTTATAAAGGAGGGGCTAATCTGCATTGGTAGAGAGTTTATATAATGCAATTTCCCTATAATAATAAATATTAACAAGTTCAGTTTAAAAAAACTGAAACTTAAACGTTTGGAATTTCAAAGTGATTTTTAACTGTACATCACATAATTAATCTGAAATTCAGACCATACATGACTAGTTCACTCCAATAAAATACACTTAATCCCTTTCTCTGAACACAAAAAATCAAGACATATTAATGGAAAGAAAATAATAATTTATTGGAGTACTGAAAGTTGACTAAAACACATTTGCTGTATATCTTCCAGTAAGATTTAAATGCATTTCATTTAGTTTTTAAATATATTCTAAAAGCTATTACGCACAATTCAAGAGTCCAGATGGTCAAGTTTCTTCTTCTCAAAGCTGGAGAATGCTTGAAAGATATGGAATTCAAAAGGAACCTAAAACATCATAAAAGCCCATCAAAAATGAAAATTATTTTAATAGAAACATAGTTTTATATAATATAAATGCATTAGAAATCTACAATTTCAGTATTTAGAAAATTAGTGAATCATGTCAGTTTGACAGTATAATTTGATTTGTATAGGTAATCACAGCTTATGTGAACTAAAATTGTGAATCAAAGAACCAAAATTAAATATATTTTAAGGTCCCCATGAAGCAATATAATTATCATGAATTCACACTTTACTTTATTGGCCTTTTTTTCCTATACGTACACAAATGTTAATGACAACTAATTAATTAACATATAGATTGTTTCTAGAATTTAGGAAGTTTATCAGTTAAAAATTTAGAATGCTTTCAAAAGGTGGAGGATGGGGAAAAGTTGGTTTTTACTCAGTAAATATGTATTAAGCACTGTGTACAATACACTGTGCCAATCAAATTAATATGCATTTTAATAAAATGTATACTTTGCACCAGACTATAGGTGCAAGAAAGATTATACACACCTTCGATATAAGCAGCTTTTAAAATGTTGAGGTGGTAAGGAAGCCAATAGGCTATTACTCACTATGCTTTAGCAGACATACTGTGCTACTACCACCATTAATCGACATAAAGAAATTAAATATATTCTTTTTCAACTATGTATCCATCATAAAAGATGTTTCCAATTGTCTACTGTCCTATTAAGGAATGAACTATTTGCTACTACCTTCAATAAGGAATTAAAAAAAAATATATATATATATCCTGGATGTGAGGTGGTGAATAGCAAGACTGTCATTTGGTATTTGCATCATTTAGAAAGACAAGAAATAGACAATCTTTAGAAATAAAATTCTTGTTGAGTCTCCTACATCTTTTAAAGTCTAAAATTTTAATTTTCCCTTTCAAGCAGTACTGCTATATTTCCTATACTACACTACATAAAAATATAAAATGAATCAAACCAAGTATTTTTAAAACCAAGTCCATAAATTGCAAAAATTAATTTTCAGGAAGACAAATATAACCAAGATATCAAATTCTGAGTTAAAAAGCAACCATTACCCTGTAGTAAATTTGATGACCTGATTCACTAACTTTCCCTGGAATGAATTTTCTTAAAATGAAGCATATTATAGACAAATCTAAATTATAGAAAAATTTAAACATTAGTATCTAAAAGGAATATCAAATTTTCTTCAACCTACATCAAACATATTATTTCTAGAATGCAAAGTTAATCTCCAATCTACATTACGGGAAAAAAAAAAAAAAGAAAAAGAAAAAGAAATAAAAATTTCTACAAAAAAGTACTGCCCCAAAAAAGGATACAACAAGAAAGGATACACTTTGCATGACAGTATTACTGCAGTATTTACGCAGGAATGCTTCTAAAGAAGAACAGCAGAATGTAGTTTAATTTTCCTTATTTTCCAGCATTAGATTTATAAAGAATTGATATTCTATCATAAATGAATATGTTCTGTGCATTAAAATATTAAGCCTGTCACTCTAGAATATTCGAAAAACTTCTGATTACAACAAAATTGGGAAAGTAAAGAAATACAAATATCTATGACATTTTACTGAGTGACTATGACACAGTACTACAACTTTTCATTTCAGATGAAAGCTTTGGTCATCTTGATCCATCATTTAGTCCGTTCTTTAATCCATAAAGGTATGGTTGATATTTTGCTTTGTTTTTAAAAAACAAATAAAAGGACTACATTTCAATTCAGTGTCTTTACTCCTGACATTTTCCCACAGAAAGACGAAGCAGAAAACCACTCAAAAAAACTTCCTAAATAAAAATGCTCAATGCTATTACCAAGCAGGTAATTTTTATATGGCTTTTATAAACCATTTTATAAATACAGCCTAACACTAATATTTATAAATACAGTATAAGTTTGACATATGCAAGATATGTAACTCCCTAAATTATATCTAACTTTCATTTTGTGAAATGTTCATAATTATTTTCCATACATAACTTACATAACTTTATTTTTCACAAAGTTTTTAATTACTAAACTCAGTGAACTTAGCTTTCTCTTCAGCTGCTATACAAGATCTTAAGTTGTCAGTATGTAGAGAAACAATTTGGAAGAGTTCATTGGAAAACTTGTTTTGTAATCCCTTCTCTTGCAAACATAAGTTTTCATACATGATTCTACAATTATTATTTCAAAATCAATAGCTATGGTTCCTCTAGCTCCCCGCCCCACAAAACAAACAAACAAAAAAAAAGGTCTTAAAACACTTGAGATATTTTAATTACCAATCTAATAAGCATATTCTCCTTATTTCCCCTTTAAAGAATGACAATTTCCTTTTATTACATAAAAGTTCATACTTACCTTCAGCAATTATCTATCTTTTCCTTTTTCCATCTTTAGGATCTTGTTTTGGTCTAGCAGATCGAGCAAATTGCTAATGATATATTAAGGATTACTTTGGAGAACAATGACTTACATTTTATTAGAAGGGTCAATGATATTGATATTAAGTTCTAAATTCCTTGGAATATCCATTAATGGCTTTCATCCAATTCTTATAAAATCGAAGCAACAACAATGCTGTATTAGAGTAAGATTGCTTCTTACTACTATTCCTTATAAATCTTATCTATTTCACATTCTAGTTGTGATTCTCTCTCATTCCACTTTTTTTTTTTTTAAATCCCTTGTATCATTTGCTATAAGAGGATCAATTGAAGGGAGTGGGGATATTTAGTTTGAAGAAGAGTAGGATAATCTGGGTTCAAATCTTGAATGTTACTTGGCCTCCATGGACCTATTTTCTCATATTAAGAAATATAAAATGATGGGTTAGATTAGGTATTCTTAATCTGAGGTCTATCAATTTGGTCTAATATGTCGATTTTAACATAATGTGTGTTTAAAAACATTATTCAGAAAAGAGGTCCATGACACACAAAAAATGTTAATCCCTAGACTAAATGACAGACACCTAAGGTCCCTCCTAACTCTAAATCCCATAATCTTAGGAAGCATTGCCTTAACAAACAATAGTTTGTAAAATTATGATAGTTCCTTATTTTCTATTTATAATCTTTCCTAGTCTAATATGTAGATGTTTTAATAGTTAAACTAGCTATACACATAACACTTTCTGCAGAATTCTCCTCAAAAGTTTTAAGGAATATGTATTCACTTAAGTCTTCTTTCATAAATGTAAAGAGTAAGGAAGGGAAGGAAAATGTAAGAGCTATACACAATAATTCAAGGTCAATATTTAAATATGGTCAACATTTAGGCCTGCTCTAAGAAAACATTATGCTAATTCAATGAAGTAAGGCCTGAAATTCTTTCAAGTTTATCCTGTCATGAGGAACAACATAATGGAAAGAACTTTGAAGTTTTAAAACATCCTGTACTAGCAGGGACTAATACATCTTTCCGTGTATTACCAGCACTTTGCAGAATACCTGGCACATATTAAGACCCTAATAAATATTGTTTTACTTCCCAGTGAATCCTGCTGTATGGTGGAAGTCAACACTAGTCCTATAACCAAGCACATTCAGGGAATAAAAGATATCTACTGGTTATATTTCCTTACATTAATAGCCTGGTCATCCATAAATCTAACCATTTTCTAATAAATGATTGATCTGACATTATCCTTCCTATATAAGTCAGATATCACTTAAAAAAACAAAAACAAAAACAAAAAACAGCCATACTACTTTTTTCATCTTTATAGTTACCAGAAATATAACTACATAGCCTAAACATCAAAAGACAACTTTTAAAAAGGATACGACCACCATGGGTTTTCCAAAAAGCACATATCCATTAGCTTCTTTTAAAGCTTTAGCTGCAGCCTTTTCATCTGGAAAGCCAATAAAAGCTTGGCCTTTCATGCGACCTTCTTTCATCAAGCGTATGTCAAACCTAGAAAAATATATGAAAAATATAGTTTTGTTTCAAATTAACATCAACTGAAATTGTTCGACTAAAATACATGGAACAGTGGCTGTATGATCCAGCCTCCCCATTAGTTCATTTTTTAATACCACATATTTACACTCTGTTCTAAAAAAGGTCCTTAAAGATAGCTAACCTAGTTTTATTGGATTTTTTTTTTAATTAGGCATGTTTGAAACTTTAGAAGCTATAAAAATAGTAACTAAAAATGGTATTCATATGTGGTAAATTTTTTGTTTCATGTTAGCAGTTTCCCATTATTGAAGTACATGGGGTTAAAATACTCTAACAAAGACAGGAAAAAAAACCAACACCCAAGGCAAGACACCCAAGGCAAGAAGGAATATTAAATTTTCTAAGAGAAAATAATAGCGAAACTTTAGAGACAACTAGTCTTATGAAAACAAGTGAAGAAACAGGTCCATTAGTTAAGCAATCTTCCTATCACAAGCTGGTTCTCTTACAGAACCAATGCCCAAATTTTGTTTTTGAAATTGAGTGTTCAAAATGATAATATTAAATTTTAGCATAAGATACAGAAAATATAACAAATTAAACTGCTACAATTCTTGGTACAAAGACATAAAAACTTAGCACTACAGATATTTATTATAAAATTCTACATTTAGAATCTCTTACTCTTCCTGAAAAGTGAAATTCATGGCAAATGAAAGTAATACATAAGCTTACAGCACTATAAAGATAGTTGGCTTTCAATATTGTTTCAAGGACAGTAATGATGGCACAATGTATACCTTGATAGCAAAGGAACATTTAAAACTAACCTTTACTGGTAGAAAATGTCTTTTGAAACTAATGAAACTATAAAACTAAATTTTAACACTGTCATACTTTATGCATAATATTTACTTGTGAATTTTTTCCTTTTAATTTTTCTCTTTTTTTATTAGAAAGGATTATGTTTTTCTCAAGTAATATAATCTTTCTTTTTTGAAAAAGAATTAACTATTATGAAAACAGATTTTAGAATAGATCTCTTAAAACAAGATATACTTTGTGTGCTTCAGGGCAAATGATATAAATAGATTAAGTTAGAAAAATAGAGCAAATATTCTTCAATCTTAACAATTTCTCCCTAAAAGTATCTCATTACTTCCTTTCTTATTTCTGCCTTTTTACTAATTGGGGATTAGGGGGCTACTGTTCACCCAAAGGTCATTTTCCCTAGACCAAAAAGCTTAGGTCTGAAATCTGAAACTTTAAAGGAAATCCCCCATGTGCCATGCTGCAAAAATTAACGAATCACATTTCCTAACAAAAATAATTATATTTAAAAAACAATGTTCTGCTAGATTCTAATTAGCCATCCCACTAATTTTGAAAGTTGCTGGGATCAAAGATCTTAAATTTAATGATGCTTATGATGGTAAGGAATCATGACCTCACTAACTCATTTTGTTTTAGAGGGAAAGTATTAAGGAAGAAATGAGGATAAATGAGATGCAAAACTTTACTGAGAGAACTTACATGATTCGTTCTGTTTGTGATGAAAAGTCAACATATCTTCCAAAAATAAACTTAAGATCCTAGAATTTCATCAAAAAAGGGGAAAAAAGAAAAGTCACAAGGTAGGCAAAAATAGATTTTTTTAGAAGACCAATTTATGGAATTCTACTTACATTTTCTTCAACTTGCTTTGCTAAGTTCTTTACATAAATCCTACAATTTGGATCCCCGGGTTCATAACTTTTGAAAACTGAAAGTGTTTCCATTTCTTGAAATAATGAATAAAAAAGAAAGAGAAAAGTATAATGTTTCAATCAATTTCCACAAGTCTTAAGCAACTAATTCCAAATAACACTAAGCTTTCAATATTCAATTGGGGATTGCAGCATACACAGAAACTATTAAGTATATGTGGATAGAGTTGCCAGGTCTGAAATCGGGAAAACCTAAACTCAAATCTAGTCTCAGACACTTATTACCTCCTGGACAAACCATTTACACTCTCTGAATCAGTTTCCTCATATGTACAATGAGGATAAATTAGCAGCTACTTTTTCATGGCTGTGGTGAAAATCAAATGAGATAACTGTAAAAGCAAAGTATCTGGCACATAGTAATTGCTATGCAAATATTAACAATGGGTAAGTGACAGAAAACATTGTGAAGTTTTATTTTTAATTAAGGAACACTTAAATTTCTGTTTATTAATTTGTCTAGAATTATGACAAATTCAACCAATAGGGATTAATGGATGCTACTAAATGGAATGTTTTATGAAAGTTAAAATAACTAGAAAGTCAACTACTTTTCAAAAAGTATTTGAAAGTTTACTCAAATATTGTAGACATTTCCATTATGATTTCTTTTATTAGTTTAATAACTGTTTATTATGTCCTAAACACTGCTTAACAATTCTGATTTCTTTCAAAGAAACTTAATGATCAAGAAATGAAAAATTTTAAATGGCTTTAAGGGAATGATTCAGCAGTTCAACTACTAGAGCTCCTTGCTTAGACCAACATTGTAGAGTCTTCACAATGACTTGTTAATTTTATTTAAAGTGTATTCCTAGTATAATTACACATACCCCATTCAAATATAAGAACATCAGGGATTCAGACCAAAGAGTTCAATTGTTCACTTTCATCAGCATAGCTTTTTCAGCATTGAAATAAAAAAAAATTATGTGGACCAAATGATTACCTTCTTTAGAAATTCTGCCTTTTTCCAACTCTTTTCGAGAGACAAATTCTGCTGGTATCTCATCTGAGTCTTCTTGAATCTCTTCTTTGTCATTCAGAATCGGAGTTGGAAAGATCTTTCCAAATCCTTCATTAGTTGCCTCTCCAGGAGCAGACAAATCTAAAGTATTTAGTATTAACATTATTCATATAAATTAATAATTTAGAAAAATTCTAAGCTTTAAGAGGAAAAGTATATGCAAATTGTACCTACAGTTATCAAGCTAAATTATAATTTTAGATCTGTACTAATAATTTACATAAACCTGATAAATCATTTTATATTTCTAAACTTCTATGCTTTTTATAAATAGAATGAGAATATATCTAATACTTCTTCTAATTCTACAATATTTTGAACCTGTGACCTATATGCCCAGGACTAAATGTTTCCTTTAAGTAGCCTGAGTATATTGGCATTCAAATCAATCTCCAGGTGTGGCAGAAAGTTACTACACACACACACACACACACACACACACACACACACACACACACACACACACACCCTTCACATCCATCATTCAGTGATTTTAATAAAAAATACAATTTAGACATATATAAAATACAACTTAAGTACAATAAATCATTAAGAAACATCTATAAACACATGTATATGCATGCATATACACATACATACAATATTTTATCTTTTACTAAATAAAACACGTTAAAAAGAAATGTAACCTGATTTTTCATAACTAACTTAAAATAACTGTAAAATCTCCTTACCATTATTTTGTCCTCCCTCTAAATCTTTTACAAATGCAGAAGGTATCCCAGAAGATATGTTGAATTCTATTTTTTTATGCTCTACAGGCTGTGGCTGTTCAAACACATCTGAAGGTAATAGTGCAGGGTGTAAATTACTGTTTAATAAAAAAATAACACTAGATTAGTCTCACTAAGTGGAGAAAAACAACTCTTCCAGTTAGTGAAGTAACATTATGTAATCCAAGTTTCTCTACAGATGGATTTCTGGTATTATTTTAATTAAGAGCACAATAACTTATTTTGGGTATTTTGAAATGACAACCACAAAGGTGAAATAATTTCACTTATATTATTCATACTTAATGGGAATAAAAAATGGTGGCAGAATTTCAAAGACAGCAATATAAAATACAAGAGGATAAATTTAAGTATCAAGTAAAATAAAGTTATATTCTTGAATATCAATATCAAAACTTTTTTTGATCAGTAAGTATATCCCAAATCTTTTTATTACTTAATCATTCAGAGCAAAATTTAATTAAAGGAAAATCCAAACATTTAAATATATTTTTGGGGTGAGTTTACTTAAGAGGTAAACAAAATGAGAAGTCTTAGGTGATGATGCAACATCAAGATAGAATAATGGAGGTATGGAGGAAAAAAAGAAAATATTACTTTTAATGTCTTTAAAAAAACCCTCAAGAATTAAAAAAAAAAATTAAATACAACTTTTGAAACCCACATATTTCTAAATCAAATTCTATTAACAACACAATGAAAATGTTTGGAGTATCACATCACAACTTATTTTAACCATCTTTAATGCAATCTTCCTAAAGAAGACCATGGCTATTAATTTCAAGCTTAGGATATATAACTCGTGTTTCATAATGTTATTTTGTAATCTAAAAACTAATGAAATCACAAGTCTTACTTAAAAAAAAAGTGAGTAACTTTTAAATTACCTATGGGAAGTAGATGCAGGTATATTCAACATGTCCTTTATCTTTTGCCTTTTCCTTACACGCCGTTGCTTTGTAGTTGTTGGTCTTTTGGGTTGAAAATTAGCTAGTTCCATCAGTTTTGTCATCCTAAATTAGAAAATATTATATCTTCCTTATCTAAGATTTATCTACATGTCATCATTCATAAAACACTGAAGATCATTCAAGAAAAATTTTTTAAGAAAAATCACAATTAAAAATTATGCACACTTCAAATAAATTGCTTTGCAGTTGTTGGTCTTTTGTGTTGAAAATTAGCTAATTCCATCAGTTTTGTCATCCTGAATTAGAAAACGTTATATCTTCCTTATCTAAGATTTATCTACTAAGGTCATTCAAGAAAAATTTTTTTTAAGAAAATCACAATTAAAAAATGCACACTTCACTCAAATACTTCTATCAGTCTAAAGCCATTTAAGTCCTTATGTGCTAGGCACAGCATTAAATGCTAGAGGTTCTGAAGAAAGGTAAAAGGCATTTCCTGATCTCCAGGAGCCCACAAACAACTTGAAAACAACTATATACAAATACAAATACACACACACACACACACACACACACACACACACACACAAAAACTGGAAATAATCAACTGAGGGAAGACAAGCTTTAGTTGGGATCAGGAAAATCTCTTTGTAGAAAAGGTGTTGTTTTTTTTTGTTTGTTTGTTTGTTTGTTTTTTATTGGAACTTGAAGGAAGCCAGGGAAACTAAGAGATGGAGATGAGGAAGGAGAACATTTCAGATAAAGGGGAAAAAGCAATGAAAATGTTCAAAGTCAGAAGATGGAGTATTATGTTCAACAAAAAGCAAAAAGTCCACTATCATTGAATTGTAATGTATTTGCAAGTAAGTAAAATGTTAGAAGACTAGAAGGTTAAGAAGAAATTGTTATTGAAGAGCTCTGCACAGCAAACAGACTGATATTTGATCCTTGCGGTGAGATAAGCAGGAAGTGGAATTTTTTGATTAGAATATTGTTGATACTATATTTTCGGAAGAACAATTTGACAACTAAATGGAAGACAGACTGGAATAGGGAGATCAACCAGCAGACTATTGCAGTAATCTAGGAATAAGGTAATGAAGACCCACACCAAGGTCTTAACAATGTCAGAGAAAGGGATATATATGTGAGAAATCTAGCGTAGGTAAAATCAATGGATTTGGCAACAGATTGAATATGAAAAATGAGGCAAGAGTAACACCTAGGATATAAGTCTAGGTGATAGGGAAGACATTGGGTCTCCACAGGGACAAGATGGCTTAGAATGGGAAAGAGAAGTTCAGTTTTGAACATTCTGATTTTAAGATGTGTATGAAATGTATAGTTTGAGATATAGAATAGATATCAATCTAAAATGTTAGAAGAGATTAAAGTAGAACAAATGGGTCTAAGTATCATCAGCAAAAAACGAACAAAATAAAAAACACATGGTACTGGAATCCATGGAAGCTAATGAATGACAAATATAATGAACCAGTAAAACAGTACTGATAAAAAGAATAGGGGCCATGGCCCTTGGGAACTACCATTGTTGACAGATCTGACCTGGATAGACATTCAGCAAAGGACAAGCAGGAAAATCAGGATATAGTCAGAGAAACTTAAGAGAGAAAAGAATGTCAAGAAGGTGACTGAAAGTGTCAATAGCTGCAAAGAGGTCAAGAATGAAAACTGAGAAGATCCCGCTTGATTTGGGAATAATTTATTAATGATCACTTTGGAAAGAGCAGTTTGGATTAAGTAAAGCTGAAAATCAATTGGTAGAAAGCTAAAAGAATGAGAATAAAGCCAAGTAGAAACATTGGTTATAGATGGCCTTCTCAAATTTAATCACAAAATGGAGGAGAGAGTTGAGACAATAAATGAGATGACAGCTCTCAGGGAAAAACTGAATAGTCTCAATTTTTCCAGTGAAAAATGAGGCAAATCTCAAAGCTAAGATAAGTGGGAGTAGAGGAAGCTTTGAAGGATGTAAAGGTTTGGAAAAGCTTCTGTGGAAAGTGGGATAATGAATCAATTAGGGAGGTATAAAGGCATAAAGGAACAGTTTTTACTGCTGAGATGATGTAACATAAATTCATAGCCAATTCAGTTAGCATAACTTGATAATTTTCTTTAGCTTTGTTCTATAGCACTTGAATAGGAATGAAGACAAAGGATGGTGAGAATAATCAATCCTTCCAAGGCTCGAGGTTGACAAGTCACAAAGGATGAAGCCTATACTAGAGAGAAGAGTATAGAGTTGAAGTAGCCCAGGTAAAAATAAAACAAATCAAAATTAAGGCATTAGAGATTATATGTTTAAATTCCCTTCTATAAGGTCAGATGCTAGAGAAAAGAGAAAGACCATAAGCCAAATATTAAACTCACTCAGGAAATAAGTCAACAATTCTTTTGTTGCTGCTTCCTAATAACTAAAGTCTGAAGCTCTCATAATTATTAGTCTCTCCATAAAACTTTATTTTAATTTTTTCTATCCAGTCACTACAAACCTAGTCCCACTTCTAGCACCCAGATCCTTATCTATTCTGACCCTACTTCAATACTGTCTAAATATAGTCGACAATGGACATCATTCAAGCAAACACTAATTTTATGCTACTCTCTAATCCTGAAATCTTTTACTTGCCTAGAATGCTCAGTACTCGCATATCTTTTCCTATTTCTTGATGTTGCTTTTCTAAGTTTGCCTCATCTTATTACAACCCAACTTTTAATTCTGATATTTTTAAATGTCAAAATCTAAATGACCAAGATTTAAGTGTATTTTCATTAACTAGCTGATCCTTAGGGTCTTTTATTCTTGAACTTCTTGTTCCATTCTTTTGTTAAGTCCCAACCCTGGATTACTTCCACATTTGCTTTTTCCATTCCTACTTAAAAATTTCCAAAAATAATGGAGGAAGTCAGATAACTGGAGGTGTGATACTTTATCTGCTAGAAATGAATGCTAATCTCAGGTTCCAAATCATGCACCCGAGTTTTAAGTTCCAAACATTCTGTTCTTAAGCCATTTATAATACACACTACTCCCTCTCAACTTCACTATTTATTTTAACAGGAAAAACGAGGCTTTGCCAGAAGTTTATCCTTTACAATTTTTTTTTTTTTTTTTTTTTTTTTTTTTTTTTTGAAACTTGAGTTTCCATTTCTCACTGAGGCTGCAAGTCTAGTAGACACTCAAAGGACCAACCTAAATGAGGGACACGTGAGTTTTGATTTGCTCTGTTTCTAATTTAAACTAGTTTGTAGCTCCTTAGGCCAAAAAAAATCTCCATTACCAGGGATCACTATATTGATGACAGATTGAATATGGCCACTCCACTGCAGCTTAAAACTCCTTGATTCAAGCAATATACCAGCTTTAGCTGCTCCTGGTAGTACTATTTCAAATTTCTCACGCCTAAAATTTTTTATTACAAACCTCTCACGGGCTTCATCATCACCACTTTCATATTCTGATTCTTCTCCATTAGATCCTTCACCTTCTTCTGGTACAGGAGGCTCCTCCGGTGGCAAAGGAGGTACAGGGGGAAGAGGCACATGCACTGGCATATATTCTTCATACTAATCAAAAGATCCAAAACATGTTACTGTAGTAACACATGAGTTATAAATTTAACTAAAAAAGACATAAATTTCTCTAGGACCTACTTCTAACAAGGATCACTAGATAAGTGCAAAGACACTAATCACTAATCGTTTGCCCTCTTTCTGATCAGAACAGCCCCTAAGAAATTATTTAGGATTATGGAAGTCAATATTCAAATTACTTCATTAATAAAGTAACAAAGTAGTGGAAAAGGGAGCAAAATGCATAAAGGAGCATATAGGTGATATATAAAGATCAATTAATTGTTGGATTTCTAACTGAAAACTTTGTTCAACAACCAAGCAGTAAATATATTACTAGACAAACAGCAACTAAGTCCTGAATTAATTTGAATAATGAATCCCTCATAATGGCCTCATTATTTGAATTCATTACATATGGCAGAAACAATTTCCACATTTTATATAATGATACCTTCAAAGCATGAATTCAAAAACATGCAACCATCTCAGGGGATCTATTATTTACACTAAACAGGATGTACATCAATACTGACATTCTGACTATAAATGAAACCAGAGACACAGGTAAATTGCAAGCTCAAGAAAAGTATATGTAAAAAGTTCTGCTTAGGGACTGGGCAAAGTTAGATTTCATTGTGTCAAAAGATGACAAGAAATATCGATTACTGACACAGTGAAAGAGATCAAAAGTTTCTAGATTACTCATCAATGATGTGCAAAGAATGCTAGATTTAGAATAAGAAAAACTGGGTTCCAAATATGGCATACTATTTGTACAATCTTCGGCAAATAAACTTTCTTGACCTCATTTAGATTCCTTCCTATTCTAAATATATGATCCTATAATTATTATTATTCCCATCAAAATTAATCTAAGAGTCCTAGAGATAACCACTGAAATGCAAAAAGTTAAAGTGCTTATATTATGATAGAAAATTGATTAGTACTAACTGAAGAGTTGTTTCTAAATGAAGTGTGTGCAGTAATCCAACAAAAAGAGCAAAATCAATGCACAATTAGAAGGATAAAGATGAAAAAATAATACTGTGTATAGTTTACTGTGTAAATTATAAAAGATTGATCATAATCAAAGTAGTTAAATTTTGAAAAAATGGGAAATGATTAAATATAAAGACACTGACTCTGATCATTATTATTTCTTAGGAGAAGCAAATTGTTCCAGAATAATCATCAAAATTATAAGGGTAAAGGAGAATGGAAATAATAAGCCAGTAAACTTTTAATCTCTATTCTTAACAGATATATGGCAGCCAAAAGCCTAACCAATTTAGATTAATATGCAAAACATTACAAGACATGGAATCTTTGAATTGGTTGTCTAAAAATACACTCTGTAAAACTGACTACACAAACTTGTTTTTATTGAGCGGTTATATATGTGTAGATTATTCTCATATTGTTTTAGAGATAAAGTAAGCCTGTACATTGCTAGCTGATATCTCCTCAGTATCCTTAAAAAATACTTTAAAAAATGAGTGGAGGGTAGTATCTTAAATACCTTTTATTTGATATTCTATCAGTGTTTTGAAACTAAGGTCCAAGGAGATTATGACATAATGTGGGAGCTATCAGAGCTTTAATTCAAATGCAGATCCTCTCATTCTAAATCTAATCCATTTTCCCCATCATTGCTCTTTTCAATTTCATATCCAACAACTTTTATATAAATCAGATCTCATAACAAGATTTTTACAGGCTCATTTCCTGTTACTTTTTTATGTTTTGTGAGGTACATATCCTTGTTTGTGAATTTTTTTTTTTTTTTTTTTTTGGCCATCTCCGGTTTTAAATTCCCAGATACTGTGATCTTCATTAACTTAAACTTGCACCAGTATCAGTACTTATTCTTTCATCACTAAGGATTGCATTAATTCTAAAATTCATTAGGACTTTGAAAGTTGCCAGGGTCAGCAGGAGGAATACAGAGAGGCTTGGAGAGACTTACATGAACTGATGCTGAGTGAAATGAGCAGAACGAGAAGATCACTATACACTTCAACAACAATACTGTATGAGGATGTATTCTGATGGAAGTGGAAATCTTCAACATAAAGAAGATCCAACTCACTTCCAGTTGATCAATGATGGACAGAAATAACTACACCCAGAGAAGGAACACTGGGAAGTGAATGTAAATTGTTAGCATTACTGTCTATCTACCCAGGTTACTTATACCTTCAGAAGCTAATAATTAATGTGCAACAAAAAATGGTATTTACACACATATATTGTATCTAGGTTATATTGTAACACATATAAAATGTATGGGATTACCTGTCATCGGGGGGAAGGAATGGAGGGAGGGAGGGGATAATTTGGAAAAATGAATAAAAAAAAATAAAAATAAAAAATAAATAAACAAATAAATAAATAAATAAAAAGAAAGTTGCCAGGGTCAAAAAATGAAGCACAATGCAAGTTAAGATGACAAATTTTTCTAAATAAAGTCAGAATGATTCTTTATCTACCACTGAACCCAATTTTCTGAATTATTAGAAAATGGCAGTTTGTGTTCTGTAAGCATAATCTTTGGAACTTAGAAGTGTGTTCTCTACTGAATAAATGTATATATTTTCTTTAGGAATATTTGCTTTTATTTATAGCTTAATAAACAAAAGTTGCCAAGACTTGTCTATAGAAGAATTACTTTAAGGAAAAAAAAATTCCAAAATTCTTAAAAGTCTTAGACCTAAGCCTTTTTATCTGAATTAACAAGTCCATTTAACTACTCTAAGCCTAGGTTTTCTTATCTATTAAATTAGATAACATTTAAAGTATCTTCCTCCTAACTTCAAATTTACTTGATATATAATCATTCACTTCCTTACCTCTGAAATATGGAATTTTAACAATTGTCCTCATTAACACTTTCTAAAAATAAAACTATAACAAAGCAATCTCAAAATGAGAATAATGAACTCATTTAATTCACATAAAATACAACAGCATTTACTAAATATGAAGAGTGCTTGGGGCAAGAGGGATGTGACCAATAGCTGAATTAAATCTACTAGTATTATTTTTTATCCTCTTTATTTCACACTATTTAGCAATTACCCTTCATTTACTTTTGTTCTTCTCACACTTTTTCTGTCTTTCTTTTAGTGGCATCTATTAATATCATCTAATTTTAAAAGAAACACTCAGAAGAAAAGAAGCTATTGATCCTTCTCTAATTGCAATAGTAAATATAAACATATTTAAGACTATAACTAGAAATATATTCTCACCATGGGAGGTCGGGCAGCAATTGGTCCAAAAGGTGTTGGTAAATTCATTTTATTCATAAGATGAAGCACCTTAGAAAACAAACAAAACAAAAATAACCCATAAAACACTTTCCTAAATGATCAGGAATTAAAACGTATCTAAAATTACATTGAAATAGACAGAAAATAGACAATATTAAAAATATTTTTTTCTATGTATTTCTAAAATTATACATATTCATTGAATGTTTAGTAATTTGCCTTAACTTTAAGAATATATAAATTACTCAACTGCAGATGTGACTATGTCTTTTTAGTATTTGCTGAATGAAAAGTACTTTTCAGTGTTTTCTAAAGTGCTTTAAATATTATTAAAATAATAGGCACATTAAAATCAGTAGATGACATTACTTTTTGAATTTATGCCAAAAAGGAATGTTTTCATTACTGCTATTCTAAATGTGGGAAGTGACAATTTCTAAGAGAATTTCTAGGTAAATTGATTTTATTTAATTGTGATTAGCAGATAATAAAATAAGGTCAGTTATTCTTTTCAGTGAGTAAAAAAGACCTTGGAAGACTTTGAGGGGCTGAGAAATATGACTGATCATGTCTTAGAAAAAAGACTTATTCTATTTACCCCTCCACCTAGACTAATCTAGACAAAGGGGTCCACTTCCACTCAGAAAACTAAGTGTTGACCTAATCTAGAAGAGGAAATAGAAAGAGAAAAATTCCTGGATTTCTCCAATACTAATAAATGGTTATTTAATAATTATTTCTAGTATAAAGGAATAAGAGGTACATTAAAGTTAAATTAATTCTAAATGTATGGCAATTCAAATATAATAATGAATATGAATAAATACAAGATGGAAAAAAAAATTCTTTCTGAAAGACTACTCAGTAACTCTAAGGCAGTATATCTTATCTTTAGACAGTGCCAATAGGTATAGAATTATTTTCCCTTATTTCAAAACTAAATTGACTTATTTACAACTTCTACTCATTATTTTCAGTTCTACCTCTGAAGCCATTTTTAGAAGTCTATACCACTCAACAACCCTTTTACATAACTGGAAATAGCCACTGTATCTACAATTTTAAGGCTTTTCTAAGCTGCTTAGTTCTCAACTTATTAAACTATGGTATGCTCTTGAAATTTTCCATCTTAAGATTGCCCTCTGATCTTAAGGCTATCAATGGACTTCTTAAAATGTGGTGGCTAGAATCAAATCTCCAGATATGGTCTGATGAAGGCAAAGTACAGCAGGAATACCACTTCCCTAATCAAGTACACCTGTATTTCAATGCATCATAGATTGAATTAAGCTTTCTGGGATGCCATATGATACTACTAACTCACTATTCTTGGAGTCCTTTGATCCTTGGGTTTTTAAAAGATTTAAGTTACACAATGTCATAAAAGGCTGGATGTAGCATGCAAAATTAGCATTAATTTTCAAAAGTATAAATTTCTACTACTTACCTGTACATAGAATTTAGGCACACTTGCCAAGGCACTTGCTATGTTGGCTAGTATTGTACTTGAAGGTGGCGGATACAAATATTTGAGGCACGAATTTAGAGGAAAAGTTAACCTACAAGAAAAAAAAAATTAATTTTCATCACATTTTACTTTCCCTCAATAAAGGGTAAAACAATTTTTCAAAATTAAACATCCATTTGAAAATGTTCAAAATCACTAATAATCAGACAAAAACCCATTAAAACAACTCTTCTGATATTGCCTCTATCAAACTGATAACAAGAAAAGAAAAATAAATCAATGTCAGAAGAGCGAAGAAAGCAGGCATGCTTAACTTGGGATAAACTTGAGATTTGTTCTCATCATTTTAGAATATAATGTTAAAACATGTGGCTAAGGATATTAATATTACCCACTTTACAAGGCTGTTAAAGACTTTGAAAATTAAAATACTACATAGTTATTATTACAAAAAATTAAAATATGATGAAGTTATATTATATAAAATTATCTTACAGGCTTAGCTTATTTTTAAGCCAATAATGTAGGCTACTCCAAAAAGATATTTCTCAGGCAAGATGGTGTTCAGAAAACTTTCAACTCATTAAATTTCCTTCACACACACCAAAAAAAAAAAAAAAAATAAAAAAAAAATAAAAAAATAGAGCACATCACCTCAGAGTTGCAAAAATAAACATGGGGTAAAACAGTTGTCCTCCTAAGACAATCTGAAAAGACCCCAGGACCCCAGGGGCAGAGGTTTGGCTTGAGTGAACACCTCCAGGCCATCTCTGCAGAATCAACAAACATGTTCTGCCAGCAACTGGGCTGAAAGACAGCCTTAGTCTTAGAAACTTTCATTTTGAAAACAATGGGGGGGGTGTCTGTCTGCTGAGTAAGAGAATACTGAAATTTCACTATGGAGGGATACCAACCACTGCTGTACTGACCAGAAGTGGCCCAGGCCGTGGTTATGGGGAGAAGGAACTAACATACAACTGATAAGTACAATAGTGAGGGGCAGAGTCTTGTTGGCTTTGGACACTTGCTGGAAAGCAGAGTTCCTGGTTTCAGTTCTAGGGCAAAGAGAACAGCTGTAGTTTGTAGCCACCATAGGCAATTCATTTTTTTGCCCTGCACAATAATATTTTATCACTCGCACAAACCATAACTTGTTCAGTTAATTCCCAACTGATGGGCAACTGCACAGATTCCAATTCTTTGTCCAAAGAAAGAAAGAAAAAAGAAAAAGAAAAAAAAAAAAAAAGAACCATTTAAAAAAACCTTGTACACGAATCCTTTTCCTCTTTTTTTTAGTCTCTGGAGTATAGATCTAATAGCAATATCACTGAGACAAAGTATATGGACAATTTAATAGCTTTTGGGATGTGATTGGAAATTGTTTTACTGAATAGCTGACCAGGTCAAAGCTTTACCTGAAGTTATTAATGTACCTATTTTTCCACATTATATCCTCTCCACCATTTGTCATATTTATTTTATATCAACTCTGCCAATTTGATAGATGTGAGGTGGTATCACACAATTCCCCCCCCCCCAGGCAATTGGGGTTAAGTGACTTGCCCAGGGTCACACAGCTAGGAAGTGTTAAGTGTCTGAGGCCAGATTTGAACTCAGGTACTCCTGACTTCAGAGCTGGTGCTCTATCCAGTGGGCCACCTAGCTGCCCCCACAGAAATCTTTTAATTAACATTTTTCCAATTATTAGGGAAATCAATGTGTTTTTAATAAGATATTTATTACAGATATACCCATTATATGTTTACAAGCAATGAAAAACAATTTCTAACTTCAAAACTACTTCACTTTCATGAAATCACATAAAAAGAACAAAATTGCCAGCAATAAAAAAAGAGAAGGGGGGAAAAAAAAAGTGAAAAAGAATACTAACCCATGATTTGGTGCAATTCCATTTTCTATTGTCAAACAACTTGTCTCTTTTTTTTCTTTATCTTCTTCCACAGGTTCATCAGACCTGGAAAATAAAAGATTAAAATTAGTCTTACTTTTAACATCTTATCAAGAAAATATCTGCAATATTAAATCATGACATGTGAAGCTAATTAATCTAACAAACAAAAGTGTACTGTGCAAAAGATACTTTTGTTATTTTCAATGTAGTAGAGAAGACCTGGATTTTTAAGGGAGGCAGCAGTCTTCACCTTCCTCATTTCTAGGAAAATAAGTTAGACTTTATCCTATTTATGGTTCCCTCTACTTAAAAACAAAGATTGTTTATATCTTCATTGTTTGAGTTCTGTTGCACTTCCTATAATAAGCAATTTCTGTCAGCATTGTTAGATTTCCAAGCCAATATATAAAAATAAATCAGAATTCAATGACAACTCAAGACCATAATCATAATTTGTAATGAATATTTTTATAGGAAAAATTCATTCAGAGTTTCAATTTGGGATGCTAGAATCATTATGTCTTTTTTTTCCCCCAATTCCCTTACCCCACAAACACATGCCTTTAAGAAATAAGAATGGAGAAGTCTTTCTCTCTTCAGGTAGTCCAATATTGAAGGAAATCACAATAGCTTGGACTACTCAGTCTACTCCAAATATGTATTCACTCTGAACTAGACCCTCCCTGCTATAGACAAATCCTTTTATTCTTCCTTCATGATTCCCAATAATAGCACCCTCCACAGAAGCTATTCCAAACCCACTTTTCTTTCCTCAAACCATTTACACACATACTCCCCAACCTTCATTAAGAAAAGGTTCCTCTACCCCCAAAAAGAGGTTATTGAGAGAAAATTCTCTTCTTCAGTGCTGTATTGTCAAATAAATGTTTGAACTTAAGTAATATTACATAAAAATGAGTTCTTTTTACTTATTGGTTTTAATATCTATAAGCTTTATTAAGCAATTTCCCTCTCCTCCAAAACTTAATTTTCTGTTCTAAAATAATTCTAAAAATGTGAGGGGAAAAGAAAATATAACAAATCTAATAATGACATACCTTTTCTTTTTCTCTGAATGTGAAGTTTGACAGAAGGAAGAAGCTTGGTCTTGTTCTTTTGCAAATTCAACAACTAAAGTGTGACCTAAAACTTTTAGCTGATGAAGTCTTGATAAAGCCTTCATATGACACAAAACAAAAAAGTTAAATTTGATAAATGCAGCAAACATTTAAAATCCACTTATTATCAACACATTTTTAATTAATGCTTTCAAATCCAAATACTTTGTCATTCAAGTTCACAAGTCACAATTTTTGAAACAGACCAAAATTCTAAGTATGTGGTCATTCTTTAAAAATAAATAAATAAATAAAGTCTTTAAAATAGTAAGAGGGATGAGGGGAAAAAAATCTGATTCATATTAGAGATTTTAACTTACAACAACTAAAAAAATATACATTTCTTTCATCATTACTGAAAATACCAGTTATTTAAATCTAGTTTTATAATAGTTTGTCTTACTAACATGTCTTTGACAGAATTACTTACATATTTTATGGGCAACTTTGTGAGTTGCCTAGTATTTTCACCCTCAAATTGCAGTACTTGAAGCATAATCTTTATACAATAACTACTATTAATACTATTACCTCCTCTTGGTCTCTCAAAATCTCTAATTTATTCCCAAAGCTCAGTTCAAGTACCTCCTACATGAGGTACTTTCCAATGCTGTCAGTTGTTAATATCTTCCGCTCAAACCACCTTATACATTTTACTTAAACTTATCTATGTCCTTAGTGTGTCTTTTCAACTAAACTGCTAACTCCCTACAAGTAGATTATTGCTATTTTTTCTTTTTATAATGCTTAGTGAAATACTTAGGACATAATTTACTGTTAATAGTGGCATATATCACAACAGTAAGTATCACATACTTTACAAGTACTAGGCTCAACTTTAATTCAAATTATGGCTTACATTCAATCTATTCCACCTACTTTTGACAACATGAACTACCACATGCATAACTACCTACTACACTATATTGGGATCACTTTGGCTTCTGAAATAAAGAAAAATCATTGAAGGATATCCCAACTTGGTTTTTTTATTTTGTTTTGTTTTGTTTTTTTTTTTTTCTTGTTCAGGAACTTCAGTGCCCAGAAGCAATGACTAATAACTTTTTAAATATTTAAATTTAAATATTTGTTGAAAATTTAATATCTGTTCTTCAAATGCAGTAACAACTTGAAAATGTTTACCATAAGGTAAGCCCTCCAAGCACATCTATGGCCTTAAGAGAGGTTGGAACAAGGAAAGAATGAAAGAGATTTGAATGAAAGGTCAAGAGTATATGTCAACAGATCCTAGCCCAATAGTTCAAATTCGATAACTATAAATAAAATGTTTACTACCAAGAATATCACATACCTTTATGGCGGCTTTTTCATTAGGGAAAGTTGCAAAAGCAGTGTGTTTCTGTAAGATAATCATAATATGCACAACTCTGAATAAGCACCAAAGTATACTCAAAAACAAGAATCATACTAAGGTTAAAAGTCACAAAATAATCAAATGCTGGGAAATCTGAGACCACACATTAAACTATATAAAAGAAATAAAAAGTCATAGTATTTTAATGTTCCTCTTAGCTTTTATAATTTCCAATATAAAGCATTAACAGTTTGCATTAGTAAGGAAAATCATTCCTTATGTTGTTAAATATATTTCCCTTTGCCCTTTCTTCATGTGGAAGATTCTATTCTAAAAATTATAGTTTAAAAGAGTAAAATGTAAAAAGCAGCAAATATCAAAAGTTACTGAATTATTAAGCCAGATGAACGGAGATTTTGGTTTTGGTTATCTCAAAATGAAGTTTTGTGTTTTTAGACAGCATGGATCAGACTAATATTAATTTTAATTAATTAATTAATTGGTTTTAATGAGTTTCAACTGAAGTATTTCAGTTGAATTTTTAAATCTATTTGTATTTCTTTTCTTACTTTTATGAAAAACAGCCCTGGAATGTAAGTCACAGAATCACATAAGGATTATCTTCTAATAGAGAAAGCTTTGGAGGTAAAATGAGAAAAGATATGGGATAAAAATCCAGCTCTGCTATTACTATGTATTTAACTTTAGCCAAGCCAATTAACTTTAGTGAACTCTATTTTTTTCTCAACTGAAAAACAGGAATTGAATTAAGAACTAAAACTGCCACATAACCTCCAGTAACCAGGTAACTAATGACCACCTGACTCACGCCAAACCATTTTTAGACAAATTTATTGACAGAAAATTTTTTTAAACCTAGATGATACACATCTTCCTGAAACTTTGTTTTCTCATTAATCTACTGAAAATGTTAGTAATCTACATTAAGGTAGCAGAAAATTACTTTTAATGAATTTCAAATGAATTTCTACAAACTCATCCATATATTTATCCAATAGCTATTAGTTAATTAAAAAAAAAAAAAGGTTTTTCAATTCTGCCAAAAGAATGTAATAGGTTAGAAATGAAATCAACAGCTAACAGTCTCCTGATTATACCTTGGACCTTTTCTTAGAAAGGCAACGATGAGGAACAGTTCATTATTTTATGAAATCTACAAGAACTCTTCATTTGTTGAGAAAACTCAGGTGGAAACAGTGGCTTGCCTAAGGTTCACTATGTGGCAAAGCCAAGATTCTTATGACTTCCAATACAGGTAGCTAGACTTAGGTTCAAGCATAGCTGGTCTTGGATGTAAGACCTGGATTTCATTTACTTCCCAATAATGTTGTGAAATTCACGAGAAAATATATGTGAAATGTACAGCTCTGACCCTCAAAACCGATGCAATTTGTACTTCATTCATCAATGTTATCGGCCTCAAAAATTTCAATACAGTAAAGTCAAGGATTAACAAGGGGAGGATGAAGGTGTAGAATAATAAAAAGTGGTTAAATTTTGGGATGTGGGAGGCAAATGGCTCTCCTACTTAACTTGCTAATTAATGCATATTTTCTTTAGAGCCTTCACAAAGAACTCAGGGGCTAGGGACTTAAGCAGGTGGAGTGGGACCTCTTTTTAAAGAGGAGGAAATTGAGACCAGTCAAGGATCATTTTGTTTGTCGCCCTATCCCCACCCTCAGATCAGTCCCGAGGATCGCAAAGCTTCTTGCCAACCCCAGATCTTAGTACAAGGCAAGGGCAGCGGGCCGCCCGGCTTGTCTCAGCCTGCCCAAACCAAGTCCTTGTTCCCATCGTGCTGCCCCCAGACTGGGATCGGCCCTGCGGGATCCCTGGGCCGACCCGTGCTAATCCTTACTTACCAAGCGGCCCTTGTCAGACAGGACCCGCACGGCCTGGGCACCGAAATGCTTCAGGAGATGCTCCTTCTCCTCTGCAGTCAGCTCGGCCGGCAAGTGCCGCACCAGGAGGGTTCGGTTGGCCCGCGGCAGAGGCGGCGTAGAGGAACCCTGACAACCCCGTGACAACGGGATCTGCTCCGGCGCGGCCATTTCTTCCCAAGGCGCCGCCAAGGCGGCGGTGACAGAAATCGGAGAGGACAGGGACCGAGGGCGGTTCCCGGACGACGACCGGAAGTGCAGTCCCAAGGAAGACCCCGCGAGAACTGAAGCGTCTCCTTACGAGATACTCGCGGACTAGCACCCTGCGCGTGTGCGATAAGAGGTTCCTTGTTTGCCTTTCTGGTTTTGGTTGTGACCGTGAAGTGGCCAGAAAGCCACTTTAAGAGTCTAGCCGAATCGCCAGCCTGACCTCTGCTAGATTTGTCTTTATGAATACGCCCTCTGGGGGAAGGGGGAAAAAAGTGTTCTGCTTTTTTTAAGAAGTGGAAGGTGAAGTGGCTTGATTAAATCCCTATTTCCCGAGGGCGGGACTGGCTATTTTTACGCATGCGCTATCATTTGTTACTCCTGTCCCGGAAGTACTTCGAATACTCTGCTGTGAATGAGTCTTCAAGGTTATTTAAAGATTTGGAGTCTGCGGTTTTTGTTTTTCACGTCCGGAAAACTAAGTCTATTAGATGACGTGCCAGACATGGAATTGGGTCTGGAAGAAAGAGTTTAAATCCTGCCTCAGACCTTAGTCGTGTGAACTAACCTCCCTGCGTTAGTTTTTAATCCTCTGTAAAATGAGAAACTTGATGGTTGCTTAAGTCCCTTCCAGCTCTTAGTCTCTGAAACTGTGAGGCACTTTTATGTTTCAGGCAAAAGTAATGTGACGCAGGAATAGAAAAGATCTCAGTTCTAGCTTTGTGACTGAAAAAATCACTTAATCTCTCTCTTTCTCGCTTATCAGTTAAATGAAGAATCAAATGAATTAAACCAAGTAAAATGCTATGCAAATATTAAAGCAATCAAATCTAAAGAACCTGCTCAGTACCTTTAGTCATTCCAACTCCTATATACAAAACAGATTTACTTTTGGGATTTTGGATAATTGGACCCCAAAAGTATGTTGGGATTGCTCCTGTGTTTCTAGATGTCTCCAGAAAATGTGTTGGTTTAGATCTTTTCCAGACTTAGAGGCAAAGGTTTTATTATTCTGCCCACAGCAAGGCTAAATGCACATGGGGTTTTTAGGAAAGGGAAAATTAACAAGGGAAAATCAGGAGCTAAATTCCCTCCAACTTGTGAGTACAAATAAGTTCTGGACTATTCTTTTCTACATTAAGATGGCCCTGTGAGGAGGGCTTTTTTTCACTCACTGATCCTATGGAAAGTGAGTACCCAGCCCAAAACTTAACCTGAAAAGGAAAAAAAAAAAATCAGCTAATTACATCATCGTAGGTGTGAATCTTGTGGAGCTATATTAAGTTCTAAGTCCATGTCCGGAACTAGAGAACTGATAGGCACCCTGCTAAACAACCATTGTCTCTTATCAATTCCACTGACTTAACACCTTTTAAGTGTCCTTGTTCTGGCCCATAATGGAGCACCAGGCGTGAACACTTAATTCCTGAGAGTTATTGAACTCTTACCACTTTTAAGGTCAAAATACTGGTTTATTTGCATCCCTACCCCAGAAGATAAAGCTTGGATCATAGCAAATAATTGTTGATCGATTAACTGAGGGAGAGAGGGGAAAGGTACAAATGCAATCATCAGGTCTCAGAATCAGGGGATATGAAAAATTAGTGAATTTTCTCATGTAACTAGAACTACAAATTATTTTTTCCAGAGCAATTGGCTCAATTCACAATACTAACAGTAGAATAACTTTTCCTACAGTTACTATGACATTGACTATTTCCATCTTCTTTTTGATTGTTTAAGGGCTGTGAAGTGGTTCCTCAATATTATATTTGAGTTTCCTCTAATTTAATGTTTTGAAGCATTATTTGTACCTTTTGCATTTTAATTTAGAAAACTTTATATCTCACCACATATCTATTAGAGGAAACTTTTATCCTTAAAAAGTTATCCAAATATCATTGTTTTTGTTGTTCATCTTGACTTACAAGTAAATTGGATTCAAGTGAGGTAGGGCTATGCAAAGTCATCAGCCTCACTGTCTCCTCCAGACTCATTCCGTAGTAAGACCTAGGTCAAGATGACTTGGAAATGATCCAAAGGTCTTTCCCAGGTCTCAGTTTGTCTGGGGCAAAACACAATCAAAGATAAAAGGCTATAATTGAATAAAAAAAAATGGCCTAGATTTCCTTCACAAAAGAATGATTTTGCCTCAAGTAATTTATTGTCCTATAAACCCCATGTTTGATGGGTAATAGTGATGCTTAGATCTAACAACCTACAGCCTGGTAACATGGAAGTCAATATGACCAACCATTTTCCCCTCTCTTATCCCTTCAAAATCTTCATATAGTCTAGTGTCCATGTACTCTAATACCACTACATTTTTTCTCTCTTCTATGCCAAATCCATAAGACTAATAATGCTATAAGAACCAGTGTTTCCTTAACTACAAATACACTAGCAAGTTCTTGATAAATGCTTTTTGATCATATAATAAAGGACCTTCTAAAATCTATCCTTTCATTAAACATTTTAATATTAATATTTTATTTTGTAGAGGTCTTTTTCTGCAGCTACTGACATAACTGTATAACTTTTAATGTATTTGTTTTTTGCATGATTATGTTGATTATTTTCCCTGCTATTGTGATTGAGGTTCTTGAAGGCTAAGCTAGCGAAATGCAAGATCTATTGTTTTCTCTCATGCTAGAAAAGTTCCATGAACCTGATAAAAACTGGATTTCTGTTAACAACAGCGTCAGATAGTATAGAGAGATCAAGAAAAAATAATATTGAGGAAAAGTTATTAGATTTTTTTCACTTAAAAGATCACTGATAATTTTACTTTTTATTTTTTTATTAATTTTGTAATTATAATTTTTTGACAGTACATATGCATGGGTAATTTTTTTTTACAACATTATCCCTTGTATTCACTTTTCCAAATTTTCCCCTCCCTCCTTCTACTCCCTCCCCTAGATGACAGGTATATCCTAGATACAATATATGTGTGTAAAACCAAATTTCTTGTTGCACGGTAAGAATTGGATTCTGAAGGTAAAAGTAGCCTGGGTAGAAAGACAATAGTGCAAATATTTTACACTCAATTCTCAGTGTTCCTTCTTTGGGTGTAGCTGTTTCTGTCCATCATTGATCAACTAGAACTGAATTAGATCTTCTTTATGTTGAAGATATCCACTTCAATCAGAATATCTTCATACAGTATCTTTGTTGAAGTGTATAGATCACTGATAAGTTTAAAGAAAATAGTTTCATTTGGATGATGATCCTGGAAGCCAAATTTCAGAGGATTTAGAAGAGAGTAATAGCAGAGAAAATGGATGCAGTCAGTATAGACAGCTTTCTCACAGATCATTTTTTTTAGTTCTTTTTTATATCATTTTTAAAGTTAATTTTATAATTATAATATTTTGACAGTACATATGATAGGTAATTTTTTACAACATTATCCCTTGTACTCACTTCTGTTCTGAATTTTCCTCTCCTTCCCTCCATCCCCTCTTCTAGATGGCAGGCAGTCCCCTACATGTTAAATCTCACAGATCATTTATAAATGGGAAGAGAGGACAGTAGTTTGTGGAGATAGTCCCAAAAAGGAAGGAGATTTTAAGGATTAAAAAAAGGATAATATTTTTAAGCATCTAGGAAGGAGCCAGTAGATAAGAATGAGATAAGATGAGAAAAGAGTTTGCATGATGGTAGCATTGGAAGGGTTGGGTACATAATAGAAAAGTTGCCTGTATCAAGAAGGGACCACATTGACAGAATCATATATTTTACAAATACAAAAGCCAAAGACTAGATTTAAAAAAAATAATAATTAACTAAAATATCCATTGAAGCAAGCCAGATACACAAGGGAGTTTTACCTGAGAAATAATGAGAAGAGACCATTGAAAAAGGTTTGATTTCAGAATACCAAGTTGAGGAAGGGATGTTGACAGTTTACTGTATAATTGCTGATGAGGAGGGAAGAAGTTAGAATCCTATGCTAATATCGAGGTTCAAAAGGAGACTACAAAAGGTTGGAGTTGAAAACCAGTATCATGAAGTATCTCAAAAGAATTTACAGGCTTTAACTCATCTCCAACTCAAGAGTAAAGTTTATTGTAAAGCTAATTGAAACAGGCTAAGTTCCAAAAAGATTTAGCAAAAAACAAAGATAAAGAAGATAAATTTATAGGACAAAATTAGACCAGAGCTTCATGTTACTTATTTGCTTATTTTATGACTTACAGGTAGGTTTGAGGGGTTACCTATTCACTATTGTCTCTGAAACTTGGTTATTATTGACCAGCAGATTATTTATCTGACAGTCAGCAATGTTTGTAGAACTATCTGATAGACTTTGTTAGAACAATAGCATTCAAAAGTCAGGGGACTTTAGGGTTACTCCTATATTTCCCTTAGAAGTTGTACCACTTTCATTACCACTTATCTATGTATTAAAATTTTTTCTCTATAATTACTGTTCCCAGATAATAATCCGTGTAAATAATTGGAGGTCTTGGATATGGGCTATAAGAAAGAGAAAAATGCCAATGTTAGTAAGAAGCTAGTAAAGCTAGCAAAAAATACTCAATAAAATGATATTCTTTTATGTATATGCATGCTTTATAACATTTCATTTATATTCACTATAATCTATGATTATTCTCAGAGACCTGAGACTGAGATAAACAATATATTATATATATATATATATATATCAGAAACAAGATTTAAATTGTTTTTCTAACTATTTCCATCAATTAACTGTGATGCATAGTCTTCTAATAAAATGGAAGTATGTGTAGTTTAACACTTTTAAAATTAACCTTTTAAAAAGGAGAGGGATCTAGGATAAAACATTTATAAAAATTAACAAATTTTCCCTTATTTTAAACCATTTCTCTCATTTCTTCCATATTCTGAAATTCACCGAGATCTTGCTTCTTCTGGATAAACATGGCACTCCTAATCACCCTGTTCAGTACTGACTGTGCTTTCTTTGATAACTCTTTTAACTCACTGGTCTTTGTTGGAGAGTCAATATCTTTCCTTCTTATTGCCACTTACAGACTATCTCTACCATTTTCCTTTAACAACCTCTTTCCTTTTTTGAGGTTCACACTGTCTAAATTTATTACTTAATACTAATATGAGTAGTGGCCATTATCTACCAACTTCTATTTCCTTGACATTCTTCTTCCCTCTTCTATGAGTTTAGTTGCCAATTCACATTTTCTGCTATTTATTCCTGTCTTCATACTAGGGAAATTTAGCATACATAGAGAGAGTTTCCCTCAAATGCCATTACTGCTCAGTTCCTCATTGCCATGCCCCACTCTACAATTCACCTGGGTCACAAACAAGGATGGTCCTTTCCATAGTGTTGCAGTCATGTTCCACTTCTGTCGACTCCTGCTCACTGGAAGATTTCAGTGCCAGACCGAATCCTCTTCATGGGTGAGTAATGAAGGGGTGGAACTCACAAAGATGGTCAAAACAGGAGTTCATTTATTCAAAATTCCCTTAGCCTTATATGCCCTGATACCCTTATATAATTATAGCACAGTGCACATGTACTAACTATATATTGTGCATGCAGGAACACATAAACAACTTGCTATTGTGTGCTGATGTCTCTAATACTTAGTATAATTGCTTTAATTACATCACAGGTTGTCACACATCCAGACTTCTCAGGAAGGCCCAGACTTTCCTGGGGGAGGTGGAGAGCCAAACCAGACATGTCAGCAGGTTCCCTGGCTGGGCTGGAGGTTGTTATACCTCGCCCAGAGCTCCCCCACTATCTGTGACCCTCTACATATCTCTATATTCATGATCCCTTAGGAGATACCTACTTGACATAGTGGATAGAGAATTTAGCTTGGAATTAGTAAGACATTTTCTGAGGTCAGATATGGTCTCAGATTCTTATTCACTGTATAATTAAGGACAAATAACTTAACATGTTTGCTTCAGTTCCTTATCTGTAAAATGAGCTGGAAAAGGCAATAGCAAACTATTTGAGTACCTTTCCTAAGAAAACCTCAAATGGGGTCACAAAGAGTTAAGCACAACTGAATACACTCAACAACAACAAATTCATATACTAGTTTAACCTCAGGCAGGTCACATAGTCCCTTAATTTTGCACATTACTATCATTATTTTTAAGCCAAGATATTTTATGTTCCCTCAAGGAGGACAGTAGCTCTGCTAATTTTGTGAAAATAATTCTAGGATTCATTTGAAGCAGTGAAAAATTCATTTTCCTTCACAAAAACCAAAGTTGTAAAGAAATGATATTTATTTATATAGTATTTCCCTTCACCTTGTATAGAAAGATGCATATATGTGTTTATGTGTATGTGTGTAGAGAGGGAATGTTGTTTTATTAGAGTGTCTGCCCAAATTTATCTCATAGAGGATAAAAATAAGCATCATTTTTTTCTTCTCCCCCCCCCAATAGGAAGGGAAGATGAGACCAGAGACTGGTAATGTTCTTAGAAGCAATATACTGGGCTAGAATCATATGTCTGCTCCCTTAAATAAGTTTGACTAACTTACAGGATTATCAGAGGAGGAACTCCTAGTTTTCTCAATTTTCCCTATCCCATTGAATCTGAAGGAAAAGGAAAATAGAGGACAACAATAGAGAGAACAAGACAAAGTAAAAACGAGATTTAAAAGTGGAAACTAAAAGAAGAAAAGGAACATTTAAAATGCTCTTTTAGGACAAAACAGGTTCTTTTGTTAATGAAGTATTAATGATTTGAGAAAAATTTTCCCTACATAACTTAAAATATTTGGCAAAATCCACAACAAATTCTAGACTAGCAAAGAATTAATAGTATTGCTTTTCATTAATGACATTTATATTTGGATTTAAATTTAAACTTAAACATTCTCTCTTTAAGTATTATGGAATACAGTAATATTGGGTAATTCTATTGTCACAGTAAAAAGTAAACCTATTGTCATTGCCTGAAGTACTTGTGACTATGATTATATTTATAAAATAAAACATTTATAAATATGTAATTATAACATATAATATAGCAATACCAGCATTGCTAGTTATTAAATACCCACAACCACAGAATTTCCAGAGGGAGATTATTGATATCTTTTGTTTTTACATTTCCTAGATTTTTCCCTCTTCCCCTTCCCTATGGAGAGCCATTCCCTCCAACAAAGAATTAGAGCTGGATAAGGGAGGGGGAAGAAAGAAAAATGAGGAGGAAAAGAAAAAATCCCAGCAAAACAGATCAATACATTATGAAATATGATAGTACATGCAATATTTTATATCTGCTGATGATAGAGTACAGGTTCTAAGGAAAATATGGCAATAGTTTTAAGGTCTCTTAGCCTTCCTTAGAGTGCCTCTGTTCTAATAATCTATCAATGATTCTAAAGTTCAGAATCAATGATCTGGAGCAGGAGTTCTCAAACTCCTGCCCAAAGGCCAGATGTGGCCCACTGAGGATGTTTATGAGGCCCTTGAGGTTATGGCAAATGGGCTACTTTTGTTTTTACTATAGTCCGGCCCTCCAACAGTCTGAGGGACAGTGAACTGGCCCCCTATTTAAAATTTTGAGGGCCACTGAGATTCTGGAGGGTCTCCCAGATCTTAGTGCTATTGTTCTAACAATCTGTCCCTCAATGATTGTAAAAATAATTTTTTCTCTTAGACTTTATATAAGATATATTAGGGATCCTAAGGTCCTCTTACCTTAGAATACTAACAATCTGTCAATGATTCTAAAGTCTTCTGGCCTTAGAAAAGACCCTACAAACATTACTGACTGTCAAATAGATAATCTGTTTGGTCAGTGGTAACCAAGTTCCTGAGACAATAGTGAATAGACTACCACTCAAATCTACCTGTAAACCATAAAATTAGCATATCAGTGACATGAACTGGAAAAATTTGTCTTCTTTCTCTTGTTTTTTTGCTAATTTCTTTTGGAACTTAGTCTGCTTCTATTGGTATTACAATCTTAGTAAACTTTGCCCCTTCATTTTGAAATGGGTTCAAGCCTGCAAATTCTTTTGAGACACCTTGTGACACTGGTCTATAACCCCAATCTTTTGGGGTCCCTTCCCTTTGTGAACCTCAACATCTGGTGACTTTGTACGGGGAAATTCTGGCCTTCCCTGGCTTGATTCCCTCCTTGTCAAGATAAGCCCCCCCTTTAGTTTCTCCTTCAAATCTATAGCTAGGACACGCCAAGCCAGTGGGAAAAGGCTTGACTGGATTGCTGTGAGCTCCATCTCAGTAAATTTTCCTTGACTGGGGATGCCCAGACTTGGAAATTCTTGCAATTTTTGGCAAAGTTCCTATGGAATCTTTGCCACTTTTTCACCCTCTCTGGGAGACCAGAAGAGATGAAGTGCTATAGATGGCTTTTGGCAAAGACCAGGAATTCCTCTTCCATGTCATTTTTGTCTGTATCTGCATCTCTGTGCAGGATGGTTGTATCATGTTTGTTAGATTCTGTTACCTGGAAAGATTTAAAATGCAGCTGGCAAGAAAAAATTATGCTGTAGTTAGAATGCTGAGAAAGATCTCTTAACATCCTTGACTCCCACCTTAAAAAGGAAAAAATCCTAACTTTTTCCTGTGAATCTCAGCTCTACCTAAGCTGAGAACTACAGAAATAAGGTTAGCTAATTAAAATTAAAGTAACGTTTTAGCAGATTTTCAAAGTTTTGAGAGCAATGATTAAGAAATTTGGCAATGTTATTTTAAGATTGCAAGAAAAATTCCTGAAACATTAGGGATAATTCCAGGAATTTACCTCATTTTGAAAGGAAAAACAAAACAAAACAAAACAAAACAAAAAAACTAAAACTAAAACTAAGTAAATATCAACTTTTTGCTAATCTTTCCTTGATTGTAAGGATTACTAGGTGCTAACTCAGTTGTCTAATTTAGCCTGGTACTTAACAATTCTCTAGCTCAGAATTCACACCTTTAGTTCACACCTTTAAAAGGAGTTACACCTTTAAAAGGAGTTTACACCTTTGGAATACCTTAGCTCTGGCTGGAGGCTCCAGAAGCCTCCCAAGAAACCTGCTCACAGAAAAGGATTTACAGAAAAGAAAACTCCTCCCAGAGAAGGATTACAATTGAGAAACAACAGAACATTTACATTTTGGCTGCAAGGACTTTTGTTTATCCTGTATATAGTAAACAGTATAAACTGTTTGCATTTTTATTTTTCGTCCCAGGTTATCTTTACCTTCCGAATCCAATTCTTCCTGAGCAACAAGAAATTTGGTTCTGCACACATATATTGTATCTAGGATATACTATAACATATTTAATGTATATGGGACTGTTTGCCACCTAGGGGAGGGGTGGAGGGAAGGAAGGGAAAAATCGGAACAGAAGGGAATGCAAGGGATAATGTTGTAAAAAATTACCCATGCATATGTACTGTCAAAAAAAAAAAAAGGTTATAATTATAAAATTAAAAAAACAAAAAGGAGCATAGATATTCTTCCTGGAAGAATACTGCACCAACAGCTCAAAAAGTTGAGGTTCCATTTGGTTGCCAAATTATGTCTAGTTTTCAGGGTTCCCAGTCAGGGAACCATAAATGATGAGGTTTAGATTTGGGGTACCCAAATGAAATTAGGGTTTTTGGTAGTCAGAGAGTTAAATAAAGTCTGAATGAGGTCTAGTGGCAGCACAAGGGTAGGGAGTTCTGGAATTCCCTTCTGGTGGTGCAAGCAGTTCTCTGTATAGGAATTTATAGACCTGAAAACCTAGATTGATAAAAGGTTTATTATGAGGCTTGGAAGTAAGGTTAAAGTCTAGTTAGTAAAAGGTATTAATTAAAGAGAAGAGGGCACCGGAACAGAATTCCAGTGGGCAAAGGCTCCTTGGGATGCCAAGCATGGAATAGCTGGCATGTTTGGAACTTCAGCAAAGTATTTTAACCCTTTTCTGACTCAGGAAAGAGAAATGTTTTGTGTGAATTGGAAAATAACAAAATGACAATTCAGTTTTTCTAGAACATTTAATTAAAATTTAGGGAATCTCATTAACTAAAGTTAACACAATTTTAAAATCTGTTCTATTTCAATTTTAAGCATTTTCTTGTTTTCTTCCTAAAACAAAAGGAAAACTTATTTAAGGGAATAGAAATTACAGTTAAGACTATTTGCCTATTACTCAGGAAAATTCTAAAATTGTTAACTAAGTTATTTGGATTTATTTTCATTATGTTAAACCTAAAATTGGTAATTACTGTATGTGAAACAAGAGAAATGTGATGAAAGCCTTATCAGTTCACCTCTAAGTATGAAATATGCAGCACTGTTTTTCCCCTTTCACAGAGTAGGGGGAGGTATCAAACAGCACAGCCCAAGAAAACACTAAGAATAGTTGGGGTGGGCAATAGCAAGCTTAGCCCTAATTTGAAAGCTTGCCAGTTTTCTTGAAACCATTGTGGTAAGCAAGGTCTTCAGCCTGATAAATGAGCCTGTTTAGGCTGTATAATTCCTAAACAATGAATGTGTTTACTAAAAATCTATAAGCTTGTTTAATGAATGATCCTTTGCACTAGGATAAGTTTAAATATATAAAACATGTTAAACAAAATCTCCTATGTGTGTAAGTCCTGGTAAACATTTAAAAATAATGTATCTATCCCTAAGCTGCAAATAGTAGAATTTGCTATTAGAGATAAAATCTCTTGGGACTGTAAGTGATATTCTTTTAAGTTTTAAATTTGATTGTCTGATTATTAAGTCAGTAGGCCACCACTGGAGAGAAATCCCATAAATTACTCACAGGGTTGCTCTGACATGAACTGTCATAGGTGGAGTCTTATCTGGGCAAAAGCTGGGAGGACAACTTTAACCTCTGCTCAAGGTCAAATCCTTCTGATTGAACAGTTTCCCAGTTCTGTTTCTTTGTTTCCCACTTGATTATTCCTGAGTCTGGCTATGATGTAGAATTGTTACCGTATGATTGTGTGTCAAACAGATCTAAGGATGCTATATTCTGTCATGCATTTGCTCTCAGGCTGAAGCCTGAAGGAATTTGTTTTGATGCTATTATAATCATGTCCCTGTTTTTTTCTCTTACAGCAAATTTCTATAATTGGAGCAAATGGTCAGTAGAAGCTGTGAGCCTAGTACAAGTATCCTGGAGGACACAATGGTTTTCTACCTTAGATCTTAAAGATGCTTTCTTTTGTATATCATTGCATAAAGACGCACAATTGCTTTTTACTTATGAAGGGGGCAAATCCAGGGGAATATAACCCCATCAATTAATATAGACAGTCATGTCCATAACATGGAAGCAGCTCAAGGTTTCTGTGACAGTCCCCACATATTTGGACAGGCACTGGCTATCCAGTATGTAACCTCAGTGGCTGCTCTGGCTTCAGCCATAAAAACTTTAAAGTTCTAGATCCCCAAGGGCTATGAAGTTTCTTTTGTCTTTTGCCCACCTTGCCTATCAATCTGTTACGTATTTGGGCCACGAATTAACTCCCACTTCCTATTCTTTCACAGCAGAGAGGAAGCAATCTTAACTGCTGACTGAACCTTCCTCAAAGAAACAGCTGCATACTTTCCTAGGCATGGCTGGATTTTTATAGAATCTGAATACCTAACCTTAGTTATTGCCAAGTCCCTCTGATTCTGTTCAAGGCTCTGACATGATTGAATAAGGACCTGATCAGGCCAAGGCTTTTAAGATCCTGAAAGCTAAACCAATGTCTTGCCCCAGTCTCAGCCCTACTTAAAGCTTTTATGCTGTATGCCAATGAATAGTGGGGCCAGGTCCTAGGAGTATTGACTCAGTCCTTGAGACCTTAGACTTGACCCCTGATGTCTTTGGGGTGACTCTCCTGCCTCAGACTTGCTGCCACAGCCCCTCTAAGGAAGCCTCTAAGCTCGCTCTAGGCCATCCTATGGAGGTTCTAACCCCCACACAGGGTTCAGAGCATGTTTGCCCTTACTGAGTTTTAGAATTGATGAAAGGAACAAAAGTGAACATCTATACTGACTCCAAATATGCCTTTCATGTTTTACATCTCATGGGGCTATATGGAAAGCAAGGGCATTTTTGAAATAAATAAATAAATAGATTTCCCATTCAGTATTCAGGGGAAATTCTACAATTTTTGCCATCCATGCATCTAAAGAGGTTTCTGTTATGTTTTGTAAAGGGCACGGGAAGAGAGATTCACTCCAGGCTGAGGCAAACAGGCTTACAGATTCGGTTGCCTGTGCTGCTACCTGTTTGCCCTGACCATGTTACCTTTAATTCCCCACCTCCCCAACTCCTACAATCTTTCATAGCTCCCAAGAACAAGCCCTTGCTAAAGAAAGGGGGTACATTCTTTTTCCCTCTGGGTGATTTCAAACACCTTTAGTTTAATTTTTAATCCCAGAGGCCAGTGGAAGCTTCTTTTTGCCTACACCAAGCTACTTACTTGAGGAAAAGATATTTTCCAATCCCTTGTGAATCCTAAATCTTGAAAGGGCTTTTAAACTCTCTATCCCTCCCCCCCACCCGCAATCCTGAAGTCCATCCAGATGAGACCTACACACCCAGGGTAGGACTGGCAGATAGATTTTACACATGCCCCCTTTCAGGAACTTCAAACCGCTCTTGATTTTTGTTGACATCTTTACTAATTGGGTAAAAACCTTTCCTTGTAAGACTGAAAAGGCTCAGAGGTTTTTGCTAAAGAAGAACAAACCCATTTAAAATTAATTATCTCCACTCTGCATGTCATCCTCTACTCAATGCTTAATGCCTTTTAAACAGAACCACCTGAAAATGTTCTTTGGTATTTACCCTAGGAAAAGCTATCTGGATGTGAGACATGAAAGCCTCACCTACTCCCCCAAGACTTCCTCTGGGTGGAGTTCCTGGTTACTGTCCCTAGTAAATAAATAAAAAAAAAAAAATTTGCTTATGTTTGGGACCTGCATTTTTAACCTACTTGTGAGATTTGTTTCATCCTGACTTCAAGACATAGAATTCCAACTACTTCATCAACTGAATATCATTTGATACCTGATTCTTACATTCAGCACCTCCTGGATGCTGCTACCACCATTTAAAAACATGTGTCTCTCCTCAGTTTGGACCCTACTAAGCAGGGATAGCTCTATACCCCTTATCAGCATGAAGCACTCCAGAAGATGAGGTCTCCATCCCTTTGTCTCAAATGAATTTGGTGTTCAAACTTCTTGAGAGGGGAAAAATGACAGGCCATGGGGAAATATAGAAATTATTTTAAGGTCCTCTGATCTTAGAGTGCCTCTGTTTTAACAATTTGTCAATGATTCTGAAGTCTTCTGACTTTAGAGATTGATCTCGAAGTCCCCCCAACCATAGAATGCTATTGTTCTAACAATCTGTCCCTCAATGATTATAAAAATCTTCTAGCCTAAGAATATAATTATATTTCTTCCCTTAGACTTTAGAGAAGAATTATTAGGGATCCTGAGATCCTCTGACCTTAGAGTGCTATTAATCAAACAATCTGTCTGTCAATGATTCTAAAGTCTTTTTAGCCTTAGAAAAGTCCTACAAACATTACTGTCAGATAGTTAATCTGTTGTTTGGTGAAAAACAAGTTCCTGAGACAATGAATAGACCATCGTTCAAATCTAGCTGTAAGCCATAAAATTATCATTGACATGGATTGAATAAATTTGTCTTCTTTCTCTTGGTTCTTTGCTAAATTATTTTGGAATTTAGTCTACCTCAATTGGTGTTATAATCTTAGTTAAACCTTGCCCCTTGATTTGGAAATGGGTTCAAGCCTGAAAATTCTTTTGAGATATCTTGCAACACTTGTTTATGACCCCAACCATTTGAAGTCCCTTCTCCTTCTGAACCTCAACACCAACATACCTATTCAAAGAAACAAGGGGAGATCTCTTTTAATTTCTCTTGTTCTTTACCATTTAACTATAATTTTTGTTTTGAAATGATTGTTCTTTTGATTTACATTGATTCAGTTCAGTATATGATTTTCTGGCTCTACTTAATTTATTTTGCATTCATTTGTATTTTTCAATCTTCTATATGTTTATAATGTGTTTGTCATCACAATTTATATACTATGGTTTGTTTAGCCATACTCCAATTGATGGGATCCTACTTTTTTTCTTTAATTCCCAATTTTTTTCTATAACAAAAATGGTCACTATAACTACCTTAACATATATGGGAAGTTTTATTTTGTCCTTTGGGGTATGTGTCTATCACTGTAATATCTGGGACAAAGAGTGTGAATAGTTTATTCCCTATTGAATAATTCCAAATTGCTTTCCAAAATGATTAAACTAATTCTTAGGTTCATCAGCAAAGCTTTACTAGGTCTTTATTTACATAATCTCTCCAACATTAAATATTGCAATTTTTTGTCATAGATGCCAATTTTCTTAATGTGAAATTATTTTGATTTGCACTTTTCTTAATATTAATGTTGGAGCATTTTTTAATATGGTTGTTCATAGTTGGCCATTATTCTTTTGAGAATTATTTGTTCATATCCTGTGATTTGTTAAGTGAGGGTCAAAGTGATGATCCTCAAACTATTAAATTCAATTTTAATCTAGTTTTGAAAGTGAAAGAAATCACTTATACAATACAAATGAGAACAAATCTTAATAATGGCAGGCATCTGGATTCCAGAAGGAAAGACAAAATATCTGCTATATGCCAGCAGGGGGAAGCATAAGCTTTCTAAATTCATCCAAAGTAACCCTTAAAAAAAATGGTAACTTCTTATAGAATTGGTTTAAAAATAAAAGCTTATGCCCATAAGAAAGAGATTCCACTGTGCATAAACTCCAGCCTTTTTTTCTGGTATCCTGAAGCTACATATAATATGAAGGTGCTATGGAAGTCAGATTGTAGGTCATCTATTCAGAGCCAGAAAGGCCTAAAAACCTATTTAATGCAACCTCTTCATTATGCAGATGAAAAAAAAAAAGAAGCCCAGAGAGATTGTGACTTCTCCAAGGTCACACAATTGGTGAGTGTTTGAGATGGGTCCTAGAAATGGCAGAGGAATATCTTTAGCTCAGAACAGATAGAACCATTTAAAATTATTTGGATTTTAAAAAATATCCTTTTCAGAATTTACATAATATGACTCATTAAAGGTGGTGCTGTCCCTACAATGGCTCCTACACTGAATACACAGAACTCTACCTACTCTAAAGGGGAATAACAAATCTAGAGAAAGAGAGAAAACCTTGATTTTTCTCTCTGTTTTTTAGTTCACTCAAAAAGAATTCTGGCTCTATCTCAGCTCCGAATCTATGACCTCCAGATAAAATTAGGCAGGAAAAAAGGTAAGGCTACCACCAATTATCTGAGGCTGATTTCTCACCTTTCAGTAGTAGCAGTGGGTAGTGAGACATTCTTTCTTTGAGGAAAGTAGCCATTTTGTAAATTTGAATTGTTCTCCATTGAAGAGAAATATGTTTCAGTTTACTATTAGAAGACTATCAATTCTGTTGTATTAGCTGCTGAAGTGGGCTGTGCCTTTGTTTGACCCCAGCTCATTTTCTTTCTCTGCAATTTTGCCAAGATTATATGAATCACAAAGGATTCTTTGTCCTGACTTTCCATTAGCTACACAAAGAGATCACCATTATTTGATATATTCTATATATTCCTTTCTTTCATTTGTTCATATATTCATTTACTGAAAAAGTGTTTGTTGAACTTCTACTGTTACCTTGCTAAGGATTATTTGGAATAAAAAGTTATAATTTATTTGTATATTTGTAGTGAACCTTCTCTCTCCTCTGTAATAATGACCTTTGGGGCTGGTACTATCATTGCTTAATTATCCCTTCTTCCCTTGAATCCCCCGTATTTAACATATTATTATTACTTGATAAATACTTTTAAATTGTTGAACGAGAGAATGAGTATATCAATATTGTATATCCTTACTTCTGTTTATAAAGACCTTATTGTTGGAGTCCATAGCTATTAGAATGATGAACCTAGGTTGAAAATAAAAAAAAAATATTGCCTTTTTATGGTCTGGAAAAATTATTAATCAGGGCCTGAAATTTATAAACGAAGGATCATAGTAGTATAATTCCCTGGGTGGAAAGCCTCAGCTTTCATTGCTGCCTTCCTTGGGACAGCTACCTCAGGTTCAAGATGTATTATAGAACTGAACTCCTAAAATGTATATAAGCCTCCACTTACATATTTACATATATTAATAATTTATAGTTTACACCTTTGACTGACACTCCTTATACTCTAAAGTTTCCTTAAACCTGATCTACCAAATTTTGTTCTCCACGTCAGAGGAGGTCAGGGAAATAATAATCTTAAGTGATTACAATATAAGGAGACCTGCTCTAAATTTTCTTTCCATTACATTCACGGTCCTCAATAATTAATAAGTTCTTCAGAGAAGGGATTATATCTTAGTTATCTTCATATTGCTCAAATGCCTATCTATTATAGATGGTTTTAGGTAGAGAGATAGACAGATAGATAGAGAGATAGATGGATGGATGGATTGATGGATAGCTATAGATATGTATGTGTGTGTATCAAATGAATAACTGGCTAGATAATAAGGATCTGTATAGTTATGTAGTCACTTAGTTGGAATTTAGATATTAAGTTACTTCTTCTACCTAGAAATTAGCAACCAAAGAAAACAAAAACAAATACAAAATGATTTTGGGGCAACCAGACTATAGGACATGATATCTGTCCATGATCTAAACTCAGTACTGAGCATTTCAAACTTGAAAAATGTGGTGACACTTTTATTGATAATAATGTATTCTGTCATCAGTATACTATTGTTTACAGCTTGTTGAAGTTAAGGTAGTATCCTAAATAAAGTTTTAAGTGATTTTCAAATCATTTTAACTCCTCTCTCCTGTAGAAGAAAGTAATAATTTATTTAGCAATGGCCAGAATAAAAAGAACCATATTTGTGCATTGGAGACTTTGCAAGACAATCAAATAGCTTTAAATTTATAGATGATTAGCATACATTTTTAAAGGCATTATCTCACTATTTGGTACAGTACAATAGAATGTATGCTCCTTGAAGGAAGGGACACATATCTTTATTACCTAATATAGTTCCTTCCACAATGTAGTTATGTAAATGCTTATTGAATAGAATATAGAATATAGAATCTTTACAAACTATAATGCATCAAATATTATTTGCTTGTTATAGAGAAACACAATGCCAGGCAAAATAATTAATGAGAGACAATTAGTGCTTTAGGAACAGTGATATAATTAGGAAATACTCAATACCTTGAGGAAAGTTTCTGTAGGTATATTTCCAACCACCATTATATATTTTAAAATTCTGAAACGGCTTAACATTTCATGTTCTGAGTTCCCTTGAGTGATTCTTCTTTCATATGTTAACACAATTCTCCAGTTTTTCTCTTATTACTCCATAACACTAATCATCTAGTCATACTACTTATGCTACTTCCTCCTGAGCCTCCTATTTCTCTCAAAGGTTCTAATATTCATAAAGTTTCTCAAGTTCATAACCTTTATGTTTTCTTGGATTTCTTACTTTCCCTCATCCCACAATCCATTAAATCTAATTTTTACTTCCATAACATCTCTAATATTTCACCCCTTCTCTATATTCAAATAGGTATAACCTTAGTTCTAGGTCTCCATTGCAATGCTCTTCTTTACTAACTTGAATCCCACTCCAATCCATTTTCTATAGAGCTACCATATTCTGACCATATTATTTTCTAATTCAATAAACTACACAATCTCCTTTTAGTCTTTAAGATCAAATACAAACTTTCTTGTTTATTATTTAAAATTTTTTTCCAATCTGGGCACAATATACATATATGAATATTCAGATTTGTACATTATTCCCCCATATATAAATTCAGATTTGTACATACTCCCCCATATAGGTACAGACTTGAACATTACTCCCCTTCTGTAAGCCAAACTATTCTTTTCTCTCTTCTTTGTTTTTCTAGCTGCAGAACTAACTCTCCAGACTTAATCACTGCACCTCAGCTACCTTCTCATCCTGGAAGATCCTTCTACCTCTGTCCTCACTTGATCCAATTATCAGTATATAGTGAGTATTTAAGAAATTCTTATTGACTTGACTTATTGCTCACATTTTATACTCCATCTCCCATCACCATGCCTTTTCACTGTCACTCAAACAGAGAATATAGTCTTTTTTTACTTCTGATTTATAGAATTCTTCTCTTCCTTCAAGACTCAGTTCAAGCAGTATTTAGTACATGAAACTTATCCTGATCTCCCCCAACTGTAAATATACTCTATTGATGTCATCATAGTTCACTTTGTGAAGCAATGTGTTTTTGCCAGCTACTATATTATGTAATTTCTGCTGAAATTTAAATCTCCCTACTAGAGGAGAACTAGAGATCATTATTGATCACAAAATAGAAGATTTTGATTACATCAAACTAAAAAGTTTCTGTACAAATATTACTAATGCAAACAAGATTAGAAGGGAAGTAACAAATTGGGAAAATATTTTTAAAAACAAAGGTTCTGACAAAGGTCTCATTTCCAAAATATATAGAGAACTGACCATGATTTATAAGAAACCGAACCATTCTCCAATTGATAAATGGTCAAGGGATATGAACAGACAATTCTCAGAGGAAGAAATTGAAACTATATCCACTCACATGAAAGAGTGTTCCAAATCACTACTGATCAGAGAAATGCAAATTAAGACCACTCTGAGATACCACTACACACCTGTCAGATTGGCTAAGATGACAGGAACAAATAATGATAAATGTTGGAGGGGATGTGGGGAAATTGGGACACTAATACATTGCTGGTGGAGTTGCGAAAGAATCCAGCCATTCTGGAGAGCAATCTGGAATTATGCCCAAAAAGTTATCAAACTGTGCATACCCTTTGACCCAGCAGCGCTACTACTGGGATTATATCCCAAAGAAATACTAAAGAGCGGAAAGAGACATATATGTGCCAAAATGTTTGTGGCAGCTCTTTTTGTTGTGGCTAGAAACTGGAAGATGAATGGATGTCCATCAGTTGGAGAATGGTTGGGTAAATTGTGGTATATGAAGGTTATGGAATATTATTGCTCTGTAAGAAATGACCAGCAGGAGGAATACAGAGAGGCCTGGAGAGACTTAAATCAACTCATGTTGAGTGAAATGAGCAGAACCAGAAGATCACTGTACACTTCAACAACAATACTGTATGAGGATGTATTCTGATGGAAGTGGAAATCTTCAACATAAAGAAGATGCAACTCACTTCCAGTTGATCAATGATGGACAGAGGTAGCTACACCCAGAGAAGAAACACTGGGAAGTGAATGTAAATTGTTAGCACTAATATCTGTCTGCCCAGGTTGCATGTACCTTTGGAATCTAATGTTTATTGTGCAACAAGAAAATGATATTCACACACATGTATTGTACCTAGACTATATTGTAACACATGTAAAATGTATGGGATTGCCTGTCATCGGGGGGAGGGAATAGAGGGAGGGGGGGTAATTTGGAAAAATGAATACAAGGGATAATATTATAAAAAATATATATATAATAAAAAATTAAAAAAAATTATTCAATACTGAAAAAAAAATCAGTTTCCACCAAATATCAAATAAAGTATAGATTCCTGATGCTGTCAAAAAAAAAAATCTCCCTAATACCTGCTAGACATAGAAATAGTTTTAATGTTAACTGACCTCTTTATTGCCATTTGCTAGGGGGCAGACATACCCTCTAAGAGAAGAATGAAGCTCTTATAGCCTGTGTAGGGAGAAGGGAAAGAGAAGGATATAAGCATCTATATAGTGCTTACTATTTTCCAAATACTGTTAAGCACTTTTTAAATATTATCTTATTGGATCCTCACTACAACACTGCCATTATTATTCCTGTTTTATGGCTGAGGAAACTGAAGGAGAAAAAAGTTAAGTGACTGTCCCATCAAACTATTTTGAGAATAATAATCCAAAAAATCACAAAAAACTATATTGAACTTCTGTTACAAGGCTCCCTTCAGCCCCATCCAAGTAAATTCAGGAATTCATTTATATACATTTTTCCCCTTCTAAATTCTGCCTTTATTATACATTTGTGCAGCAGCAATAAAAGTATTTGTTTTTGTTTAGGGTGCCCACCAGGGATAAATCTTCAGATCTTGCTAAATCTCCTCAAACATGTAGTATCTTATTTGATCCTTACAATGATTCCATGATATAAATACTGTAGATATTCTTTTCTCCATTTAACATATGAGAAAACTATGACTTAAAGACGTTAAGTTACTTGACCATGGTCACAGCTAGACAATGTTGATACATGATTCAAACCAGGTTTGAGTCATTCTCTAGAATTCTATTTCCTATATCAGGCTATCTCTAAGATCTTACCATGATATCTCTAATAGTGGGGTTGTTTGGAGTGAGGACCCCTGAAAGGGCTAAGCTGGTCTTGGGCAATAAGCAGAATGATGAGCAGTATTCTAGAAGAATTGTAGATCTTTTGACAATTATCCGTTAATGATGCTATTGCAAAATGAATTTGGCCAAGGCAGCTATTATTCAGGGTGCTTCTGTACAGCAGCCTGTCAGAAACTAATTTTTATTTTACAAATGGTGACACAGATATAGGGAGAATTTTGACTTTATAAGATTACATTGAACTATTTTTTTCTTCAGAGTATATTACAAAGTATAAAATTTGGAAGTTTAAATCATGTATTCTAAACTTTTTTTCCCACATGGGCAAGATGATTTTTCTTGATATTGTTATATAGTTTTTTAAATATAATTTTTAATAGCACATGATTCAAAAGAGGTCAGAACTGTTGGTTTGTTACACGGCTTATTTTTTTTTTCTTAATTAGAAGTAAATTGGTGTCTGTTACTGATTATAGCTATTTTCCTTGTTTTTTCAAAAATGGAAATATTTCCATACTATTATTGTATTATTCTCGGGGTCTTCAAAAAGGCTTTTCATTTTACTCCATCATCTTTTGGTTTCGCAAAATCAATTACTTGAAGGGTAAGACATGAAATGTACATAACTATTTAATTCACCCAATTCATTTCAGAAAAGCCTCTAATTTAGATAAGCTAAAAAGGTTAGGAAAAAGGTAGAGGAAACTATCATCACTATTGTCACTCCACTCCTTTTAATTCTTCATGATGCTCTTCCTCAAGTATTACTTCCAGAGCTTTTTTTTAAGAAGCCAGAGTAGCTATTATCCATTTTTATTATCACTATAAATGCAAAAATTATTTCCTATTCAAATTAAAATAACACCAAGGTATTATCTCACACTTATCAGACTGGCCAAAGTGACAAGAAAAGATGTGTTGAAGGAGATGTGGGAAAACTGGGACACTTAATGCATTGTTGGTGGAATTGTTATTCAGTCATTTTGGAAAGCAATTTGGAACTATGCTTAATGGTCTATAAAACTGGGCAAATCCTTTGATCTAGCAGTGCCTCCACTGGGTCTATATCCCAAAGAAATAATAAAAGAGGGAAAGGACCCACATATAAGCATTTTTTGTAGCAACTCTTTTTGTGGAAGCAACAACTGGGGAAGTGTTGGAAGGATGCTGAGTGAAATAAGCAGAACCAGGAAAACATGCAGCAACAGCAGGATTGTGTGATGATCAACTATGATAGATTTAGTTCTCAGCAATTCAGTGATCCAAAGGAATCCCAATAAACTTTGGATGAAAAACACTGTCCACATTCAGAGAGAGATAAACACGTGCAATATTCACTTTTTTTGGTTCTATTTTTTTCTCATGTTTTTTCCCTTTTGTTCTTATTTTTCTCTCCCACCATGATTCATATTGGAATATGTAAAAAAACAAATATATATGTATGCCCCAATTTGTTTTATTTTACAGGTAACTTAAAAAAGGTCACTTCCTTGTCTCTCTGCAACCATCCCCTTCACCCCCCAAAAAGGTATTATTTCTCTTTTTTCCTTATCTCCTACGCTTATCAGCTATGGCAGCTAGCAATGGAGCTACTTATTCAGAAGGAGATATTTTATCCAAAAATTCACTCAAGTTTCATAGTTTGAGAAGGGCAGTGATAAGCTCAAGAGTGACCAGAAAAATCAACCAAGATGATGAAGGAATTGGAGTCCATGTTATAAGAGTATTAGTTATAAGAATTGATGATGTTATAATCATCTAGGGAAGGGGGTGGGGGAAAGAAGGAGAAAATTTGGAACACAAGGTTTTGCAAGGGTCAATGTTGAAAAATTACCCGTGCATTTGTTTTGAAAATAAAAAAAAACTTTAATAAAAAATTTAAAAGAAAGAATTGATAATGTTTATCTTAGAAAAAAGAATACTGAAGAGGGATATGGTAGTCATATGCACTTTTGGATAGGTTTCTACACCTATTTGTTACCTAGACTCTGCAAATATTTTCCTATTTATTTTTTCCTTTGTAAATATTTACTAGCATGTTATCTCTCCTATTTGATCATAACACCTTTTTGGGGTTTTTTTGCTTTTTTTTTTTATATCCTGATACATAGTAGATACTTAATAAACATTTTTTAATTGATTGGTTGAAATTGGCAAAAAAAATTCCAAAAACTTAAAGATTATCCCAAATAAAAACTGCCTAAATATAAGAAACAAATAAAAATAACTTGTGTCAGGGGGAATTTAAGGATTGCAAAGAAGGAAAATGTGTCTGTATATACACAAATATGCACATGTATGTATACAGAGTTTGACCAGAAATTTTAGTGCAATTTTATGCTGTAATAGCTTAAAATGCTTGACTTTTGTGACACTATATATACATATAAGTTATTAGTGGACAAAAAAGAAGATCACTGAGTGGAAATGATAGGAAGTTAGATTTCAGATCAATGTTAGGAGAAAGTTCCATGCAATTACAGCTATATAGAAGGTCTCTATCAGGATATTGTGAGTTCTTCACTATAGCCCTTCAGTCACAGAAAAGATGAAATGAAAAGCACATTCAACTTCATTTTAGGAAAATCCTGGATTCTAATTCCACCTCTGATGTTTACTAGCTATATGTATGTTAGCCGATCCCTTAAACATTTTTTTTGCATCAATTTTATTATTTATGAAATGTGAGAGTTGCACTAGATGATGGCTAAATTCAGACTTGATATTTAGTTAACAGTACATAACTCTTCCCTATATTGACAGGCCCACAGAAACTTCAGTTATAGTCATTGAACCAGCTCTCAGAGGGACACAGAAACATTTGACAGGAGGATGAAAGTCAGAATGGTACTTCTTGTGAATTATCAGGTATGGAAAGAATAGTTCTTTTTCTGGAGAGGAAGAGAAGATTGGCTCCAAAAATGTAAGAGAAAGAGGGACACTCTTTTCTGGGCTCATTCCCTGGACACAGGGCCCTCAAGAATATTCAGTAGCAATTCCCATTAGTCAAGGTATTTACTTAACCATGTTTCAGCAGGGTAGTTGCTTTTGCTCAAATTATTTCCAGATGTTTGCATAAGCCTCTGCCCCATTTTTTATTTGGTAGGTCATTTGGACAATTTGGCTTGAGATGCTTGTTTACACATCCACAACTGGAGGCCATTAATTCAGGGGTAGGCTAACTAGAAAGATAATAGTGAACTAATCCGTGATTTATGATGGCATGAAACTTAAGGGATGTATGGACCAAATTAATTTTACTTATTTAATTTCCTAGCTTTACATACTCAATAGCTTGTAAATACACATTATTATAAGCTTTTCTCAGGCATCAATCACTGTGGCTTTTTGCTTATATTAAATAGTAAAGGGAGGGAGATAAATTTCTCACATTTACTTCTGCAATTTTACTCATAGCTTTTTACTTATAGCTTGAAGGTGGATGTTGGAAACATGTAAGATTCATTGGCTCCTCCTTGGCATAATAGGAACTCAAAAAAGCAATGTATTATTCCTTCCCTTCATATACATTGTAAAGGAAGACATGCCCTTCTTTCCTCCTAGTACTGCTGATCATAACACAAGATGCCAACCATTTTGCAGTCTTATTCTTTAAAAGTTATTTTCATTTGATTCCTTTCCTTTGTCCCTATATCACAGGATTGTTCCCTGTCACTTCTGCATAATGACTCTTTGATCCAAGTGTTCCTCCTCCTTTCTATTGTTACTGACCTTGTCTGAACTCATTCCTAGATTACTGTAATAATCCCCTTGCCAATTTTTCTGCCTCTGATACCTTCCCAGACTAGTTTATTTTCTACACAGCTACCAGGATGACTTTTCCCAAAAGGCCAACTTTTAGGATCTGAGGAGACCTGAAAATTATATGATCTAATACCTTTATTTTTCAGTTAAGGAAACTGAGGACCAGAGAGGCTAAATGATTTTCCTAAGATAGTAGTTTATTTAGCCAGAGTAAGAACCCAGCTTTTTGGACTACATCTCCTTTTCTCTTTCCACAATGCTAGTTTGTTCTCAGTTCCTAGTATTAGTTCTCCTCAAAGTTAGAGATGATATTTGGGGGAAGAGACAGAAGTGATAAAACAGGACTGAAAAACAACCTGGAATTATTTCCAGAGATAACTTTCCAGTTTATTCTAATAATTACAAAAACAAATGTATTTGCTATTTATGTATAGAGGTACAGTGTATGCATAGATCCCATTAGCCCTCTTGATTCATACAAACTTTCAACAGGGAGGATGTTAGGGAACTTGTATCTGATTGAATCATGACAATATGTAAAAGAAGTGGGTCTTGGAGATACTGTGGATTATCTGTAGGCATTCTGTAACTCATTCCATATATTTTGGTACATGGTGAAGGGAAAGCTCTGATTAGCTTTGGAAATATTTTTAAAAGACTTTTTATCATTAGCCACCTCTTTTTCTGTAAAGACCATGCTGTAAAGGGAATAGATTTAGGATTTTCTCCCTTCTATGGCCATTTCACACTGAGAAACAGGCCTTAGTCATTGGACAGGAGTGTAGCATAAAGGTTGAGAGTAACTTTTGGGATCCTTGGTCAAAGAAATAACTCTGGTGTCATTCATATTGCATCGAGGCATGAAGTTGATGGGACCAAATGCTATGTGTGACCTGAGATAAGTTTTGAACTTATTCTTTCAGAACCCAAGTGATATAAAGGACAAAATGGTAGGGGTAAGAGAAAATGTTTGTATATTGTTTTGTTTTTCTATATATTTGAAATAAGCATTACATTGTAAATACTAACCAGTTTTAAGTGGTTAAATGGAACTGGAAAAGAGGGTAGTCACACCCCCCTTATAATGTGGGGAACATAGCCAGTGGGGTTTTCAACCAAAGGAAAAAGAGAATACATTCCTTGATGCCCACAGCCTTCCCAACTCTTAGGTTTACCCCCTGCAATCTTGAGAGGCATATGTAACTGCCTGGCTCTGGGACAGATGGCCATTTATTACATTTAGAATGATTAATAAAATATAGGAAAATACAGTCTGAGTAGGACAAACCAAGAGAAGACAGAACTTCTGGGATTTGGAAATTGGAGTCTTTAGAGATTGACTGGAGTAAGGTGTTCCAAGCTAAGATAGAGATTTATTATTACATGTTACTGACCTTGTCTGAACTCATTCCTAGATTACTGTAAGAGTAGAAAAAGGCCTCTTATATCACTTATCTACTCAAATACTTGTAATGACTACTTAGATAAAATTTAGGTTCTCTAGGCTTTAGTTTCTTACTTATAAAAGGAAGTGTTTGAATTTGATGGCATTTAGAAGTGAACAACCAAAAGGATAATGGGTCTAAAACTAATATGCCATTTGAAGATCAGTTAAAGATTTCAAGGGGACATCATATCTTTTAAAACTTATTTGAAGTAATACTGTTTCAATCTATTTTCAGACAACATCAATTCTTTTTCTGAAGGCAGATAGCATTTTTCATCAGTAGTCATTTGGGATTGGCTTGAATCATTGCTTAGTATAGCTAAGTCATTCATAGTGAATCATGAAATATTGTTCTTACTATGTACAATCCTAGTTTTGCCCACTTCACTTTGTATCATTTACTGTATATCTTTCCAGATGTTTTGAAATGATTCTGCTTGCCATTTCTTATAGCACAATAATATTACATTGCAATCACAAACCACAACTTGTTTAATCATTCTCTAATTGATACATATCCCCTCAATGTCCAATTCTTGTTTATCACAAAAAAGAGCTGCAATAAATATTTTTGTATATATAGGGTTTTTCCCCCTTACCCTTTTATATCTCTTTGGGATATAGACCTAGCAATGGTATTATTACATGAAAGGGTATATACATTTGGGCATGTTTACAAATTGCTCTCCAGAATGATTGAATCAGTTTACAACTCCATCAACAATGCAGTAGTGACCCAGTTTTTCCATATCTTTTTCAACATTTATCATTTTCGGGGGCGGAGCCAAGATGGCGGAGAAGATACACGCCACTGTGTAAGCTCCTTTCTTCCCTCACAACCAACTAGATTTAATCAGCCTCAGAAATAGCGTTGGACTGATAGAATCCACAAGGACTGGAAGCACGACTTACCAGATGAAGAGAATCTGGAGTTTCAGCAGGAAAGGTCAGCTCCCAGGGGAGGAAGAAGAGAGGCCAGCACAGACGGTGGGGTAGTGGCACACTGCGCCGGTCACGCTGGGGAGGGCTCTGGGATCAGAGAATTCACTGACATAAAAGAATCTGGCACAGGCTGTTAGCTCTTCTCTGCTTATAAACCAGCAGATCAAAGGAGAAATATAAGCCACTTTAAAATTTAAAAGTAGATTGGATCTTCCCTGATCCCAGGGTGACTCAGCAGATCTCGGCACCAGGGGTGTGGCCGACATAGGCAATCCAGGCTTTTGCCTCCCGGTAGTTAAGAGATTGAAGAGTGGGCGGGGTGGTAACTCATAGTGCCTGGCTCGGCTGGCTGGAGGCTGTGGAACTGAAGTCCCAGAGAAGCAGAACCTTTGAACTAGGGACCGCGGTTTCTGGCAGACACTTCCCAGTTTGAGTGCAGGGGCTTTTCACGTCACCTGCTACAGACATCCACGCCCCACCAGGACGCATAGGCTAGGCTTTGAGTCGCCTTTGCTGTTCAGTCTCAACCTCAGGGAAGCCACTAAAACACAGAGCCCTCAAAGCACAGCAGTGCTGGTCACCTCTGAGGCAATTCCAGGGAGGGGGTGGGGAACTCTCTCCCAGAGCTCTCTCTTAGCTCAGGCCCAGGGGCCACTGCATCCATCTGGTCTGGGAGGAAGCTGGTAAAGAAATAAATAAATAATGTCCTACCCCAGGGACAGACCCCAAAAGATTTTTTAAGTATGAGCAAGAAGCCCAAAAAAACCATAGGTTCCCTCTACACAGAGAAAGGGCGGGTATCCAACCCCGAGGAAGTTAACAGCAGAGAGTCAGTAGATAACAACCTAAAGGGGAACGATTCCTGCCCCCCATCACATAACTCTCTCCATGAAGAGACTATTAAAAAGTTAAGAGAGTTTGAAGAAAAATGGGGAAAGGAAAGGGAAGCTATGATAGAGAATAACAACGTCCTGAAATTGGAGTTGGAAAAAAATAAATAATTCACAGGAGATGCAGGGAAACAAAATTAGTGAATTAGAAAAGGTTAAAAAATCACAGAAAAATAGGATTTCTGAATTGGAGAAGATAAAAAAAGTCCCAAGAAAATAAGATTTCTGAATTGGAAAAAGAAAATAATTCTCAAAAAAAATTAGGGAAATGGAAAAAAATTCAATAGAGCAAAATAATTAATTAAAAAACAAAATTGGGCATTTACAAAAAGAACTAAAAACTGTGAAAGAAGAAAATAACTTCTTAAAAGTCAGGATGGAACAAATAGAAATGAATGATTCACAGAGAACCCAAGAATCAGTCAAACAAAACAAAAAAAAAAAAAATGAGAAGTTGGAGAACAATGTCAAATACTTACTGGGAAAATCTATAGACCTGGAAAATAGATCTAGGAGAGATAATCTGCGGATCATTGGACTTCCCAAAAACTATGACCAAAAAAAGAGCCTAGATTCTATTTTACAGGAAATCATTAAAGAGAACTGTCCAGAGATAATAGAAACAGAGGGGAAAGTAGATGTTGAAAGAATTCATCGAACTCCTTCTGAAATAGACCCTAAAAAAAGAACACCATGGAATATTGTGGCTAAGCTGCAGAATTACCACACAAAGGAGAAAAATCCTGCAAGCAGCTAGAAAAAAAACAATTTAAATACCAAGGTGCCACAATAAGGGTCACACAAGATCTGGCTGCCTCCACATTAAAAGATAGAAGGGCCTGGAACCTGATATTCCGAAAGGCAAAAGATCAAGGATTGCAACCAAGAATAAACTACCCAGCTAAGTTTATCATCTTTTTCCATGGAAGAAGATGGCCATTCAATGAAATAGAGGAATTCCATATGTTTCTAAGAAAAAAAAACCAGACTTAAACAAAAAGTTTGATCTACATCCACAAGACTGAAGAGAAACAGAAAAAGGTACACAGAACCCTTGAGAACTGTAACTCTGTTGTGGGTATATAGAAAGTACGCATGGATAATTTGATTTTACTGATATAAAAGAAAAAAAAGGAGGGGGTGTAGTAAAGGGAAGGGGGTAGTATCAGAAAAAGGGGAGGGTGTGATAAAAAGAGAGAAACTACATCCCAGTAAAGGGCATAGAAAATACACCATATCTGAGGGAATTTAGAGAGGGGGAGAATCATTGTGTAAATCTTACTCTCATCAGAAGAGGCTCAAAGAGTAAATAATTGTCATATTTGATTTTCAGATAATTTTCTCTCACCTCATTAAAAGGGGGGAAAGGAAAAGGGAAAAGGAAAAGGAGAATAAGGGAAGGGACGTGGAGGGAGGGGGGAGGGATACTAAAAAAAAGGGAGGGCTGTGTGTCACAAGGGGGGTATATAAATTAAATATTGGGGAAGGGGTTCAGGGGGGTCAAGGGAAAAAGCATAATCTGAGGATAATATGATGGCAGGAAATACAGAATTAGTAATTTTAACTGTAAATGTGAATGGGATGAACGCTCCCATCAAACGTAGACGGACAGCAGACTGGATCAAAAATCAGAACCCTACAATATGTTGTTTACAGGAAACACACTTAAAGCAGGGAGATACATATAGAGTAAAGGTAAAAGGTTGGAGCAGAATCTATTATGCTTCAGGTAAAGCCAAAAAAGCAGGGGTAGCTATCCTTATCTCAGATCAAGCAAAAGCAGAAGTTGATCTAATTAAAAGAGATAAGGAAGGAAACTATATCCTGCTGAAAGGTAGCATAAATAATGAAGCCATATCGATACTAAACATATATGCACCAAGTGGTATAGCATCTAACTTTCTAAAGGAAAAGTTAAGAGAGTTGCAAGAAGAAATAGACAGTAAAACTATAATAGTGGGAGATCTCAACCTTGCACTCTCAGATTTAGACAAAACAAACCACAAAACAAACAAGAAAGAAATTAAAAAAGTAAATAGAACATTAGAAAAACTAGGTATGATAGACCCTTGGAGAAAACTGAATGGCAATAGAAAGGAATATACTTTCTTCTCAGCAGTTCATGGATCCTATACAAAAATAGACCATATATTAGGACATAAAGATCTCAAAATTAAATGTAGGAAGGCAGAAATAATAAATGCCTTCTTCTCAGACTACAATGCAATAAAAGTTACATTCAGTAAAAAGTTAGGGATAAATAGACCAAAAAGTAATTGGAAACTGAATAATCTCATCTTAAAGAATGACTGGGTGAAAGAGCAAATTATAGAAACAATTAATAATTTCACCCAAGATAATGACAATGATGAGACATCATACCAAAATCTGTGGGATGTAGCTAAAGCAGTAATAAGGGGAAATTTTATATCTTTAGAGGCTTATTTGAAGAAAATAGAGAAAGAGAAGATTAACGAATTGGGCTTGCAACTTAAAAGGCTAGAAAAAGACCAAATTAAAAACCCCCAACCAAAAATTAAACTTGAAATACAAAAATTAAAAGGAGAAATCAATAATATTGAAAGTAAAAAAAAAAACTATTGAATTAATAAATAAAACCAAGAGCTGGTTTTATGAAAAAGCCAATAAAATAGATAAACCTTTGGTAAATCTGATCAGAAAAAAGAAAGAAGAAAATCAAATTGTTAGTCTTACAAATGAAAAGGGGGATCTTTCCACCAATGAAGAGGAAATTAGAAAAATAATAAGGAGTTACTTTGCCCAACTTTATGCCAATAAATTTGATAACTTAAGTGAAGTGGATGACTTCCTCCAAAAATATAGGCTTCCTAGATTAACAGAGGAGGAAATAAATTGCTTAAATAGTCCCATTTCAGAAAAAGAAATAGAACAAGCTATTAATCAACTCCCCAGGAAAAAATCCCCTGGACCAGATGGATTTACATGTGAATTCTACCAAACATTTAAAGAACAATTAGCCCCAATGCTATATAAACTATTTGAAAAAATAGGGGATGAAGGAGTCCTACCAAACTCCTTTTATGACACAGACATGATACTGATACCTAAACCAGATCGATCGAAAACTGAGAAAGAAAATTATAGACCAATTTCCTTAATGAATATTGATGCTAAAATCTTAAATAAGATATTAGCAAAAAGACTTCAGAAAATCATCCCCAGAATAATACACTAAGATCAAGTACGATTTATTCCAGGAATGCAGGGCTGGTTTAATATTAGGAAGACTATTAGTATAATTGACCATATTAATAATCAAATTAATAAAAACCATATGATCATCTCAATAGATGCAGAAAAAGCATTTGACAAAATCCAACATCCATTCCTACTAAAAACTCTTGAGAGTATAGGAATAAATGGATTATTCCTTAGAATAATCAGGAGCATATATTTAAGACCTTCAGTAAGCATAATATGCAATAGAAATAAACTGCAACGTTTCCCAGTAAGATCAGGAGTGAAACAAGGTTGCCCACTATCACCATTACTATTCAATATAGTACTAGAAACGCTAGCCTCGGCAATAAGAGCCGAGAAAGAGATTCAAGGAATTAGAGTACGAAATGAGGAAATCAAACTATCACTCTTTGCAGATGACATGATGGTATACTTAGAGAACCCCAAAGACTCTGCTAAAAAGCTATTAGAAATAATTCAGAATTTTAGCAAAGTGGCAGGATACAAAATAAATCCACATAAATCCTCAGCATTCTTATATATCACCAACAAAATGCAACAGCAAGAGATACAAAGAGAAATTCCATTCCAAACAAATGTTGAGAGTATAAAGTTTTTGGGAATCCATCTACCAAAGAATAGTCAGGAATTATATGAGAAAAATTACAAAACACTTGCCACAAAAATAAAGTCAGATTTAAATAATTGGAAAGACATTCAGTGCTCTTGGATAGGCCGAGCGTAATATAATAAAGATGACAATACTCCCCAAACTAATCTATTTATTTAGTGCTATACCAATCAGACTCCCAAGAAACTATTTTAATGACCTAGAAAAAATAACAACAAAATTCATATGGAAGAATATAAGGTCGAGAATTGCAAGGGAACTAATGAAAAAAAAGTCAGAGGAAGGTGGTCTAAGTGTACCTGATCTAAAGCTATATTATATAGCAGCAGTCACCAAAACCATTTGGTACTGGCTAAGAAATAGAACGGTAGATCAGTGGAACAGATTAGATACAAAGGACAAAAAAGGGTACATCCATAACAATCTAATCTTTGACAATCCCAAAGATACCAACATTAGGGAAAAAAATTCATTATTCGGAAGAAACTGTTGGGAAAACTGGAAATTAGTATGGCAGAAATTAGATATGGACCCACACTTAACACCATATACCAAGATAAGATCAAAATGGGTCCATGGTTTAGGCATAAAGAATGAGATCATAAATAGATTAGAGGAACAAAGAATAGTCTACCTCTCAGACCTGTGGAGGAGGAAGGAATTTATGACCAGAGGAGAATTAGAGATCATTATTGATCACAAAATAGAAGAGTTTGATTACATCAAACTAAAAAGTTTCTGTACAAACAATACTAATGCAAACAAGATTAGAAGGGAAGTAACAAATTGGGAAAATATTTTTAAAAGTAAAGGTTCTGACAAAGGTCTCATTTCCAAATTATATAGAGAACTGACCCTGATTTATAGGAAACCAAACCATTCTCCAATTGATAAATGGTCAAGGGATATGAACAGACAATTCTCAGATGATGAAATTGAAACTATTTCCACTCATATGAAAAAGTGTTCCAAATTACTACTGATCAGAGAAATGCAAATTAAGACAACTCTGAGATACCACTACACACCTGTCAGATTGCCTAAAATGACAGGAATAAATAATGATGAATTTTGGAGGGGATGTTGGAAAACTGGGACACTGATACATTGTTGGTGGAGTTGTGAAAGAATCCAGCCATTCTGGAGAGCAATTTGGAACTATGCCCAAAAAGTGGTCAAACTGTGCATACCCTTTGATCCAGCATTGCTGTTATTGGGATTATATCCCAAAGAAATACTAAAGAGTGGAAAGGGACCTGTATGTGCCAAAATGTTTGTGGCAGCTTTTTTTGTTGTAGCTAGAAACTGGAAGATGAATGGATGTCCATCAATTGGGGAATGGTTGGGTAAATTGTGGTATATGAAGGTTATGGAATATTATTGCTCTGTAAGAAATGACCAGCAGGAGGAATACAGAGAGGCTTGGAGAGACTTAAATCAACTGTTGCTGAGTGAAATGAGCAGAACCAGAAGATCACCATACACTTCTACAACAATACTGTATGAGGATGTATTCTGATGGAAGTGGAAATCTTCAACATAAAGAAGATCCAACTCACTTCCAGTTGATCAATGAAGGACAGAAATAACTATACCCAGAGAAGGGACACTGGGAAGCGAATGTAAATTGTTAGCACTACTGTCTATCTACCCAGGTTACTTATACCTTCGGAAGCTAATAATTAATGTGCAACAAGAAAAAGGTATTTACACACATATATTGTATCTAGGTTATATTGTAACACATGTAAAATGTATGGGATTACCTGCCATCGGGGGGAGGGAGTGGAGGGAGGGAGGGGATAATTTGGAAAAATGAATAAAAAAAAATTACCCATGCATATGCTCTGTCAATAAAAAACTATTAAAAAAAACATTTATCATTTTCTTTTTCCTTCATGTAATCTGATAGGCATGAGGTGGAACATTAGAATGTTTTAATTTGGGTTCTGTAATCAATAGCAATTTAGAGGATTTTTTTTTCATAGAACAATATATAACTTTGATTTCTTCCTCTGAAAACTGTCTGCTCATATTCTCTGATCATTTATCAGTTGGGAAATACTTTATATTCTTATACATTTGACAAGTCCTATATATTTGAGAAATGAGTCTTTATTAGAAATACTTCTTGCAACATTTTTTCTCCCAATTTTCATTTTTCCTTCTAATTATGGTTGTATTAGATTTGCTTATACAAATCATTTTTAATTTAATGTAATTAAAATTATCCATTTTATATTTTTAATGCTTTCTGTATCCTGGTCAATCCTAAATCATTTCTTTTTTATTAAAGTTTTTCTATTTTCAAAACATATGCATGGATACTTTTTCAACATTGAATTTGCCAAACCTTGTGTTCCAAATTTCTCTCCACTTCCTCCCATCCTCTCCCTAAGATGGCAAGTAATCCAACATATGCTAAATATATTAAAATATATGTTAAATCCAACATATGTATACATATTTATACAATTATTTTGTTGCACAAGAAAATTCAGTTCAAAAAGGAAAAGAATGAGGAAGAAAACAAAATGCAAACAAACAACAACAAGGCTGAAAATTCTATGTTGGGTTCCACATTCTGTTCCCACACTCCTCTCTCTTGGTATAGATGTCTCTTTTCATCATAAGATCATTGGAATTGGTCTCAATTATCTCACTTTTGACAAGTAAAATTCCATCAAAATTAATCATCATATGGACTTCTGGACACGATGGCAGCATGGAGGCAGACAGCTGCTTGAGCTCCATGTTTTCTCTCAGGACTTACTTCATGGCAAGCCTCAGAGTTAATGCTTGACCAGAAAAGAAACCCACAAATACTCACCAACAGAAGACATCCTTGAAATTCGCCAGAGAAGGTCTGTGTTTGCTCTGGGGAGGGGACGAACAGACTGGGCTCAGACTGAGGGCAGGCAGCCAGAATGAGACAGGCAGCTCACACAACCCGGACTGGAGCGGGGAGGGGTACAATCTCTGCCATTTCTGCAAAAAAGACTTTTACCCCGGTTTGGATACTCTGTCTTGACTGCAATCCAGGAGCAGCAGAGAGGGTGTAAACACCTGAGGTGCACAATAAAACCCCAGAAAGCCAGTGTCTTTTGGAACCTGGCCACCCCCACTCCCACCCAGAGTGACTCAGTGCGTTCTCAGAACCTCAGAGCCAAGACTCAGTGCAGCCATCTCTGTCCTGTTAGTGGCTCCCTGCTGCCCCCCCCCAATTCTGTAGAGGAAGCCCATTAACACCATCAAGCCCCATCCCCCCAAAAAACAGACCAATTGTTTTTCTTGTCAATTTGTTTTCTTTGAGTCCTGCTCTGACAAAATGAACAAAAAATTTAAAAGGGCTCTTACCATTGACAGCTTCTGTATGGAGAGAGGGCAGACTTCAAACACTGAGCAGACTAAAAACAGATTGTCTCCAGAGGAATCCCCTAAGGGGGATATGAGCTGCTCATCAATACAAAAAAATCTCATAAAGGAAATCAAAAAGGCTCTCACAAGAGAGCTAGAAGAGAAACGGGAAAAGGAAAGGGAAGGTTGGCAAAATAGCCTGGAGAAGTCATTCCATGCATTCAAAGACAGAGTGGATTAAAAAAACAAATCATTGAGAAACAAAATTAGTGAGCTAGAAAAAGAAAACAGCTCTCTAAAAATAAAATGGATGAAAAGGAAAAAAAATTCCATAGAAGAAAAAAACTCACTTAAAAGCACAATTGGACAATTACAAAAAGATATAAAAAAGTGAGTGAAGAAAATACATCATTGAAAATTAGACTGGAACAAGTAGAAATCAGTGACTCAAGGAGAAACGAAGACATAGTCAAGCAAAACCAGAAAAATGAAACAATTGAAAAGAATATCAAGTACCTTATGAGAAAGACAACAGACCTGGACAACAGATCCAGGAGAGACAATTTGAGAATAATCGGACTCCCTGAAAAATGGGAGGAAAAAAAGAGCTTGGACACTATATTTGAGGAAATTATCAAAGAGAACTGCCCAGACATTCTGGAAACAGAGGGTAAAATAGATATTGAAAAAATTCATCGATCACCTACTGAAAGGGACCCTAAAATCAAAACGCCAAGAAATATAGTGGCCAAATTCAAGATCCATCAGACAAAGGAAAATATACTGGAAGCTGCTAGAAAAAAGCAAATCAGATATGGAGGAGCCACAATAAGGATAACCCAGGATTTAGCAGCGTCCACATTAAAAGAACAAAGGGCCTGGAACATGATATTCCGAAAGGCTAAGGAACTTAGTATGCAGCCAAGAATAACTTACCCAGCAAAAATGAGCATTGTTTTCCAGGGAAGAAGAGGGACATTTAATGAAATAAATGGATTCCATCTATTCTTGATGAAAAAACCAGACCTACACAAAAGGTTTGATCTTCAAATAAAGAACTCAAGAAATTTCTAAAAAGGTAAAAAGAAATCTTGAGAACTATATTTCTGCCATAAAGATATTAAAGAACACATGTATAATTTGTCCTAGAAACTAGAGGTGTAAAGGAAATTATATCATAAAAAAGTGTAAAGTGGTGGTACTACATCTCATGAAGAGGCAAAGGTAACCTATTATATCTGAGAGAAAGAAAGGAGGAAGATGAACATAGTGTGTATCAATAGACATATTCGATTTATGGTGAAGGGGAAGGAGTAAGCTAAAGGGAAGCGAAAACAGAAATTGTGAGAAAAAGGGGTAAAATAAGGGGAGGAACTTTAAGGTGGGGGAGGGATATTAAAAGGGAGAGCTGTGAAAAGCAAGTGGTGTTCACAAATTTAATACTGGGTAGGGGGGTAAGAGGGAAGGAAAGGAGAAAAACATAAGCAGGGGTTAACATGATGGCAAGCAATATAGAATTAATCATTCTAAACATAAATGTGAATGGGGTAAACTCCCTCATAAAGAGGAAGCAGTTAGCAGACTGGATTAAAAGTCAAAATCCTAGTATATGTTGTTTATAGGAAACACACCTGAAACAGGGTGATACATTCAAACTAAAAGTAAAAGGGTGGTGCAGAATCTACTATGCTTCAGGCAAAGCCAAAAAAGCAGGGGTAGCCATCCTCATCTCAGATCAAGCAAAACCAAAAACTGATCTACTTAAAAGAGATAAGGAAGGACATTATATCCCGCTAAAGGGTAGCATCAATAATAAAGCAGTATCAATATTAAACATATATGCACCAAGTGGTGCAGCATCTAAATTCTTAAAAGAGAAATTAAGAGAGCTACAAGAATAAATAGACAGCAAAACTATAATAGTGGGCGATCTCAACCTTGTACTAGATAAATCAAAGCACAAAATAAATAAGAAAGAAGTCAAAGAGGTAAATAGAATACTAGAAAAGTTTCATATGATAGATCTTTGGCAAAAGCTAAATGGAGACAGAAAGGAGTATACTTTCTTCCCAGCAATTCATGGAGCCTATACAAAAATCGATCATATATTAGGGCATAAAAACCTCAAGATCAAATGCAGTAAGGCAGAAATAGTAAATGCATCCTTTTCAGACCACAATGCAATTAAAATTATATTTATTAAAAAGCCAGGGGAAAATAGCCCCAAAATAATTGGAAACTAAATAATCTTATACTAAAGAATGATTGGGTAAAACAGCAAATCATAGACATAATTAATAACTTCACCCAAGAAAACAATAATGAGACATTATACCAAAATGTGTGGGATACAGCCAAAGCAGTAATAAGGGGAAATTTTTTTTTTTTTTTTTTTATTGTTTGTTACCCTATATTGCCAGATGATTTTCAGAATCTTTTTTTTATTATATATATATATATATATATATATATATATATATATATATATATATATATATATATATATATATATTTTATAATATTATCCCTTGTATTCATTTTTCCAAATTACCCCCCCTTCCCTCTATTCCCGCCCCCCGACGACAGGCAATACCATACATTTTACATGTGTTACAATATAGTCTAGGTACAATACATGTGTGCGAATATCATTTTCTTGTTGCACAATAAACATTAGAATCCGAAGGTACATGCAACCTGGGCAGACAGATATTAGTGCTAACAATTTTCATTCCCCTCCCAGTGTTTCTTCTCTGGGTGTAGCTACCTCTGTCCATCATTGATCAACTGGAAGTGAGTTGGATCTTCTTTATGTTGAAGATTTCCACTTCCATCAGAATACATCCTCATACAGTATTGTTGTTGAAGTGCACAGTGATCTTCTGGTTCTGCTCATTTCACTCAGCATCAGTTGATTTAAGTCTCTCCAGGCCTCTCTACATTCCTCCTGCTGGTCATTTCTTACCGAGCAATAATATTCCATAACCTTCATATACCACAATTTACCCAACCATTCTCCAACTGATGGACATCCATTCATCTTCCACTTTCTAGCCACAACAAAAAGAGCTGCCACAAACATTTTGGCACATATATGTCTCTTTCCGCTCTTTAGTACTTCTTTGGGATATAATCCCAGCAGTAGCGCTGCTGGGTCAAAGGGTATGCACAGTTTGATAACTTTTTGGGCATAATTCCAGATTGCTCTCCAGAATGGCTGGATTCCTTCACAACTCCACCAGCAATGTATTAGTGTCCCAATTTCCCCACATCCCCTCCAACATTTGTCATTATTTGTTCCTGTCATCTTAGCCAATCTGACAGGTGTGTAGTGGTATCTCAGAGTGGTCTTAATTTGCATTTCTCTGATCAGTAGTGATTTGGAACACTCTTTCATGTGAGTGGATATAGTTTCAATTTCTTCCTCTGAGAATTGTCTGTTCATATCCTTTGACCATTTATCAATTGGAGAATGGTTCGGTTTCTTATAAATTATGGTCAGTTCTCTATATATTTTGGAAATGAGACCTTTGTCAGAACCTTTGTTTTTAAAAATATTTTCCCAATTTGTTACTTCCCTTCTAATCTTGTTTGCATTAGTATTATCTGTACAGAAACTTTTTAGTTTGATGTAATCAAACTCTTCTATTTTGTGATCAATAATGATCTCTAGTTCCCCTCTGGTCATAAATTCCTTCCTCCTCCACAAGTCTGAGAGGTAGATTATCCTCTGTTCCTCTAATCTATTTATTATCTCCCTCTTTATGCCTAAATCATGGACCCATTTTGATCTTATCTTGGTATATGGTGTTAAGTGTGGATCCATATCTAATTTCGGCCATACTAATTTCCAGTTTTCCCAACAGTTTTTTCCGAATAATGAATTTTTATCCCTAATGTTGGTATCTTTGGGTTTGTCAAAGATTAGATTGCTATAGATGTACCCTTTTTTGTCCTTTGTATCTAATCTGTTCCACTGATCTACCGGTCTATTTCGTAGCCAATACCAAATGGTTTTGGTGACTGCTGCTATATAATATAGCTTTAGATCAGGTACACTTAGACCACCTTCCTCTGAGTTTTTTTTTTCATTAGTTCCCTTGCAATTCTTGACCTTTTATTCTTCCATATGAATTTTGTTGTTATTTTTTCTAGGTCATTAAAATAGTTTCTTGGGAGTCTGATTGGTATAGCACTAAATAAATAGATTAGTTTGGGGAGTATTGTCATCTTTATTATATTCGCTCGGCCTATCCAAGAGCACTGAATGTCTTTCCAATTATTTAAATCTGATTTTATTTTTGTGGCAAGTGTTTTGTAATTTTTCTCATATAATTCCTGACTTTTCTTTGGTAGATGGATTCCCAAATATTTTATACTCTCAACAATTGTTTGGAATGGAATTTCTCTTTGTATCTCTTGCTGTTGCATTTTGTTAGTGATATATAAAAATGCCGAGGATTTATGTGGATTAATTTTGTATCCTGCCACTTTGCTGAAATTTTGAATTATTTCTAGTAGCTTTTTAGCAGAGTCTTTGGGGTTCTCTAAGTATACCATCATGTCATCTGCAAAGAGTGATAATTTGATTTCCTCATTTCCTACTCTAATTCCTTGAATCTCTTTCTTGGCTCTTATTGCCGAGGCTAGCGTTTCTAGTACTGTATTGAATAGTAATGGTGATAGTGGGCAACCTTGTTTCACTCCTGATCTTACTGGGAAACGTTGCAGTTTATTTCTATTGCATATTATGCTTACTGAAGGTCTTAAATATATGCTCCTGATTATTCTAAGGAATAGTCCATTTATTCCTATACTCTCAAGAGTTTTTAGTAGGAATGGATGTTGGATTTTGTCAAATGCTTTTTCTGCATCTATTGAGATGATCATATGGTTCTTATTAATTTGATTATTAATATGGTCAATTATATTAATAGTTTTCCTAATATTAAACCAGCCCTGCATTCCTGGAATAAATCCTACTTGATCATAGTGTATTATCTTGGAGATGATTTTCTGAAGTCTTTTTGCTAATATCTTATTTAAGATTTTAGCATCAATATTCTTTAAGGAGATTGGTCTATAATTTTCTTTCTCAGTTTTCGATCTACCAGGTTTAGGTATCAGTACCATGTCTGTGTCATAAAAGGAGTTTGGTAGGACTCCTTCATCCCCTATTTTTTCAAATAATTTATATAACATTGGGGCTAATTGTTCTTTAAATGTTTGGTAGAATTCACATGTGAATCCATCTGGCCCTGGGGATTTTTTCCTGGGGAGTTGATTAATAGCTTGTTCTATTTCTTTTTCTGAAATGGGACTATTTAAGCAATTTATCTCCTCCTCTGTTAATCTAGGGAGCCTATATTTTTGGAGAAAGTCATCCATTTCACTTAAGTTATCAAATTTATTGGCATAAAGTTGGGCAAAGTAACTCCTTATTATTTCTCTAATTTCCTCTTCATTGGTGGAAAGATCCCCCTTTTCATTTGTAAGACTATCAATTTGATTTTCCTCTTTCTTTTTTTTTTGATCAGATTTACCAAAGGTTTATCTATTTTATTGGCTTTTTCATAAAACCAACTCTTGGTTTTATTTTTTAATTCAATAGTTTTTTTACTTTCAATTTTATTGATTTCTCCTTTTAATTTTTGTATTTCCAGTTTAATTTTTGGTTGGGGGTTTATAATTTGGTCTTTTTCTAGCCTTTTAAGTTGTAAGCCCAATTCGTTAATCTTCTCTTTCTCAATTTTCTTCAAATAAGCCTCTAAAGATATAAAATTTCCCCTTATTACTGCTTTAGCTGCATCCCAAAGATTTTGATATGATGTCTCATCATTATCATTATCTTGGGTGAAATTGTTAATTGTTTCTATAATTTGCTCTTTCACCCAGTCATTCGTTAAGATGAGATTATTCAGTTTCCAATTACTTTTTGGTCTATTTACCCCTAACTTTTTACTGAATGTAGCTTTTATTGCATTGTGATCTGAGAAGAAGGCATTTATTATTTCTGCCTTCCTACATTTAATTTTGAGATCTTTATGTCCTAATATATGGTCAATTTTTGTATAGGATCCATGAACTGCTGAGAAGAAAGTGTATTCCTTCCTATTGCCATTCAGTTTTCTCCAAAGGTCTATCATACCTAGTTTTTCTAATGTTCTATTTACTTTTTTAATTTCTTTCTTGTTTGTTTTGTGGTTTGATTTGTCTAAATCTGAGTGTGCAAGGTTGAGATCTCCCACTATTATAGTTTTACTGTCTATTTCTTCTTGCAGTTCTCTTAACTTTTCCTTTAGAAAGTTAGATGCTATACCACTTGGTGCATATATGTTTAGTATTGATATGGCTTCATTATTTATGCTACCTTTCAGCAGGATATAGTTTCCTTCCTTATCTTTTTTAACGAGATCTACTTCTGCTTTTGCTTGATCTGAGATAAGGATAGCTACCCCTGCTTTTTTGGCTTTACCTGAAGCGTAATAGGCTCTGTTCCAACCTTTTACCTTTACTCTGTATGTATCTCCCTGCTTTAAGTGTGTTTCCTGTAGGCAACATATTGTAGGGTTCTGCTTTTTGATCCAATCTGCTATCCGTCTCCGTTTGATGGGATCGTTCATCCCATTTACATTTACAGTTAAAATTACTAATTCTGTATTTCCTGCCATCGTATTATCCCCAGATTATACTTTTTTCCCTTGACCCCCCTGATCCCCCTCCCCGATATTTAATTTACAGACCCCCCTTGTGATGCGCAACCCTCCCTCTTTTTTTTTTTTTAGGATCCCTCCCCCCTCCCTCCAAGTCCCTTCACTTATTCTCCTTTTCCTTTCCCCTTTTCCTCTCCCCCCTTTTATTGAGGTGAGAGAAAATTCTCTGAAAAACAAATATGTGAATTATTTACTCTTTGAGCCTCTTCTGATGAGAGTAAGATTCACACAATGATTCTCCCCCTCACTAAGTTCCCTCAGATATGGTGTATTTTCTATGTCTCTTCCTGGGATGTAGTTTCCCTCTTTTTATCACTCCTTCCCCTTTTTCTGAACCGACCTCCTTCCTTTTACTACACCCCCCTTTTTTTCTTTTATATCAGTAAAATCAAATTATCCTTGAGTATTTTTTATATACTTACAACAGAGTTACAGTTCTCAAGGGTTCTGTGTACCTTTTTCTGTTTCTCTTCAGTCTTGTGGATGTAGATCAAATTTTTTGTTTAAGTCTGGTTTTTTTCTTAGAAACATATAGAATTCCTCTGTTTCATTGAATGACCATCTTCTTCCATGGAAAAAGATGATAAACTTAGCTGGGTAGTTCATTCTTGGTTGCAGTCCTTGATCTTTTGCCTTTCGGAATATCAGGTTCCAGGCCCTTCTATCTTTTAATGTGGAGGCAGCCAGATCTTGGGTGACCCTTATTGTGGCACCTTGGTATTTAAATTGTTTTTTTCTAGCTGCTTGCAGGATTCTCTCCTTTGTGTGGTAATTCTGCAGCTTAGCCACAATATTCCGTGGTGTTCTTTTTTTAGAGTCTATTTCAGAAGGAGTTCGATGAATTCTTTCCACATCTACTTTCCCTTTTGTTTCTATTATCTCTGGACAGTTCTCTTTGATAATTTCCTGTAAAATAGAATCTAGGCTCTTTTTTTGGTCATAGTTTTCGGGAAGTCCAATGATCCGCAGATTATCTCTCCTAGATCTATTTTCCAGGTCTATAGATTTTCCCAGTAAGTATTTGACGTTGTTCTCCAGCTTCTCATTTTTTTTGTTTTGTTTGACTGATTCTTGGGTTCTCCGTGAATCATTCATTTCTATTTGTTCCATCCTGACTTTTAAGGAGTTATTTTCTTCTTTCACAGTTTTTAGTTCTTTTTGTAAATGCCCAATTTCGTTTTTAAATGAATTATTTTGCTCTATTGAATTTTTTTCCATTTCCCTAATTTTTTTTTTTTGAGAATTATTTTCTTTTTCCAATTCAGAAATTCTATTTTCTTGAGACTTTTTTATCTTTTCCAATTCAGAAATCCTATTTTTCTGTGATTTTTTAACCTTTTCTAATTCACTAATTTTGTTTCCCTGCATCTCCTGTGAATTCTTTATTTTTTCCAACTCCAATTTCAGGACGTTGTTATTCTCTATCATAACTTCCTTTTCCTTTCCCCATTTTTCTTCGATCTCCCTCAATTTTTTAAGAGCTTCTTCTAGGAGAGAGTTATGTGATGGGGGCAGGAATCGTTCCCCTTTAGGTTGTTGTCTGCTGATTCTCTGCTGTCAACTTCCTCAGGGTTGGATACCCGCTCTTTCTCTGTATAGAAGGAATCTATGGTTTTTCTAGCTTTTTTGCTCATACTTAAAAAAAATCTTTTGTGGTCTGTCCCTGGGGTAGGAAATTATTTACTTCTTTACCAGCTTCCTCCCAGACCGGATGGATGCAGCGGTTCCTGAGCCTGAGCTAAGAGAGAGCTCTGGGAGAGAGTTCCCCACCCCCTCCCTGGAAGTGCCTCAGAGGTGATTAGCACTACTGTGCTTCGAGGGCGTAGAATAGTGAAGACAGCAAGAAGCCCAGCCTATGTGTTCGGGTGGGGAGTGGATGTCTGCAGCAGGTGACGTGAGAAGCCCCTGCTCTCAAACTGGAAGTGTCTGCCAGAAACCGCGGTCCCTAGTTCAAAGGTTCCGCTTCTCTGGGACTTCCTGGAGCTGAGTTCCACTCCCTCCAGCTAAGCTAGGCAGTGTGTGTTGCCTTGGGCCGTATCCACCCACTTGTCAGTCTCTTAACTATTCTCAGGAGGTAGCTGAGGCCACACCCCCTGGTGCCAAGAGTTCTGCTGAGTCACCCCCCCCCCCCCCCTATCGGGGAAAATCTAATTTGAGTTTTAAAATATTTTGGCTTTCTCTTCTGAACTGCTAAATAATTAGCAGAGAAGAGCTAACAGCCTGTGCCAGATTCCTTTACCTCAGTGGCTTCTCTGATCCCAGAGCCCTTCCCAGCGCAATGGGCGCAGTGTGCCCCTACCCTACCGTCTGTGCTGGTCTTTCTTATTCCTCCCCTGAGAACTGACCTTTCCTGTTGAAACTCCAGATTCTCTTCAGCTGGTAAGTCGTGCTTCCAGTCCTTGTGGTATCTATCAGTCCTGAGCTAATTTTGAGACTTAATTTATCTAATTGGTTGTGAGGGAGTGAGGACATTCACTGAGTTGTGTGTTTCTTCTCCGCCATCTTGGCTCCGCCCCCAATAAGGGGAAATTTTATATCTCTATAGGCCTACTTGCATAAAATAGAGAAAGAGAGGGTCAATGAATTGGGCTTACAACTAAAATTGCTAGAAAAGGAACAAATTAAAAACCCCCAGACAAACACAAAACTTGAAATTCAAAAAATAAAAGGTGAGATTAATAAAATTGAAAGTAAAAAAAAACAATTATTGAATTAATTAATAAAACTAAGAGTTAGTTTTATGAAAAAACCAACAAAATAGACAAACCCTTAGTAAATCTGAATAAAAAAAGGAAAGAGAAAAAGCAAATTGTTAGTCTTGAAAATGAAAAGGGAGAACTCACCACTAACGAAGAGGAAATTAGAACAATAGTTAGGAGCTACTTTGCTCAACTTTACGCCAATAAATTTGATAACTTAAATGAAATGGAAGAATACCTTCAAAAATATAGCTTGCCCAGATTAACAGAGGAAGAAGTAAGTAGTCTAAATAGTCCCATCTCAGAAAAAGAAATAGACTAAGCTATTAACCAACTTTCTAAGAAAAAGTCCCCAGGACCAGATGGATTTACATGTGAATTCTACCAAACATTTAAAGAACAACTAACTCCAATGCTATATAAAGTATTTGAAAAAATAGGGATTGAAGGAGTCCTACCAAATTCCTTATATGACACAGACATGGTACTAATACCTAAACCAGGTAAATTGAGAAAGAAAGCTATAGACCTATCTCTGTAATGAATATTGATGCTAAAGTCTTAAATAAGATATTAGCAAAAAGACTTCATAAAATCATCCCCAGGATAATACACTATGACCAAGTGGGATTTATACCAGGAATGCAGGGCTGGTTTAATATTAGGAAAACTATTAATATAAGTGGCCATATTAATAATCAAATTAATAAAAACCATATGATCATCTCAACAGATGCAGAAAAAGCATTTGATAAAATCCAACATCCATTCCTACTAATAATGCTTGAGAGTATAGGAATAAATGGACTATTCCTTAAAATAATAACGAGCATATATTTAAAACCGTCAGTAAACATCATATGTAATGGCGATAAACTGGAACCTTTCCCTGTAAGATCAGGAGTGAAACAAGGTTGCACATTATCACCATTACTATTCAATATAGTGCTAGAAACGCTAGCCTTGGCAATAAGAGCCGAGAAAGAGATTCAAGGAATTACAGTAGGAAATGAGGAAATCAAACTATCACTCTTTGCTGATGACATGATGGTATACTTAGAGAACCCCAAAGACTCTGCTAAAAAGCTATTAAAAATAATTCAGAACTTTAGCAAAGTTGCAGGATACAAAATAAATGCACATAAATCCTCAGCATTTTTATACATTATGAACACAATCCAAGAGCAAGAGATACAAAGAGAAATTCCATTCAAAATAACAGTCGATAGTATAAAATATTTGGGAATATATCTACCAAAGGAAAGTCAGGAATTATATGAGCAAAATTATGAAACACTTGCCACAAAAATAAAGTCAGATTTAAACAATTGGAAATTGAGTGTCCTTGAATAGGCCGAGTGAATATAATTTAGATGACAATACTCCCTAAACTAATCTATTTATTTAGTGCTATGCCAATCAGACTCCCAAGAAACTATTTTAATGACCTAGAAAAAATAACAACAGAATTCATATGGAACAACAAAATGTCAAGAATTTCAAGGGAAGTAATGAAAAAAAAAAATTAAATGAAGGTGGTCTAGCTGCACCTGATGTAGAACTATATTATTAAGCAACAGTCACCAAAACCATTTGGTATTGGCTAAGAAATAGACTAATTAATCAGTGGAATAGGTTAGGCTCACAGGGCAAGATAGTAAATAAAAATAGCAATCTAGTGTTTGACAAACCCAAAGACCCCAACTTTTGGGATAAGAATTCATTATTTGATAAAAAATGCCGGAAAAACTGGAAATTAGTATGGCAAAAACCAGGCATGGACCCACATTTAACACCACATACTAAAATAAGATCAAAATGGGTCCAAGATTTAGGCATAAAGAACAAAATGATAAATAATTTAGAGGAACATGGGATAGTCTACCTCTCAGACTTATGGAGGAGGAAGGAATTTGTCCAAAGGAGATCTAGAGACCATTATTGATCACAAAATAGAAAATTTTGATTACACCAAATTAAAAAGTTTCTGCATAAAGAGAACTAATGCAAAGAAGATTAGAAGGGAAGTAACAAATTGGGAAAACATTTTTACAGTTAAAGGTTCTGATAAAAGCCTCATCTCCAAAATATACAGAGAATTGACTTTAATTTATAAGAAATCAAGCCATTCTCCAATTGATAAATGGTCAAAGGATATGAACAGACAATTTTCACATGATGAAATTAAAACTATTTCCACTCATATGAGTGTTCCAAATCACTATTGATCAGAGAAATGCAAATTAAGACAACTCTGAGATATCATTACACACTTGTCAGATTGGCTAAGATGACAGGAACAAATAATGATGAATGTTGGAGGGGCTGTGGGAAACCTGGGACACTGATGCATTGTTGGTTGAATTGTGAAACAATCCAACTATTCTGGAGAGCAATCTGGAATTATACCCAAAAAGTTATCAAAATGTGCATACCCTTTTACTCAGCAGTGCTACTACAGGGCTTATACCCCAAGGAACTACTAAAGAAGGGAAAGGGACCTGTATGTGCCAAAATGTTTGTGGCAGCCCTTTTTGTAGTGGCTAGAAACTGGAAAATGAATGGATGTCCATCAATTGGAGAATGGTTGGGTAAATTATGGTATATGAATGTTATGGAATATTATTGTTCTGTAAAATATGACCAACAGGAGGAATACAGAGAGGCTTGGAGAGACTTACATCAACTGATGCTGAGTGAAACGAGTAGAACTAAGAGATCATTATACACTTCAACAACGGTACTGTATGAGGATGTATTCTGATGGAAGTGGATATCTTCAACATAGAGAAGAGCTTATGCAATTCCAATGATGGACAGAATCAGCTACATCCAGAAAAGTAATACTGGGAAATGAGTGTAAATTGTGAGCATTTTTTTGCATGTTTGTTTTTTGTTTTTCTTCCCAGGTTATTTTTACCTTCCGAATACAATTCTTCCTTTGCAAGAACAACAACAACAACTAGAAAATTCGGTTCTCCACATATATATTGTACCTAGGATATACTATAAGATATTTAATATTTATGGGAATGTCTGCCATCTGGGGGGGGTGGAGGGAAGGAGGGGAAAAATTCGGAACAGAAGGGAGTACAAGAGATAATATTGTTAAAAAAAATATACCTATGCAGATGTACTGTCAAAAAATGTTATAATCATAAAAATTAATTAAAAAATTAAAAACAAATTATCATCATATAATCTTGTTATTACCATGTACAATGATCTCCTAGTTCTTTTCATTTATCATCAGTTCATCTAAAGCTATCGAGGCCTCTCTGAAATCATCCTGCTCATTGTTTCTTATAGGACAATAATATTTCATAACATTCATATACCATAACTTATTCATCCATTACCCAATTGGTGGGCATCTACTCAGTTTCCAGTTCCTTGGTACTACAAAAAGAGCTGTGGGTCCTTTCCCCTTTTGAATGATCTATTTAAGATAAAGGCCAAGTAGAGACACTGATGGATCAAAGGGTATGCACATTTTAATAGCCCTTTGGGTAGAGTTCTAAATTGCTGTCCAGAATGGTTGGATCCATTCAGAAGTCCACCAACAATATATTAGTGTCCAGTTTTCCCACATCACCTCCAACATTCATCATTATCTTTTTCTGCCATCTTAGCCATTGTGAGTGGTATGTAGTGGTACTTCAGCATTGTCTTAATTTATATTTCTCTGATCAATAGTCATTTAGAATATCTTTTCATATGACTACAAATGATTTCATTCCTTCATCTGAAAATTGTCTGTTCATATCCTTTGACCATTTATCAATTGGAGAATTACTTGAGTCCCTATAAATTTGAATCAATTCTCTCTATATTTTATAAATGAGACCTTTATCAGAACTTTTGAATGTAAAATTCCACCCCCCCCAAGTCTATTGCTCCCATTCTAATCCTGTTTGCATTGGGTTTGATTATACAAAACATTTTTTTTTAACTTAAGATAATCAAAATTATCTATTTTGCATTCAATAATGAACTACAGTTCTTTGGCCACAAATTCCTTCTCCAAGATCTGAGAAGTAAACTATCATTTGTTCTTCAAATTTGTTTCAAATATCACTCTTTATGTCTAAATCATGGATCCATTTTGACCTTATCTTGGTCATATAATATTTCATATAATAGGTCTTTACAAAATCACAAAAGCTTATTTGTATGAGATAATATGCACTAATACCACTATGTGGTATAGCTCTAAATTTATGAGTCTAGTTCTACAAGGCATGTCTCTAGGTACTGTAAAATGAAGATATCCAATACTGAACTCTTTTCTCCTAAAAATACTATTTTTACATTAATATTGAAGCATAATCATTCATTCAGTCACCCAATTCCTTATCTTGTGGTTATCTTTTCTCTCTTTAAATGTATAGTCAGTTTTGTAATATATCAACTTCACTTCTATAATAACATTCACGTTTATCCCCTCCTTTCTTTTTCTAGAACTATCCTCCAAAACACTCTTTTTATCCTAATAGTAACTATCTCCCAGGGCTGTTGTGGGAATCAAAAGATAACAGTTCTAAGGCATAAATATAATACATTTTATTATAAATGCTAGATATTATTATTATCATAATTATTATTGTTATTATTGGCCATCTTATCCACTCAGTCCCAAAAGAATAAAGATCCCTCATGTCCCAACAAATACTAGTGTAGTCTCTACTAAACACAACCAAAGAAGTAGATCTCATTAGCTCTTAAAGATGAAATTTAACTTTGAATAATTCTAATTTTTAGATTACTTTGAATATCAAGTCTAAATTTACTTCTGTAATTGCCACTTTTTTCTCCCAGTTATATCTTCCAAGACAAAATAAAACTATCACTCTTCTCATTGTCCCACCACGTAGCTAATTCTATCACTAGCTTTTTGGGCTGTCACTTTGTATATTCAGAATGAGGTTGCTGTTCATTAAAACTCCTAGATTTCTGCCATAAAGATATGTAAAGAACACATGTATAATTTGCCCTAGAAACTAGAGGTGGAAAGGAAATTATATCATAAAAAATGGTAAATTGGTGGTACTACATCTCATGAAGAGGCAAAGATAACCTATTATATCTGAGAAAAAGAAAGGAGGGGGATGAACATAGTGTGTATCAATAGACATATTCGATTTATGGTGAAACTTCTTCCACTTCATTGGAAAGTGAGAGGGAAGGAGTAAGCTAAGGGGAAGGGAATACAGAAATTGTGAGAAAAAGGGGTAAAATTAAAACTCCTAGATCATTTTTCACAAAATGTTTCTGTTCACACCTTGTATTTGTAAGTTGATTTTTAAAAACCTGTATATCTTTCAAGATTTAGCTTTATGATCCTATCTCCAATGTCATATAGCAAATTTCAGAAATAGTGCTCAAACACTCAGATTTTTAAGTTCTCAAAGTCCAAAAAAGAGGTTTCTTCGGTTATGATTGGACAAGAAATCATGGAGACGAAGGACTGATCAGAGAATGACTAATTTTTATAGAACTATGAAATTTTAGCTGAAGGACTAAGAGGAAAAAAAATCTAACTACCATTTATCACCAATTTGCTAGCCAGCTGCTTAAATTGAAGACTAAGTAGCAGTTAATCAAGTTGAAATTTTAATGTACCAGATTTTAAGATACCAAACACTGTGTTAAACATGGGGGATACAAAGAAAAGGCAAACAGTCTCCATTCTGAAGGAGCTTACATTCAATTAGAGGAGACAATTTCTAAATTTATACTTAATGGACAAAAGAAAATCTTGGAAATGTGGAACTCAGCTTTATAGCAGCCCATGGAAGCAGGAATGCCAGGGATGAGATCATTTACTCTAGATGTAAAGACTCTGAATGGATTTGCTCTTTTTTGCAAATTATTTATCATTCTCATACTGCCTCAAAATTTTATTTGTTTTGGCCTAGGATAAGTGATGGATGTTTGAAGTCCTTAACAAACCATGCTTATATTATAAGGATACTAAATTTGAAGAGATATTTTTTTCTATTTTAATTTTAAAAAATTTTCCATTCCAAGTTTTTTCCCTCTTTCTACTACTCCCTAACCCATTGAGAGATGATACATATGAAATCATACAAAATATTTCCACATTAACTACATTGTGAGAAACATTTAAGAAAAAAATCAAGAAAAATATTTTAAAATATGCATTCAGTCCACCTGGATAAATTTCTCTGGATAGTATTTTTAAGTTGAAAGAGACCTTTTTTTTTTTTTTTTTAAGGAACACAAGTGCCATCTAGTGGTGACTTTGTCATTATTATTTTATTAAAAAGGAAACTATTGCAACACATTGTTGCAATTCCTATTCTCCAACCACTTTTCTGTTGAATTGCTCTCTCTATGGTTATCAATCACCTGCTAATCAATAATCATTTCTATACAGATGACTTACTATATTTATCACTCTTAGGCTTCATCTATTGCATTCAAAGCCCTTCATATCCTAGCCCCCATCCCTCAGTACTTTCTACCTTAATTATACTTTATTCTCTGACATATTGTGATCAAGTAACAAAACACTCCATATCTCAGCTCTTGGCATTTTTTCTGCTGTGTTCCATTTCTGGAATATTATCCCTCCTCTACCGCAACTACAGATTTTCCTTGCTTCCTCTGAATTCTAAACTAAAATGCTATCTTTTACTAGATGCTTCCCTCCACCCCTCTTAATTCTAGAGTCCCTCTCCCCAAGTATCTCCTATTTATCCTCTTTTTTATATTTCATCTTGTATATATTTATTTGAACTTTGTTGCCTACATTAGATTGAAAACTTCTAGAGGATAAGAACTTTTGCCTCCTTTGGTATCCTAGTGTTTAGCACAGTGTCTGGGAGGGCACATTGAAGGTACTTAATAAATGTTCACTAATTTATGGGGTGATTAATTGATCTAACCTCAGTGTTCCAAACGTATAGTGTGCTGCTATAGTCAGAAGAATTAGGTCCACATCCTGCCTTTAATGCTTCATTTCTGGCTGTCTTTGAGGAAAAATTATTTTACCTCCCTTGATGTCAGTATTCTCAACTGTATAATGAGGGGGGGTTGGTTTCTGAAGTCCCTTCCAGATCTAGATATAGGATCTCCTGCTACTTACTTAAGACATGTCCGTGAGCACTTAAAACTGAATTCTTATCTCCAAAACATCTTATTCTGATTTTACTATTGGTGTCTGTAGCATAACCATTCATTCAGTCACCTTGTAATTATCCTTGACTCTTTCTTCTCCCCAATTATTCATAGTCAGTTATAACATCCTATTAATTCCACTCTTATAATAACCTTAACATCCACCATCTTCTCTCTTTTTGTTCAGCCACTGTTCAAACATAGACTCTCATTATTTACTAGGACTCTTGTCTTGTTTTCTGGCCCTACACTCTCCCTTCCAATACATTCTTCCTGTGCCTACCAGGATAATCTTTCTTATGCCTAGAAATATCCCCAACCCTAAAATCTTCAGTGATTCCCGTTGCCCACTAAGTAAAATTCACATTTACTGTGTATCATATATAGAGAGAGCTAGACCTCAAAGATCATTTGTTCCAATCTCTTTCTTTTACAAGAAACTGAAGCAGAGGTGGCTAAGTCACTTTCATAAAGTCACACAGTCATTATTAAATGTAATATTTGGGGTTGGGATTCAACATTTCTGATTGTAGCCAGTGTTCTTTCATTGAATTACTCCATCTTTGATCAATGGATAAGATATATAAAGAGTTTATAAATGAATATTTATTCCCAGTTACAAATTATTTCTACTTCTCTAGATCTTACAAGTTGTTTGTAATTCTTTATTTTATCTTATATTATGCTTGCACCAAACTCCCATTACACATACTTAATAAAACCTGTTAAACTAAGGGGTGTGTGTGTGTGTGTGTGTGTGTGTGTGTGTGTGGGTGTGTGTGTGTACAAGTTCCTCAGAGTGAGATAGCTATACACACAAAATTACTTGGTAGGATGAGAATCCCAGAAATAATAATAATAGGTAGAGGTTGAAGCTGGCAAGAGAGATTCTGATAGAAGCTTTTATAGTTTCCTGTCCTAAATTTCCTAGTGGGAAGTGGTGCTACTGAGTTTATCATTCTCTATAGTTAACAAAAGACTAGTCTTTTACATGGGTCAAGACAGTATTGCTATTCAACTCTAAATTTAATTGCTTAACTGAATGTCACTTGTTTTAAACTCATATATATCTGGATAGGTGGTAAAAATAAAGACATGAAGGGCAACAGTTCATAAACTGTTGTTTTGAGTATGCATTGAGCAAAAATACTTAAATTTAGAGTATTCTTCTGGTGATCCAGTGCGAAAAGGAATGATGATCATAATATAGTTCCAGTGCTGTTTTCACTAGACCATCTAGCTGGTCCATGAGTTATACTTCTTATTATACCACTAGTTTGTTTGTATAGGAGTGAGAAGGGAGAAGGGAGCAAACAAGAGAATATGTGTGACCAAGTAGGAGATATTTAGATTCCAAATGTGGCCCAGGAACGTACAGGAAGAGGCACATCATCAATCACCAAGCATGTATTAAGTGTTTTCTATGTGGCAGGCATTGTGCCAAACACTTCCCAAATACCTCATTTAATCCATATAGCAACCCTGTGAAATAGATGCTGTTATTAGCCTCATTTTATAGGTTAGGATCACTTTTCTCCTTTGGAATGCCACTTTGTGATTCCAGACAGCTATCTGATTTAGGGTTAGAAATTTATTATAACTGTCATTTAATGTTTTATGAGGATGCTGTTCCCACATAAATTCATTTCAGGGGACTAAACAAAACAAAACGAAAAACCAAATGCTTCAATACAATAAAAAATATGCATTAAATTGTGGTGGTGGGAATGCAATCTACTTTGCTCCCCAAATCTTGTTTGACTGGCGTGTAAATGAGGTTGAACAAGGGAGGAAAAAACTATTAAAAAAAAGTTTCTACCTTCTTGAACTACATTCCTCCCTCCCATTATTTTTTCTTTTCATTTTGCATAGTTGTCACAAACAAAACAAATCTGTTTTTTGCACTGTATCCAAGCCAACATAGAATCTCATTGCCTCATGTGACAAATATGTGTAATGTATTTATTAACCATATCTTTGCATTTAAAAAAGATACTGATATTGCATTTTCTCTGTGTTTGTGTTCTAGATCAGTTTTTTTGTGTGTCTTTGTGTTCTAGATCATCCCAGGTGCTGCCCAGATTTGTGTTCTGTATCTTTGCATTCTAGATCACCTAGGCCCTGCCTAGCTCTGTGTTCTCTTTCTCAGCATTCTAAATCAACCATTTCCTCTGTCTTTGCATTCTAGATCACCCTAGGCCCTATACCCCCTGTCTTTGCATTCTAGATCAGCTATTTCCCTATCTTTATGTTCTAGATCTCCCCAGGCCCTTCATGCCATGGCTTTGTATTCTAGATTAGATATTTTCCATGTCTTTGCATTCTAGACCACCTGGATTCCATGCATTGCATTCTAGATTTGCTGTTCTCTATTTATTAACATGCTATCATGTTCTAGATCAGCCACTTCGTGTCCTCACATGTCCTCACATTCTATATCTCCTGTTTTCTACATTTTGTGTTCTAGATCACCCATTTCCCATGTCTTTGCATTTTAAATCACGCCAGGCCCTCCATGCCTGATTTACATTTTAGATCACCTGGGTTCCCTGAGTTCTAGATACCCCTGTATCTTTGCATTCTAGATTACTTTGGGCTCCCCCTCTTGGTGTTCTAAATTGATACAGACTCTGCCTGCCTTTGAATCCCTATTTTTACATTCTAGATCTCCTCGGCTCCCTTTCTTTGCATTCTAGATCACTTGGATTCTTTCTTTGTGTTCTAGATTATTAAAGGCCTTATCTTGCTTTGCATTCTAGATAAGCAGTTTTCCCTGTCTTTGCATTCTAGATCACCCCAGGCCCTGCCTGGCCCTTCCTTCCCTATCTGTATTCTAGATACATTCTTTTAATTATATTTGCTTTCTAGATCACCCAATTTACCTATTTTTGCATTTTAGATCACTACAGGCCTGACTCAGACCTGTGTTCTCTGTCTTTGCATTCTGGATCAGCTACTTTCCCTGCCTTTGCATTCTTGATCAGTTGTTTCCCCTGCCTTTGCATTCTGGGTTGCCCTAGGCCCTCTGTTCCCTGTCTTCTCATTCTAGATTACCCAGGTTCTTTGTCTTTACATTCTAAAGAGGAAGCTTGTGTTCTAGATTACCCCAGGCTCTGCTCAATATTAGGACAAGTTAATATAATAAAAAAATGCCAATCCTACTTAAATTAATCTACTTATTTAGTGTCATACCAAACTGCCAAGAAATTACTTTACAGAACTAGAAAAAAAAATAAACAAAATTTATCTGTAATAACAAAAAGTCAAGAATTTCAAAGGGGTTAGTAAAAAAAAAAGAAAGAAAGAAAGTAGCCATAGTCATTGACATCTTTCTTTAATTTGTACATACTGTTTCTTCTCCCACCTGTCTGTCTTTGCACTGGGTGTTTTCTATGTCTAGAATGCTTTATTTTTCCTTGTCTCAACCTCATAATACCTTGTATTTCTTTAAGAGAATTCAAATGCCATATTTATAAGGTCTTCCTTGATCTTCTTAGCCAATAGTGCTTTCCTTCTAAGGGTAGTATCCTGATATTCTAAAGCTATTTAAGGATCTTTACAGGTATATAAAATGTTTTAGGCCCTTACTTTTGAAAACAATAGTTGAAGCTGGATCTTTAAAGTGCAAGCCTAAGTTTAACACTAATATAAAGAAAGTAGAATATGGAACCAGAGGAACCATGAGGTAACCAAGACAAGATGCACAAGTGTTATAGAAAAATCCACAAAAAACAAAAAACAAACAAACAAACAAAAAACAGTCTACAAGTAAATTATTATATCCACCCAATGTATCCTTATCACCAAATCTAATATATACAATAATAATAAAGTGAGGAACGTCAGCATTCCTTATCATACTTCTAGCTAAAATAGAGACCCTTTCTAACTTTTAAGAGATTTAACTAGAGTTTTAAAAATCACAAGTCCAAGAAATTCAATATAGAGTTTTTTCTTCATTTCTTTTTTCTTTTTTTCCTTTTTTTAATTAAAGCTTTTTATTTTCAAAACAAATGTATGGATAATTTTACAACATTTACCCATGCAAAACCTTGTGTTCCAAATTTTCCCCCCTTTCCTCCCACCTCCTTTTTTACATGGCAAGTAATCCAATTATATAGAGTTCTTAAAAAGCTTTAACTTCAGCTTTTTTCTCCCTGTGATTGCTTCATATGTGCTCTTACCTTTAAATTATTAGTGATCCAATGCTGACCTTTTGACTCTTAAGGATATTAGAGGACATCACCATTAATATCTTTAGAAAATAAATACTTAAAGAAATTCTAGCCAAGAGGAAGGAAGGGAAGCCACCACATTAGCTCATGTTTAAACTGAATCTTAAATAAAAGGAACGATTTTCCTTTCCTGTATTATGTTCATAAAGTAAATACTTATGTCTTTTGTATTTAATTTAAGGCAAATTCATTTAAAATATCAATAAAGTTACAGTGAGAATATTGTTGTTCACCTTTTAATAGCATCTTGAGACAGATAATGGTTTGTGATTTCAGAGTACAACATGAACATTTTACAACACCATATTTTTTAATAGGTTAAAGTAAGATAGATTTACATATACCAATTTTGGTATTGAATTGCTGTCTGGCAGAGTTGTTTTAATCATCAATACTAAGCTAAGAAGTAGTTGAAAAGATAAACATTTAAGTCAATGGCCTTGATAGTACTATATTACTAACTACATATTCACTTAAATGTGAAAAAAAAAAAGTTTCTAGTGACTTCATATCTCTCTCCATTATCTAACTCAATTAGGTTTAGATTGTTATTTTTCTTAATTCCTTTTTTTTTTATGTTTCATTGTATTTTTATTTATTTTGTCAAATTGTATCATCTGTTATATTCAATGAAAATAATTTAATATCAATTTAATTAGTTAATTTTTTTTTATTCATTTTTCCAAATTACCCCCCCTCCCTCTATTCCCTCCCCCCGATGACAGGCAATCCCATACATTTTACATGTGTTACAATATAGTTTAGGTACAATACATGTGTGTGAATATCATTTTCTTGTTGCACAATAAACATTAGAATCCGAAGGTATATGCAACCTGGGCAGACAGATATTAGTGCTAACAATTTACATTCACTTCCCAGTGTTTCTTCTCTGGGTGTAGCTACCTCTGTCCATCATTGATCAACTGGAAGTGAGTTGGATCTTCTTTATGTTGAAGATTTCCACTTCCATCAGAATACATCCTCATACAGTATTGTTGTTGAAGTGTACAGTGATCTTCTGGTTTTGCTCATTTCACTCAGCATCAGTTGATTTAAGTCTCTCCAGGCCTCTCTGTATTCCTCCTGCTGGTCATTTCTTACAGAGCAATAATATTCCATAATCTTCATATACCACAATTTACCCAACCATTCTCCAACTGATGGACATCCATTCATCTTCCAGTTTCTAGCTACAACAAAAAGAGCTGCCACAAACATTTTGGCACATATATGACTCTTTCCGCTCTTTAGTATTTCTTTGGGATATAATCCCAGTAGTAGCGCTGCTGGGTCAAAGGGTATGCACAGTTTGATAACTTTTTGGGCATAATTCCAGATTGCTCTCCAGAATGGCTGGATTCTTTCGCAACTCCACCAGCAATGTATTAGTGTCCCAATTTCCCCACATCCCCTCCAACGTTTATCATTATTTGTTCCTGTCATTTTAGCCAATCTGACAGGTGTGTAGTGGTATCTCAGAGTGGTTTTAATTTGCATTTCTCTGATCAGTAGTGATTTGGAACACTCTTTCATGTGAGTGGATATAGTTTCAATTTCTTCCTCTGAGAATTGTCTGTTCATATCCTTTGACCATTTATCAATTGGAGAATGGTTCGGTTTCTTATAAATTATGGTCAGTTCTCTATATATTTTGGAAATGAGACCTTTGTCAGAACCTTTGTTTTTAAAAATATTTTCCCAATTTGTTACTTCCCTTCTAATCTTGTTTGCATTAGTATTATTTGTACAGAAACTTTTTAGTTTGATGTAATCAAAATCTTCTATTTTGTGATCAATAATGATCTCTAGTTCTCCTCTGGTCATAAATTCCTTCCTCCTCCACAAGTCTGAGAGGTAGATTATCCTCTGTTCCTCTAATCTATTTATTATCTCCCTCTTTATGCCTAAATCATGGATCCATTTTGATCTTATCTTGGTATATGGTGTTAAGTGTGGATCCATATCTAATTTCTGCCAAACTAATTTCCAGTTTTCCCAACAGTTTTTTCCGAATAATGAATTTTTATCCCTAATGTTGGAATCTTTGGGTTTGTCAAAGATTAGATTGCTATAGATGTACCCCTTTTTGTCCTTTGTATCTAATCTGTTCCACTGATCTACCGGTCTATTTCTTAGCCAATACCAAATGGTTTTGGTGACTGCTGCTATATAATATAGCTTTAGATCAGGTACACTTAGACCACCTTCCTCTGAGTTTTTTTTCATTAGTTCCCTTGCAATTCTCGACCTTTTATTCTTCCATATGAATTTTGTTGTTATTTTTTCTAGGTCATTGAAATAGTTTCTTGGGAGTCTGATTGGTATAGCACTAAATAAATAGATTAGTTTGGGGAGTATTGTCATCTTTATTATATTCGCTCGGCCTATCCAAGAGCACTGAATGTCTTTCCAATTATTTAAATCTGATTTTATTTTTGTGGCAAGTGTTTTGTAATTTTTCTCATATAATTCCTGACTTTTCTTTGGTAGATGGATTCCCAAATATTTTATACTCTCAACATTTGTTTGGAATGGAATTTCTCTTTGTATCTCTTGCTGTTGCATTTTGTTAGTGATATATAAAAATGCCGAGGATTTATGTGGATTTATTTTGTATCCTGCCACTTTGCTGAAATTTTGAATTATTTCTAGTAGCTTTTTAGCAGAGTCTTTGGGGTTCTCTAAGTATACCATCATGTCATCTGCAAAAAGTGATAGTTTAATTTCCTCATTTCCTACTCTAATTCCTTGAATCTCTTTCTCGGCTCTTATTGCCCAGGCTAGCGTTTCTAGTACTATATTGAATAGTAATGGTGATAGTGGGCAACCTTGTTTCACTCCTGATCTTACTGGGAAACGTTGCAGTTTATTTCTATTGCATATTATGCTTACTGAAGGTCTTAAATATATGCTCCTGATTATTCTAAGGAATAGTCCATTTATTCCTATACTCTCAAGAGTTTTTAGTAGGAATGGATGTTGGATTTTGTCAAATGCTTTTTCTGCATCTATTGAGATGATCATATGGTTCTTATTAATTTGATTATTAATATGGTCAATTATATTAATAGTTTTCCTAATATTAAACCAGCCCTGCATTCCTGGAATAAATCCTACTTGATCATAGTGTATTATCTTGGAGATGATTTTCTGAAGTCTTTTTGCTAATATCTTATTTAAGATTTTAGCATCAATATTCATTAAGGAGATTGGTCTATAATTTTCTTTCTCAGTTTTCGATCTACCTGGTTTAGGTATCAGTACCATGTCTGTGTCATAAAAGGAGTTTGGTAGGACTCCTTCATCCCCTATTTTTTCAAATAGTTTATATAACATTGGGGCTAATTGTTCTTTAAATGTTTGGTAGAATTCACATGTGTATCCATCTGGCCCTGGGGATTTTTTCCTGGGGAGTTGATTAATAGCTTGTTCTATTTCTTTTTCTGAAATGGGACTATTTAAGCAATTTATCTCCTCCTCTGTTAATCTAGGGAGCCTATATTTTTGGAGGAAGTCATCCATTTCACTTAAGTTATCAAATTTATTGGCATAAAGTTGGGCAAAGTAACTCCTTATTATTTCTCTAATTTCCTCTTCATTGGTGGAAAGATCCCCCTTTTCATTTGTAAGACTATCAATTTGATTTTCCTCTTTCTTTTTTTTTGATCAAATTTACCAAAGGTTTATCTATTTTATTGGCTTTTTCATAAAACCAACTCTTGGTTTTATTTATTAATTCAATAGTTTTTTTACTTTCAATTTTATTGATTTCTCCTTTTAATTTTTGTATTTCAAGTTTAATTTTTGGTTGGGGGTTTATAATTTGGTCTTTTTCTAGCCTTTTAAGTTGTAAGCCCAATTCGTTAATCTTCTCTTTCTCAATTTTCTTCAAATAAGCCTCTAAAGATATAAAATTTCCCCTTATTACTGCTTTAGCTGCATCCCAAAGATTTTGATATGATGTCTCATCATTGTCATTATCTTGGGTGAAATTGTTAATTGTTTCTATAATTTGCTCTTTCACCCAGTCATTCTTTAAGATGAGATTGTTCATTTTCCAATTACTTTTTGGTCTAATTACCCCTAACTTTTTACTGAATGTAGCTTTTATTGCATTGTGATCTGAGAAGAAGGCATTTATTATTTCTGCCTTCCTACATTTAATTTTGAGATCTTTATGTCCTAATATATGGTCTATTTTTGTGTAGGATCCATGAACTGCTGAGAAGAAAGTATATTCCTTTCTATTGCCATTCAGTTTTCTCCAAAGGTCTATCATACCTAGTTTTTCTAATATTCTATTTACTTTTTAAATTTCTTTCTTGTTTGTTTTGTGGTTTGATTTGTCTAAATCTGAGAGTGCAAGGTTGAGATCTCCCACTATTATAGTTTTACTGTTTATTTCTTCTTGCAGTTCTCTTAACTTTTCCTTTAGAAAGTTAGATGCTATACCACTTGGTGCATATATGTTTAGTATTGATATGGCTTCATTATTCATGCTATCTTTCAGCAGGATATAGTTTCCTTCCTTATCTTTTTTAACGAGATCTACTTCTGCTTTTGCTTGATCTGAGATAAGGATAGCTACCCCTGCTTTTTTGGCTTTACCTGAAGCATAATAGGCTCTGTTCCAAACTTTTACCTTTATTCTGTATGTATCTCCCTGCTTTAAGTGTGTTTCCTGTAGGCAACATATTGTAGGGTTCTGCTTTTTGATCCAATCTGCTATCCGTCTCCGTTTGATGGGATCGTTCATCCCATTTACATTTACAGTTAAAATTACTAATTCTGTATTTCCTGCCATCGTATTATCCCCAGATTATGCTTTTTTCCCTTGACCCCCCTGATCCCCCTCCCCGATATTTAATTTACAGACCCCCCTTGTGACGCGCAACCCTCCCTCTTTTTTTTTTTTTTAGAATCCCTCCCCCCTCCCTCCAAGTCCCTTCACTTATTCTCTTTTTCCTTTTCCCTTTTCCTCTCCCCCTTTTAATGAGGTGAGAGACAATTCTCTGAAAAACAAATATGTTAATTATTTACTCTTTGAGCCTCTCCTGATGAGAGTAAGATTCACACAATGATTCTCCCCCTCACTAAGTTCCCTCAGATATGGTGTATTATCTATGCCTCCTCCTGGGATGTAGTTTCCCTCTTTCTATCACTCCTTCCCCTTTTTCTGAACCGACCTCCTTCCCTTTACTACACCCCCCTTTTTTTCTTTTATATCAGTAAAATCAAATTATCCTTGAGTATTTTTTTATATACCCACAACAGAGTTTCTCTTCAGCTGGTAAGTTGTGCTTCCAGTCCTTGTGGTATCTATCAGTCCTGAGCTAATTTTGAGACTTAATTTATCTAATTGGTTGTGAGGGAGTGAGGAAGTTCACTGAGTCGTGTGTTTCTTCTCTGCCATCTTGGCTCCGCCCCCTATTTTTCTTAATTCCTAAACAAAAAAGCCTTATCTTAAAGAGTATCATACTCTTGTTGAAACATTTTAGGGTACTTATCTTGGAGAAGAGAAACTTAAGGGAGACAAGACATATGTCTTCAATATGTGAAGGGTTGTCATATAGACATTTACCAGTCCTCATAAAAATTTCAACTACCAACTTATTAATTATTACAATAAAATTTGAAGAATACCAGAGGATTTGGATCATTATGAGTATATAGAGTAAGAAAATTTAAGGTAAAAGTTAAACTGCAAAAGAGATAAAAATGTTTCTTTAAGTGAAAAATATAGTGGTTTTTTTTTTTTTTTTTTTTTTTTTTTTTTTTTTTTAAAGAAAATAGAATAACAGGCAAAGCAAATAACTGGCCTGTTATTCCAGTTTCCAGAGTGGGATTCCAGAGGGGGATTGAGTGTGGATCACAGCATATTTTCACTTTTTTGTTGTTATTTGCTTGCATTATTTTCTTCCTCATTTTTTTTCCTTTTTGATCTTATTAAAATAATATTTTATTTTTCCAAATACATGCAAAGATAATTTTCAGCTTACATTTTTGTAAAATGTAAAATTTTGTGTTTTAAGTTCTTTTTCCTTCCTCCCTTCCTTCCTCTCCTTACTGAGAAAATCATAACTGGGCTTAGTAAAGAGTTGGATCCAACTGAAAAACAACTGAATAACACAAATAACATGCTCTGACTCTAGAGCTACAGAAAAGGCAAAAAGTATCTTTGTGGTATTTGCATAACTAAAAGCTATTCAAATGAACCAAAATAAACCAAAGGACTTTTTTCTTTCCAGTTACTGATTTGCAAGTACTTTATAATATAGCAGATGCATCAATCTTCATTTTGATTTTGACTAATTTCTACTTTTTTTCTGATATGATAGTTTATTATGATAATAAATAAACTTTTCACTCAGTTCCTTAATTTCTATTTTCTTGTTTTTTTATTGTCTTGCCAGTTTAAAAAGTTTATTTATTTAAATTTCATGATAAAATAATATTACTTTTTTATAATGTGATTAGTTAGTCAGCCAAAGAAGCATTCTCTATTTTACAAAGAAAATATGCAGCTTTGGGAATTTTAATTTACCTTTGTAGAACAAATTGGAATACAATCATTGGATGATCCAGTTATATAATTTTTGCACTTTTTATTCAAAGACCATGAAATGGCCTATTTAAAGCTGAATATAACATGGATTTTAATAATTATACACAAATTAACTATAAAGGATAAATAATTTTTAATATATGGAATAAATAGCAAGTTGTACAAAATAGATTTGCAGTTTCATGTAGTCATCTTTTTTTATTGTACTACGTTATGGAAATGTTTGTTTAATTCTAATCATTAAAAATAAAAAAAATATAAGACAAAAATTTTACTTTATATTATAATAAGAAGATATTTCAAATCTCCCATATGTTGAGTTCATCCTAAAGACTACATTTTGTAAGGGCTTGTATAATATGCATAGAGCCATATTTACTTAGATTCAAATCCTGCCTTTAAAATACCCTAGATAATCAATTAATAAACAAGCATTTTGCTAATCCCTAAGACTATGATATAAGGCAAAATCATGGCCAAATCTCTTAATTTCTACCTGTCTTCAACAATTTCTGATTTTCTATCTTTTAAATAATAAACAAGAAGAAATCATATCCTTTGGAAGTTTGCTTGGAAAAGTTTTTATTTTTTTTTAACCTTTGTACAAAAAAGTGATGATAGAGAATGTGATTCCTTCTTTAATCTATTTTATTTTAATCATTAAAAGGGGATGAGATTACAAGATGGAAATAAAAATAAAGTATATAAGAAATGCATTTGTTAGGTTTTGCCCATGGAAGCAAAATGAGGATTTTGTTTTCCTTCTTTCCATTTAGTGATCAGTTTAGTTTCTTATATATGGCGATGGATTGACTGTATTTCCTTATAATATAACTGTATGTTACTGTTCTTAATAATCAAATATCCAATCCAATTTTGAAGCTTATCAGACATTAGGATTTCATAATAGCCAATGACCTTTACTGATTCAGTAGACAGATATTATAAAAACCCACTTTGGATCATTTGGATAGCTTTTAGTTATACAAATACCACAAAGATACTTTTTGTCTCTATTGTTAATTTAGCACTTAAACATTTACTTTTTTATAAGTAAACACAGATGTTGAGCTTCATTGGTTCTGAAAAGTTACATAAATCATTCAGATTCTTGAAAACAATCTCTGTTGATATACTTGGAGAATACTGAGTGATTTTCCTTCCGGGACTCCCCATGAAGGGTACTGCTATATATATTGGAAGTAATGTATAGATCCCCTCACTGTAGAGGAAGGTTGCTGAGCATTCTAGCATTCCTAGTTCTTTCCTTTTGTTAGGTGAGTTTTTGTTGTTTTGTTTGGTTTTATTGGGGGGAGGGAATAAGATAGGAAGAATCTACAGTACAAATATAAATATTAATATGGAGCTCTCTGGGAATTGGGTTCTTAAAGAGGAGAGTTGCTTGACTGTTTAGCATGTTATGAAAGGAAAAGAGACGTGCTGACCATTCATTAGTTTGGATATGAGGCAACACAACTGAACGCTAGGGTGGGAATTGAGAACATGGGTTTGTAGTGTTAAGAAAGTTCATTAGTGTTTCTGAGTAGGCACAAGCTAACAATTGTTAATGTAGTGAAACTGACCCCTACATCTTTGGATGAATAATAAGAGAAAAAAGGAAGGAGAAAAAGATGGAGTTAGGTAGAGCTCATTACAAAGTATTACAGGTAATATTATTCTGTCTCATTTGTACATTTGGACAGACTACTGGTTTTGAGGATCACACCTAAATGTGAAACCCAGAAAGCCTGTAAAAGGGTAAAGAGGACCATATGGGATGGGTCAGTTCTCTGAAGTCCCAATAGCTGTGAATCACAATACACTTAAGACTGAAGCAGATGTTGCTTGTTAATTGGGAATGAAATAAATCAGAGGGAAGAGGGAAGAGGAAGGGATAAGAAAATGCAACTGCTTCTCAATCTCTTTGTATTATTATCATCCTCTTACATGACACTATCTATTCTGCTGGTCAGAATGCGATCCTCAGCAACCACTAGCAGATGGATCCTGTAACATCCTGATATGCTATCTGTTCTATGGTAGCACCTAGGAAGGCATGTGTTGAGTAGATTTCTCTTGGGATGATATGTATCAGTCATCCTGTAGAGCTGAAACAGTTGACACCATTAAAAAGTTGTTCTGTGGTAATTATGGTTTCAGGATTAATAGAAGTTGTATATTTCATAGATACCTTCTGAAACCACTTTCTCCCTTCTAATTGTATCTAGTACATATTGAGACTGGTACCTTCTTTATCTTACAATATGAGAGCCAAAGTGAAATGATATAAAACACAATAAAGTGGAAAGTAAATAATGGAGAGGTTCTCTCGGATCTTTTACCATTTTCATATTAGACACCCAGGGCAGTCACCTCATCATTTGCCTTTCAGCTACTCTCCTGGATAATATCATCATCTTCAAAAACTGATCATCCTGAAAGCTGAAACCAATTCTGAAACCAATTTATTTGCCACCCTGGTAGCTTGACTTTATTATTCTCCTGTACATATATCGTCCTCCTCTCTTTCTTTTTAGTTTCTTCCTATGTGCTTTCTTCCCTGCTTAGAGTATGGATTCCTTGAGAACTGGGATTGTCTTACACCTTTCTTTTTATTCTGACACATTATACCTGACACATAATAGATATTTAATACATCTTTATTCACTCACTGACTTCTACTTTCTTAAAATAAATATTTCCTTTTTGCAACTGACACCTAAATGTTTGTCTAAGTTCACATTTATTTTTTTTTTGTCAAAGAACATGCATATTTCAAGCAAAATCAAGTTTATTAAAATTAATACATTTTGGAGAATTTTATGTCATGTCTTAATATAATTGGTGATATCCTATAGAGTGGGGGAAAGTTGGGAAATTATCAACAAGATAATTTGTTTAGAAATTTCCAATTGAGGAACTTACAGAGCAAAATTTTCTTTAACAATCTATAATAATAAAACAAAAAAATTAATCTGATTATTAATGACATTTCTGCATACTAAAATCTACATGAGAGAATCTATATTTTGAAAACTATATAATATATCTGCATGTATTTTTCACTCCATTAAAAACAACAACAACAAACAAAAAAACAAATCCCATTTGAAAACTCAAATAACGAAAATATTACTTTTGGAATCTAAAGTAGATTTTGATGGATATAAATTGTTTTTATTTTTATTTAGCTCTATTAAATAATTTTTATAAGATTGATTGATATGGTACTGAATAAATAGAATAATTTAGGTAGAAATATTATTTTTATTTTATTTATTTATTAATATATATATTTATTTTTATTATTTTGACTTAGGCACCCACAAGCAATTAATAATTTTCAGTTGTTTAGGCCTTACTTTATTTGTCTAAAATGTTTTATAATTGTGTTCATGTAATTCCTGGGTTTGTTTTGTTAGGGAGACTCCCAAGTATGTTATATTTATTTATAATTATTTTAAATGGAATATATCTTCCTTCTGCTCTTTCTTGGTTCTGGATTTTGTTGATAAATAAATATATAGAAATGCCAATGATTTATGTGGTTTTATTTTGTATCCTGCAGCTTTACTAAAGTTAATTATTTCAAATAATTTTTAGTTAATTCTTTAGCATTCTCCAAGTATATCATCATCTTATATGCAATGACTGATAGTTTTTTTTGCTTCCTCATTGGCTATTCTAATTCCTACAGTTTCTTTTTCTTATTGCTGTAGCTAGCATTTCTAACACAATTTTGAATAACAGTGGTGATAATGGACATTCTTGCCCATTTTATTGGGAAGACTTGTAGCTTGTCCATATTATAACTAATACTAGTTTATAAATTCAGATAAATATTATTTTAAGAAAAGTTCTATTTATTCCTTTCTCATCTAATGTTTTTAATAGGAATGGGTATCCTAATTTTGAAAGCTTTTCCTGAATTTATTGATAATCAACACATCTATTGATTCTGCTATCAAGGTAGTCAGTTATGATTATAGTTTTCTTAATATTTAACTAGTCTTACATTCCTGGTAAAATTCCACCTGGTCTTAGAATGGTCCTTGTAACATATTGTTATAACCTCCTTGCTAGTATTTTATTTAAAATTTTGCATCAATATTTATTAGGGAAATTGGGCTATCATTTTCACTCTTAAATATCAGCACCACATTTGTGTCTTTAAAAGAATTTAATTGCATTTCTTCTTTGCCAGTTTTCCAAAAAAGTTTATATACTATAGGGAGTAATTGTTTCTTAAGTATTTAGTAGAATTCACTTCTGAATTCATTTGATCCTGATAATTTTTTTCTTGGCAATTCATTAATAGTTTGTTCAATTTCTTTTTTCCAAAACTGATTTTTTTGTTTTGTTTGATTCTTGATTGTCTTATTGAGTCAATTCATTTCCATTTGTTCAGTTCTAATTTTTAGTGAATTATTTTCTTCAGTTACCTTTTTTAGTTCCTTTTGTATTTAGCTAATTAAATTTTTAAATGAGTTGCTTTATTCTATGGATTTTTTCCATTTCACAAATTCTGTTTCTCAAGGAGTTGTTTTCTTTTTCCATTTCACAAATTCTGTTTTTCAAGTTGTTGTTTTTGCATTTTGCCAAATTTATTTTGTAAGGAGTTTTCTTCAGATAATTTCTATCTTTCCTTTTCCAAACCCTCTTGCAAAGTTCTCATTTCCTTTCCCCATTTTTGTACTAACTCTCTTAACATCCTTTTTTAATTCTTTCAAGAGAGCTTTGTGAGATGGGGACCAATTCATATCATCCTTTGGGGTTTCATCTGGAGCCAATCTGCTTTTAGTTTCCTCAAGGTTTGAAATCTGTTCTTCCATTTTTCCATAAAAACTATTTATAGTCAGAGTTCTTTTTGCTTTTTTGCTCATTTTTAAAAATGTTGAGGTCCGTTTTTAGGTCAAAGGGGAGATTGTCCAAGCTTCATCTACAAGTGACAATGGCTTCATTGGGTCTGTGTTGACTAATATTTGGTGCTAAGGGTGTGTGGCCAGTTCCCATGATATTCTGGAGTTTAGGGATTCATTATTTGCTATTTGTTTTTGTGTTGGATTCTTACAGTTAGTCTACTGGCTTGCGACCAGGACAGAGCTGCTAACACAGCTGTAGATTAATCCGGGTAGATCCCCCTTCATGCAGGATCCTAGGTCTCTGTACTGCCTGCATTTGGCTGCCTGTGTTCAGCCCACCTCCTTCTGTGCATTATTGAAACTGATCTTTTCTGAAGACCTTTTAAATTTTCTTCTGCTAGAAATGTGTTACATTCCAAATATTTGTGGGTTCTGTTACTCCAAAACCAGTTTTGGCTTGATTTGCTGTTAACTTGAGAGACAATATAATTTGAGTTCAAAAAAAGACTTATCTCCTCTCTGCCATCTTGACTCCACCTTCCCCTTCCCCCCAATTGAGTTTAAGTATTCTATTTCTTTTTCTGTTAATCTGGGAGATATTCATCCTCATTTAGATTGTTAGATTTATTGGCAGAAACTTGGGCAATGTAGCTCTTAATAATTGTTTTAATTTCCTCTTCATTTGTGGTAAGTTCATTCCTTTCATTTTTGATGATGGTAATTTGGTTTTCTTCTTTCCTATTTATTAAAATCAAATTAATCAGTGGATTAACTATTTTTGTTGAATGACAGAAAGGAGAATGGATTAAGGAAGACAGAGGCTAGAAGCAAAATAGATTTTTGAGAAGAGAAAGTGCAAGAAAAGAAAGAGAAGGAAAACAGGAAAAATAGGTGGAGTGAAATATACAATCAATAATAATAACTGGGAATGTGAATTGCTCATAAATTAGAAACAGACAGTAGAATGAATTATAAACCAGAATTCAACAAATTGTTTATAAGAAACAAACTTAAAACAAAGACCTATACATATGGAGTACAAATAAGAACTGGAATGAAGACCTTTTTGCTTCAGCAAAAATAAACAAAATGCATGAATGGCAATCATGATTTCAGACAAAGCAAAAGCAAAAAATATGACTAATTAAAATAAATAAGCAGGTAAGCTACAATTTGCTAAAAGGTACCATACACAGTGAAGTATTATCAAAACTAACATATATGTACCAAATGCCATAGCATCCAGATACTATAGTTTTGCACATGTGGGTCCTTTCCCCTTTTTAATGATCTCTTTGGAATATAGACCAAGTAGAGAAAGACAACAGTTTGATAACTCTTTAGGTATAGTTTCAAATTGCTCTCCAGAATAGTTGGATAATAAAACCATTAAGGTCCTTTCCATTCCAAGTAGATAACAAACAATCAATCACAAATTATCATCACAAAGTTATTTAATTACTTTACACTATCATATTAAAATTCTTGCAAACTATTCACAACATATTCACATATAAAAGTAAAAGACGTGTCTTAGATTGGGTAATGATTGAACAATTGATTTCAATCATTTTGAGATTTATAGATTTCTAACTTTCTGGCCCAATAGAAGAATCTGAAAGTCCAAAAAAGAGTTCTGACTTTTTTCTTCTTATTATGCTCTTCACATATTAAGCATGAATTCCAAATTAATATTATTTAATATACATAATTTGGAATAAAGTCACATTTATTCCCATTTCCCCCTAAATTGTTTCATTATTAAAGGATCATCTTCTGGTAAGTGGTTAAATGGGAGACAGGCTGAGAGGAAGGGGTGATAACATTATTTAAGTATTAACTAATCAAAATAGCCAGTTATTGCTTAAAATAATTTTAAATGTAGAGAGTTGACTTCTGGTAAAGTGGAGGTGAAGGTTGGAAGATGGAGATGGGACGAACCAGAGACAAAGATTATAGAGGCTACAGAGGACTAAAGATAAAGAAGTGGAATAAATGGAAAATATGAGGACGAAATGGAAGGTAGCCAAATAAGAGGTAACCCAGAAATGGTATAATCTTGTAGATGTTATTTTCTTTTCTTGAAATTACTTGATCAGACTACCTTATCCCTGACCAGCTCCCCTAACCTACAATGCAAGAATTATTGGATTGCAAGAATAATTCCTCCCAGAGAAATAAAATGAAATTAAAATCCTGAATCTATCAATAAATAAGCAATTATTTCATGCTTATTCTGTTTCAAAGACTTTTTTTTAGGTACTAGGGATAGGAAAACAAAATGAAACCATTCCTGCAGATGGGGAATATACATTTTATAAGGTGAAAAAATATCTAGATATGTATTTCAAATGTAGTCTCCCAGTTCCAACCTGAACTGGCAGGTTAGGTTCCAAGAGCCAAACTACTTCTCTATGTAGGGGCCAAGAGGTAATCAAAAATGGGCTATGAGATTATGGACTAGTTTTGTTCATTATCCACCATTTAGTGCATTCCCTCCAAATATCGGTTTGACCATTTTCTCTCTCAATATGAGCTAATCAGTTAGCAATAATTTGCTTTTGTAAAATAATATTTACTGCAATTGTATATCAAGAAATGAAGTACAATAATCCAATTTTAACCACAATTTCTTCTATCACTTTGCTTCTTAGGAAGAGAGACCTCAAATTTAAATAAATTATAGCTCCCTTACTTTGAAGATATATCACAACTGCTGAATCGTTTCACTGCTGAGTTGAGTCAAGCAGATTATTCTTGAAGACTGGATCCTCACTGTCTTGACTGCTGTCCCTATAAGAAAAATGTTTTATGAACTTCCAAGTTGAAACTCTAGTAATTTTCTGACCTTTTGATGCTCATAAGGTTGTAGTTTAGTCTTTTCTATCTCTAATACTTAAGATTAAGAAAAAATAAAACAGAGACAGAAAGAGATGCACTATGTGTTTATAATCCCATGGTGACTGAGAGGGCAGATGAGTCAAATAGGAGAAGGGAATTGGACACTGCTAATATCTTTCCTCCAAACTCAAGTCCCACATCATTTCTTCTTCCTCTTTGTTCAAAACAAATTATTTCTCTACTTCACACATTTATATGCTGATCTTATTCTGGCCCAGTAGACAATTAAAAGATTTTTATCACCATAAAAAAACACGAAATAGTTATAAGATGTCTATACATATTTTTGAATGAGGAAAGCCATTTTTTCTATCATATTTTTTTCAAGAACAGTCTGACCAAGCATCTGTGTGAATTAATAATAGGTAGATAATATATACACTCTAGAGACTGAGCTCTTGTTAGCCAGTCCCCCATTACATATTGAAGGTAGTACAAAATGTATTCAAGGTAATATAGAAGTATAGAAGAGGTACTGGTCAGTGTGTGTATGTGTATTTGTGTATGTATGTGTATGTATGTATGTATGTGTGTGTGTGTGTTTATAGGTGTAAGTAGATAGGAAGGAAATCAATAAAGACCTTTTTAAGGAGTTGAGACTAGGGATTCTGAGTTTCTTTATTTCTCTGAGCCTTAGTTTCCTTATGAATAAAATGAAGATAATAATGCCTACTCCAATGAGTTGTAAAGATGAAGTGACTATATATGTATATAAATAGATTATATGTATGTGTAATCTATAATAGAATATATAGTAAATATTTACATATATAATATAAACCTATGATATTATGTATGTATACATATGTGTGCATGCATATGTGTATGGGTATATGTGACCTTCACTTTTTTTAAATGTCTATTTCCTGAACTGTTAAATTTCCCATGTTAGCACTTGTGCTAAATCATGAACAATGAAAATAAATGGAAATAAAATCAAAATAATAGATTTTACCACTCTGAAGTAACTCTGATAAAGTGTATGGCAAAGACAGAATGTTGAAAAATGAGATATTTGGATTATCTGTGGATTTCAGTTCTAATTTTTCTATTTCATTTTATGAAAAATATTTAATTGTTTGTGTCTTGAAATTTTATGAAAACATTTGCTAACTTAATTAAATGCTAAAATGAAAAAAAAGATATTTTAAAAAATCTATCACAATCTAAGTATGATATTGTCTGCCCAAACCAAGAAAGACAAAAATCTTTAAAAAAAAAGCTTTAACTAAGCAGAGATAATCCTTTAGGCTTTTTGACAAAACTACAATTTTAATTCAGAATTAGATAATTAAAGGCTTTTCATAGTTTTTGTTACCTTTTTAATCTATTGTCTTTTACAAGTACTTCATGCTTAAAATAAAGTTTGGAAGTACACAGACTTTCAGTGGTTTTTTTTTTTTTTAATGGAATAGAACAAATACATTTTAAGAATACATGTAAATGAATTTTAGAATTCACAAGTCTTGTAAATATGATTTCATCCATGCTTCAAAATCTAAATATGCCTCTAAAATCTTTGAAAAATACATGCTACAATCTATCTTACACTGGAAAATAGGAGGGAAAATAGAAAAATAAACCTTACCAGGAAAATAGGAGGGGAATGGAATGTGGGAAAGGGGCAAGGATGATAAAAGAAAGGGTATCTTGGGGGAGGGAGCTAGTAGCAAAATACTTCTGAGCAAGGACAGGGTGGAAGGAAAGAGAAAATAAATGAGGGGGGAATAGATAGGGGGATACAATTAGTAATAGTAATTGTAAAAAAAACAAATTTGAATAAGTTTTTTTCTAACATGATAATATTTTTCTCTGGAAAATGATGAGCAGAATGCTCTAGGAAAAAAGAAAAAGAAAAACCTGGAAAGTCCTCCATGTACAAAGTAAAATACACTGTATAAAAAGTAGTAGCAATGTTCTGGCAGAACTAGCTGTAAATTACTTTGTTATTCTCAGTAGCACATAAATCTATACCTATTCTGAAGGTCTTATGATGCAAAATCCTATCCATACCCTGAGAAGGAACTGATCAAGTTTGAATATAGATTGAACAAATTTCTATTTCTCTATCTCATTCTTTATTTTTAACAATTTTTTCTTGAAGATTTTTGTTTTTGTTAGGGTGGGAAATTATGTTTCCTTTTACAACTTGACTTTTAAGGAAATGTTTTGCATAACTTCATATATGGTCCCTTAATTGGGGTTGGGGATAAGGGAGAGAACATAGAACACACAAATCTTAAAAACAAATGTAAGAAAAATGGTTTTGAATGTAACTGGGGGGGAAATATTAAATAAACAAGTGATGTTGATATGTTAAAAATAGAAAAATACATTTTACAAATGCTAAATTTAAAGATATTATGTCCTTTTTTATCCTTTCATCCCTAGAGCAGACTTGCATCTCTAGTGTCTTGCATATAAAAGACCTATAATATTGAATAGATGTATATTCTGATCAATTACACATACAAGGCATATAATTAATGATCATAGATAGCAAAACTACTTTTCAAAGTCATACTCTGAGGCCCCATATTGGTTTTAGAGTTTCCTTAATGCTTCACAATAGCTCTGTAGAAGGCTAAGCTGCAAGGAAATATAATGTAATCTGAACTATAGACTGATTATACTGCTAAAAGATTAACTTCTTTATATAGAGAGATACATCACAAGTAACTTGTCTATTTGGGAATGAAATCTTTATCCATGAAACCCCACAGAACAAAGAAAAATTATCTAAAATTCACTTCTACTGTGAACGTGATGATTCCCATAGGAAGGGAATGAGAAGAGAGGAGTGATATGGAAAGGATACTCAGAAGAACACTTTTTAAAACATCTCTAAATATTAACTTATCTGATAATACTCTCTATTCAAGTTCTTTGTACAATGGATCAATGAGTTAACATACTAGAAGAATTGAACAATAATAATAGCTAGGGTTTACATAGTATTTTAAGGTTTTCAAAGCACTTTACATATATTATCTCAGTTGATTTTTACAATAATACTGTGATGTAGGAGCTGTTGTACCTATTTTACAGATGAGGAAACTAAAACTGAGAGAAGTTAGGTGAATAGCTCAGAATTACACAGCTATGAAGTTTCTAAGACAGGATTTAAGCTTGTCTTTCTGAATTCCAGGCTAGAAGACATAAAGAAATTATATCTAAATAATAATTTAAAAAGCTGTAACTGTTAGGGAAACATGATAAATTAATGATTTTCAAGTCCTATGTTGTGATTAGTGAAAATTTTCCTATTTAAGGTAAGAAATCTTGGGACTACAATTTTTATGTTTTGATCATAGAGATAATTTTTTTGGAATTCTCATGAAGTCAATGGTAGAAAATGTCATTTGTTGTAGTCTGAGAACCATTGCAAATGAATATCTATCCCTGGGAAAATTTGAGGGGAAAATCTTAGGATGTCCAAAGGTAGGATCCTTTTGATTCTATTTCTTCATTATGCTATTTCTGAAAAATAGAATTTCCTCACTTCGTTAATCCTGAACCTCATTTATGATATCCCGTGACTACATGATTGGGGGATGAATATGACTCATGCTTGGAATCAGAGTCAAGGGAGTTTTCCCTCTCTTATGGTGTATGTATAGTTAGTCTATATCCTTCAAAAGGCAAATTTTGCCATTGTTATAATTAAGTCCTTCCTTTTCCTTTCATAGCAAGTTTCTGTAATTGACAGCAATAGAAGTTTTTTTTTTTTTTTTTTTAATACAATACTAAATCTATTAATAGATTGATACTGGAACATCTCTGAGTTACTATAATAGGATACAAGTATGAAATATTAAAATTTTTACTTGTATTTGTGTTCAAATTATAAATAACTATTATATTTTCCAAAAGAGGAGTTCAGGTAAAATAATAATAACAAAGAATATAATGCAAAAATGTATCTAAATTAAATGGTAACACTATGGTTATATTAAATAAAACCCTTTATACTTTGGAAGCCAATATTTGATTAGCTTCAAAAAGTATGTAGCATGGAAATTCAGACTTTAATGATATTTTAGTAACAAATTCTTAGAATTGGATTAAAGCTTTTACATATAAAATTATATTAATGATTATAAAGAATGTGAAATTACTTCCCCATTTAAAATATATGATAATTTTAAAAGAGAGGAGTTAATTTTATAGTTATATACTGATGATTTTTAAAAGATTCTAATATTAGATACAGAATGTAACTAAAGATAGGAACAATAATTGATTTCAAAAACTATATTTAATTTTGATACATTTGAGAAATTAAATCTTTGTTAAAGATGCTGCTATAAAACTTTTCCTCAATTCCCTGCTTCTAGTTCTGTCAGGAACTAAATTCTCTTTTGGAGATGGTTGAGTGGGAAAGCCTCTTATTGTTGTTCATTTATTTAAGTTGTGCTTGACTCTTTGTGTTCCCATTTGGGGTTTTCTTGGCAAAAACACTGGAGTAATTTGTCATTCCCGTCTGCAGTTCATTTTATAGTTGAGAAAACCAAAGCAAATAGAAATGAAGTGAATTTTCCAGTGTCACACAGCTGGTAAATGTCTGAGACTGGATTTGAATTCAGAAGATGAGTCTTCCTGATTTCAGATCTAACACTATATCCATTGTATCATTTAGTTGCCCTGGACAAGCCTCTAGAGAAATATTTTCATTCCTTCCTCTGAACTATAGTTAGATAAACCCATGTGGACACATATAACCTACTCATGCCCCATACTCACGTACAGAAGTTTAACATGGAAGTAGGATTACTGGATTCAGTGAAGTGTCATAGTGGATAGAATCATGAGGAGTCAAGTTCAAATTTAACCTTATACACTTACTAGTTTTGGAACCATAGCCTTTGTTTGCCTCAGTTTCTTCACCTGAAAAATGAACTCCCAGGGTTGTTTTGAGAATCATAATATATTATTATTAAGAAGTGCTTAACATAGTGCCTAGTACATAGTAAGTGCTATATAAATATGAGCTATTATTATCATTAGAATTATTATTAATAAATTGATTATGTTAAGAATGGTAAAAATACTTTTCCTTTAGGTGGTTTTATCTATGGAGTATCTATAATATCTATAGTGTTAATTTTTATTTCATTAAACTTTTTTAAAAAATTATTTATTGATGAAAAGAAAATGATGTCAGTATTCTAGGTTATTTGATTTCATCAATGTGACTATACCTTTTACCATTTGTGTACCCAGTGTAACCTCTGAGACTGAGATACAATAAAGTATGGATCAATTCCCTGTTGCTTGTACTCATTTTGGCCTGACAATTAATACCAAGAAAACAAAGATCCTCCACTAGCCTGCACTGTACCATCTTTGGGTGGAACAATCAGTTATAGCAAATGGAAAAAGTTTGGTTCTAATGGATAAATTTCACTTACCAGGACAGTATACTTTTCAGGGATATATACTTAGATAATGAGTTTGATGCACACATTGATATGACCAGCTCAGCATTTGGTAGACTCTGAAGAAAAGTGTAGGAGAGAAAATGTAACAGGCTGACTACCCCAAGCTGAAGGCCTACAGAGCATTTGTCTTGACTTTATTTTTGTATACCTGTATAACCTAGACAATCCACCAGTGCCATACCAGAAAACTGAACCACTTAAATTTGAATCATCTTAGGAATATTCTGAATATCATTTGGCAAGAAAAGGTACTGGACACAGTTCCTTTCTCAAGCTGAGCTGTCCCTGCATTCAAACTTTCCTGCAGAAAGCATAACTTCAACGAGATGGCTATGTAGTTCAAATGCAAGTTTGCCTAAATGATTATTTTATGGAGAACTCACACAAAGCTCACATGGCTCATGTTAGAGGAAAAATTCTTTGATTTCAAAAATAAGAGATTCTTAGAAATGAGCAGTTATGTCATCAATTAATAAAAAGCTAGAGTGAGCAAGAAAAAATCCATCTTTTCTGTATTTTTGATACATATCAGAAATTTTGAAATGATATCCTACTGTTTTATCATTTCTGTAGAGGGGCAATATTGAATAAGTCCATGTACAGGAAGAGTCTGGTTCAGGTATTGCTTGAGACCAGCTCTTTGTAAGGATGCTCAATTCAAAGCACTGGCTCACATCTCCTGTAACAATGTAATGAATGTAATGAAAGGCATGTTCAAGATAAAGTTAGGATAATCTTGGGGGAAAATGAATGTAACAGGAACAAAGTATCATGAACTATACTATTTATGACTCTGTTATGATAGGTACATAATCATTGCTAGTTACTGCAATTTACAACTCTGTAATGATTGGTACATTGTTACTGCTAGTTGATGCTATTTACTATTGTGTTATTGTTACTGTTAGTCATTATTTAAAGTTAATGTGAAACGGAAATGTCAAATGTGGTCTATATGTTAACCCCTGAATGTACGTAGTGCCACCTGGAGATAATTGGTATTAATGCAATGCTAACTTGGAGCAATTTTGAAAATCAATCAAACATTTATTAGGGGTTATTATTTGCCAAGCATTAGACCAAGCATTTAATATTAAAGGAAACAAGAATCTGAGAAAGTATAGGTGACAAAGGTTCACAGTCAAAGTCACAAAAGTACTAATTTGCTTAATCAGAATTTGAACCCACATTTTCTAACCTCAAATAAAGCATTTTTACATTGTCGAGTTATTTCTCTATAAGCAGAAATAGAGCAACTTAAATGATTAGTATATTTATGAAAAGAAAACTAACAATTGCAAAAGAACTTTGTTAAGTGTTATCATTGATGCTCATTTTAGAGGATTGGTTTTTCAGTATATCTTTTTCCTTTGGTTGAGAAGCAGTAGAATATAAATGCAAAATAAATCTTACATTGTCAGACATGAAAAAAAAAACAACAAAGATCATCTTAAGTTTCTTCTCTTTTATTAATCTCTCTAGCTGCTAGTGACTACCTCTCAATTAATTTACTTTAGGCATGGGATAGAGAGTGTATTCAGGGAAGACTAGTATGAGTTGGTATGAGGGCTGCTGAATCCCTTTCAGAGCATCTTTCCAACTTTGATGTCCACATGATCTACCTAATTCTCTTCAGTGGCTCTAAGAAGTTATAGTATGCACAATAGCCACATCCCAGTAAACTGTTTTGGCAGAGGGGCTAGACAAAGTTGAGTGTAATTGAAGAGTCTTAAACTCATAAGAAATCTTGTGAATACTTCCCCTGATGGAACAGGGTGAATGAGAATAATTTTGTTCTTGGTCAGTGATGACTCTGGAAGAGAATGAGGCTGACGACCATGCAACTCTGTTTCACTTAAATCCAATTTATGCATTAATTAAAAGACATAACCCATACCATTTTACCATTTTTACCTCTCTCAAAGTCCTGTGGCAATGATCAAGTAATGAAAAAGCAAGATTCAGATACACTGGGAGCTGTATTCACAACCTTGCACATAGGCAGCCCAGGCCACAGGCTCATCTCACTGGAAACAGCAGTGGAATTTGTCAGCCCTTTGTGTGAGAAATATTTTAACAAATACACTATTTGCTTCTTGATGATAGGTTGGGGCTAGAAAAGGTGCCTTAAAATTGTCTTCTTATCCAACATTGACCTGATTACTGCAATAGGTGGATATCACACCCAGTAGTCAAAATACAAAACAAATGTACAAAACTTCTGCAAATATGATTCTATTCATCACTGATACTTGGATACTCATAAACAACAAAATCCAGTAGATTTGTAAGCTCTTATTGTGAGATAACTCAGCATGTATCACTCACATCCAAATAACAATCCTGAGTGAAAGTGAGGTCCTTCCCTATTCCAAACTGCGTCATCCTTAGGTGGAACAATCAGTTACAGCAAATGGAAAAATTTTAGATCCTGTGGATAAGTTCACTTAACCTTGGCAGTATCCTTTCCTTAATAAGTGCATTGCCAGAGCTAGTCAGTTTTGGGGGGAGTACAAAAGAAAGTATGGGAGAAAAGAAGGATTAAAGTGACTACCAAACTAAAGCTAAGCCATTGTGCTGAACTCATTGTTTTATATCTGTGAAACCTGGGCAGTATATAGCAATATGCCAGGAAACTGAAACGTGTCCATTTAAATCATCTTAGGCAAATTCTGAAGATCACCTGGCAGGATAAGATATTTGACAATTTTTTTTCTAGAACTAAACTGCCAAGCATTCAAACTCTACTGCAGAGAGCTCTACTGTTGGGTTGGCCACATTGTTCTTATGCCAAAAGCACTATTTTATGAGAATTTACACTGGACAAGTGCTTGCATGGTGATTAGAAAAAGTGATAGAGAAAAATACTCTCAAACTGTCTTTGAAGAACTTTCAAATTGATTTTATAATAGTGGATAGATACATTGGCACAGGACTGCCCAGGGTGGCTTGCTGTCATCAGAGAAGGTACTGTGTCTATGAGCAAAGCAGAATTGAAGTAGCTCAAAGGAAACGTGAGATGCATAAAATAGAGAATCCATCCTAAATATTCACATTGAAAATTTTTGCTCAATTTGTGTAAGAACATTCTGACTTCATATTGGTCTGATCAGCTACAGTTCGTCACACTTTAACTTGACTCAAACATAGTGATACTATTTTGGTCATCTTTGAGAATAAAGGGCAACAACTAAGTTGGAAATATTTTGAGTTTGTATATAGATGTACTTGTTATCTCTCTTTACAGAATGCAAGTTCCTTCAGGACAAGACCTATTTTTGTCTTTATTTTTTTCAGTGCCTTCACAGTTCTTGCCATTTATCTATCACTTAATAAGTACTTATTGGTTGATAGGCATCCACTTTCAGGCTTATATATTTTCATTCTAAAGTAATTCTCCTAGGTTACTTGATTAATTTTCATCAAAACAAAATTCAAATATTTCAATATCATCGTTGTGAATTCTAGACCATGGCCATCATAGTTCATTAATCCTAGCTGAAAATAAGGGCCAAGAGCTTGTCAGGTTACCACTGCCTTTTGAAATTGGAGTCAGCAGCTCTGAAGAATGATTTATCAGAGAATGTTTGATTCAGGCGGGGTTTAACAATTCAAAGGATAAAATGGCTTTGATGGTCTAATGCATTTTTAAAGCTAATACTGTAAGTCACAACATGATTCTTCCTTGAATAAATCATCTTTTATTCAAGTTCCCAGAATTGAAAAGCCTATGTTTTTGTGGTAGTTTGACCTGTAGAGGTCACTGTTTGCAGACAAATAAAAAGCATCTCAATTTCCAGTTAAATTCTTTCAACTGTTCATGGTCTAACAGTTTTCTAAATAAAAGGAATGAAGTCATTGGATTTATTTTAGTTAATTTCAACTACCGGGAGAATATCTGAGAAGGTAAACTCATTTTTGAGTCATTTAAAAAAATAATATAAATGGCTATTCCTTGATTTAGATGAATTAACTTTGACGAGCTTAGAAAAATGCTAGAGTTTTGTGATGATTTTAGGAAACTGACAGACACGATAGCCTGAGTGAAGGAGGATAACAGGAAGTGCCTATTAGTTATTCTTCTCTCTCATGTTTTAATATTTGGATCTCACATGCTCTTTGGCATGTACATTCATGAAAATCAGATATCTTCCCTTATCCCTTATCCCCATTTAAGCTACAAATTTAATCAAAAAGGTAGTGCATCTTTGCCATATTTTTAAATAACTCACAGAATATCCTATATAAAGGTAAATTCAGTGGAGTTGATTATGAACCCTTGCTCTGAACATTACTCAGCAGTTTAAAAACTGAAGGCATTGTATCATTTTGTGTAGTTTCTTCTGCTTCTCTAAACATAGCCGTAATCAATTAAAGGGCCCATTTGTGAAGGAACCATTGTTTGGGCTTTCATTTAGACATCTCTGAGTAATCTTTTAGGCTGCTTATGGGGAAACATTGATAGGACAATAGAAAAGTTGAAAATACCCAACTTTACAATGTGAATTTTGTTAGATGGCTATCTCTTTATCTCTCCCTTAATGCTATCCTTTATATTTCTTGCAATAAATGGGATAAAAAGCATAAGCTACTATACTGGTGTCTTATGAAATAGAGCAGCTATGATTCTTTTTAAGCTTATGAATGATTTTAAGATAGAGATCCCTCATGACCTTGGGTATGACCATAGGTCATTTATTGGTTCAGAATAGATTAGTGAGTGGGCTGCTAGGGAAAAAAAAGGCAGGGGGAGTACTTTCTTTAGGAATTAGTTCCTTTGGATAGAAAGAGAGAAAACTGGTAAATTAAAACTAGTGGTTGACTTAGATAGCTTTTGGTGGGATTTTTATTTTTTGTCTTCTTATTCTGCTCTCCTTATGCTCTACGAAAAGCAACAAGAATGATTCCCTGAAGCTGAAGCACATGTTCTATTGCACTTATTGTGCTTTGGTCTTATTTATTCTAGCTTCCTATTCCAGACAATGGCTGAAAACAAAAGAATGAGGAGGATAGGAGAGATTGGGAATGAAGTTTTGAGTAAATTCCTGAGAAAAATAAAAGGCATATATTAAAAAGATAAAAAATAAGTTTTGACAGATTTAAAAGAAAATACTAATTTGAAGCCTTATAGATATATGACCCTAGACAAACTACTTACCTTCTCAGTACCTGAGGAGGCTCTGATATAAATTATTGATATAGTGTTGATAGGTTTACATTGATAAAAGGACTTTTTTTTTCTTAAAAAGTTCTCTATACTAGTGATGCCAAAATATGATTAAAAAAACAAACAAAACAACAACAATAAAATCTTCAAAAAAATTCATTCTATCACAATCATTTGGAAATAATTATTTATGTAAGTAGTTGTCTTGGGAGGCATAGGAGGAGTAATAGTTGTAGGATTTTGTATTGGAAGGTGTATTATAATTCATTTATCTAATTGAAACCTTTCATTTCATAGATGAGAAAACAGAACAAAACAGAGATGAGTGACTTTGTCATTGTCACTTGGATAGTGAATAGCAGAACAGATATCTTTACCCAGAGCTTATAATTATAAATCCCAGTACTCTTTCCATTATACAATGCTTATCAAATCAATTTTCTATTTATTAAAAATTAATAAAAAGTTCCATTGGTGCTAGCAAAAAAAATCAAGTCAATCTGCTATGGGCCATTTTTTCAGAGAAGGAATCAGTGTTCTGTACTAAGCTAGTCATTGCTTAACTAATAGATTCTTACCCTTGCCCTAAGTTTTTAATACCTCCCCAATTATATTGCATCCTTTTTGTATCATGCATTCTCTTCTTTGACTATATGAAATTTCCACTAGAGAAAAAAATATAAACTCCCTGAAAGCAGGAACTTCTTCATTCAATGCTAAGCACAAAGTAATTGCTCAATAATTTTTATTTAATTGAATTATAAACAGTTTTTCATTATGATGTTAGGAAGAGGAAATGAAAGAAAAAAGGGATACAAGAAGAATATTTTCTACTTGTGCTTTATTTTAGATAAAGAGAAATAAAGTGTTCCTTCATTACCTTTAAAAAACAACCACCGCATGCCCTTAGGTAGCCAGCAGGCTATAAGCTTCATTTTTCTCTGAATGACACCTTTGGGAAGGTTAAAGGAAGAAATTCTGTACACAGACCAGCCACTCTGTAGATGACTCAGGATACCTCAACGAAATCCATTCATTCCCCCCAGCCCTAGTGGGAATTATGAGTTAAGCCTGCCAATTGGAGGTTGGTAATGTGGACTCTGCTTTAGGGAATTAGGTTAGACTGCCAGAATTCATTCCTGAACTTTAGCAGCTACAAAAGAGTATTTTTCTGTTGGCTGTAACTGATTCAAAACCAGGTCCCTAAAGGACAAGCTTCCTTTTGTACACTGGCCATGCCAGGGTCCTATGGCTAGTAATGTTACCACATCAGGGTTTTTCCCTCTGCGAAATCACAGGAAATACCAATAGGAGAAAAGCAGCATCCCATTCACTGTAATGGTCCTCATTCTGTGTTAGGTGTCCTATATAAATTTACTTTCATCTTTAGCAAACAAGTAGACAGTAGTCTAGTTTACAATCAGAATATTACTATTGAATAAAGAATGAAATCAGGACTAGGAGAGTAGTTGCAGAGAAAAGTAAAATTTTTCAGTCTTTGGATGTGGAGTAATAGTATATAAGGTTATCTATCAGTTCATATTCAGGTCATCCTTGTCCATTGAAAATATATTTGCACACTCCATCCCCAAACTTAGGGTCTGGCACTACTACCCCCTGCCTCCTGATTTAATAATAAACACATATAAGTGTGAATGTCTTGCTTTCAAGTTCAAGATGCTAGGCTAGAACTTATTTTTATGTTTCACATTTCAACCAGTGTTTGATGCTGCCTTGAAGTTTCTGAAGGACCAAAGGCAGATTTCCTTAATAAAGATTGAAAAGTGAAACACTTTATTAGTGGGAATCCGTCAGTCTTGGAAAATGCCCAAGCCATTTTGTAGAAAATGTCAGAGAAGTCTAAACAGTGGGAACCTCAGATAGTAAAACCACTAGCCAGTCCCTGTGGACCCTCACAAGAAAGGTTTGACTGTGGGCCCCAGGTATCAAGTGGTTGAAAAAAAATCAGAGCTTTCTGTCAGCTTCTTGTCCTGCCTTTACTTTAGAAATTATTTTTAATTTGCTCAAGACAGGGGTCTTCTGTCTAGGTCCTGAATACAAACAGGGTATCTTTGTTTTGTATTCCTGTACAAATATATTTTATTGGGAGCCCCTTTCAGAACGCTTGTTAAACATATGAGCTTATTCACATGAATGCACTTAAGTGCTGTAAATGTAGGGGACAGGAGTTAGAACAGAGAAACTTATGTTTCCTACTGATGGCTAGGGCCCAGCACTTGTAGTGAGGGCTTTTCTCCTCTCTACCTACACACAAGTCCACACTTGCATTCTTCACCCCCCCTTACCCTCTCACTCCCCCATATACTGAGGCACACATATCCCTGTGATAAAAACGCATTTGTCTTAAAGCTCAGGAGTTGAAAGTAAAAGGCTGAGGCCCAGATAGTGTAACTGTTCAGAACTTGAATGAATTGCCATAGTTTTCACCAAGTAACTGGCTGGCCTTCTCAGGCAGGCTCCAAATTCCTGTTGAAATGAAGACTTTCTTTCCTGGACTGGGCCTGGCATTCCTGGAAAACAATGGTCCTTTTCAAATAGACTTTGAAATTTCACAGGTGAAGGGAGTAGGGCAGTCATTTGATCCCACCCACAAGGAGCCTGCTGATATTTTAAAAAGTGAAGACAGAGCCTATCATGGAAGAGCAGTCAGAGCTGGCCAGTACCTAAGAAGTGCAATCTAGACGGGAGTGGGGGGACTTCTAAAGACCCCCATGAAATAGAAGTAAGTTTCAAGAAGTCAGTTTCAAAGTTCTATCTTTGACTTACCCGGTAGCTCCTCTGCCAGGTTTTCTCAGTGCCTAAATGTAGGAGAGCACTCCCAAGGCATAGTCGTTAAGTTACATCACATGTTTGGGAAGAAAAGTTTTCAAGGTTCTTTAAAAAAGAAAAAAAAAGTTCACATCAAAAACTATTAAGAGAAAGAAGCTATGACTGGCTGAGTAGCCAGTACTCAGAGCACTGTGCTTTGCTCACAGGAGGGACTTAATAAATGTCTATTGAAATGACTTGAATTAGCTGAATGAAAAGTGTTTTTAAAATAAATACAAAAAATAGAGAGCTGGTTCTTTTTCAGAAATCCTTTTGAAGGCTTAGTGTAAACACACATTGAGATTGTTGTAATTAACTTGGGAGTCTTGTGTTATGGCATTATTATTATTATTATTTTGCTGAGGCAATGGGGGTTAAGTGACTTGCCCAGTGTCACATAACTTGGAAGTGTTAAGTGTCTGAACCCACATTTGAACTCATGTCCTTCTGACTTTAGGGCTGATACTCTATCCACTGCACTACCTAGCTGCTCCAATGTCATTTGTTTAAAAACACATAAAGATATCATTAAATATGCTTTTTTAAAACATGAAAATGAATATCAAGAAAGTAATCATTTAAAATTTATCTGTACCTTTTTATAAAGGGAGTCAGAGATGTTTTGTGGTTACTTGATCACTTCTTATAAGAAAAGGGAAATGGATAATTCAATACATTTAACAAATGTTTATTAAGCATCTACTATGTGTGGATATATGTGTACTAGGATTTTTGAATTATCTGATCCTTTAGTCTCAGTGTGATATTTCAGAACGACTTCCACTGAAAAATGGAATACTCTGCATGGACAGACTGGGTAGATGTCATAGAAGAGAACACTGCAATACTAACTCAAGAAACAAGTAAAAAGAGAAAGCAGGAAGATGGTTACAGAGAGATGATTATAGTCTACAACTTAAAGGAATTTTCACTCTGGTAGGAAAACTAAAGCCAAATACAAATAACTATAATGTGAAATAGAACACAATTCAGTTCAAAAGAAAATGCAGAGAATGCATCGAAATATAAAATGAGGGTGAGAGAGAGAAAAAGGGAGAAAAGTATAGACAGAGAGACAGAAACATTTCTTTTAATTGAGGAAAGAAGGAATCCAAGGAAAATTGGCCTTTAAAATGAACTTTGACACATGGTTAGAGATTTTTAATAGATGGATATGTGGAGGAAGGGTTAACATTTCAACACAGTAGATTAAAAAAAAGTAGGTTGGAAAGATTTAGATAGGACTTAGTATGTTATAATGTTAAAACCAAAGTTATTTCCCTGTGGGTCCAACCTTCCTTTTGTAAAAAAAAAAAAATGAGGGAGTTGTACTAGATGACATCTTTTAGCTCTAAATCTATCATGATCTGATTTTTCCTGGCACTGAAATGAATTTGAATTCAGAGTCACAGGCAACTAATTATTTTCTACTATCTTTTTGTCTGAAATCTTAGAGGCTGCCACTAGGTGGATGGTAGTATCTGTTAAAGTCACTTAAGACTGAGATACTTACTCCAGGAGCAGAAAAATGATATAACTCAGAGAGAAAATACGTATCTATGATCGATTTATCTCAATAATGATGTAACTTTTAAAAATATCACTATGAATTCAGTAACTAATTTGTATAAGAGATTAATAAACATGAGAATTTTTATTAGGAGCATGATTTAAAATAATATAGAATTTAGCGTAGGCATCCTACTGAGTTCATACCATATTGATAAACATTTTTAATTATTGCTTAATTCTTATGCCCTTACAGCTTCCCAGTCAGAACTACCATTAATATTGATGAAATGATGAGCCATCCTGGTGACATCATGGAGTTTTAAAATATTTTGAAGTATGAAAAATATTATCCTAATTCAAATCAATAGAGAAGATTTTATGCAATTAGTATGAACTTTTTGCTTCTGTCTATGCTCTAGCTGTTCAAGTTAGCTTCATACCTTGGCATCAACTTAAATATTAGGCATCATAGATTTTAGTCATCTGAATGACAATAACATAGGGTATTATCACTACTTAAGTCTTGGATTTTCTCTCTAGTGAAGCTACTGAAGCAAATCCTCTTCCTTATTTAGAATGCTTTTATATTTAAAATGAAAAGAAAGCTAAATTACATGATACCTTGAATATTATTTAATGTTTTATTTTCCCCCAATAGGCTATTCACATTTTAGGATTGTTATCTGTCTCTAGCAACAATTTGGAAGCTACTTCTTACAGGAGCCTGTTTTCCCAAAAGAGGAACTCTATAGTTCTGACTGAATTTTAAAATGCCTCCCTTTTTACCCTTTTTTTCAGTACTTTAAAAATATTTTAATATAATGAAATATAAAAATGGATTTTATACTGGTAGATATTGTCTCCTTAGGTGCCACATTTATTTTTGCTCTATGTATAAACTGAAGTATAGCAATTATCTAAGTAATTTAAAAGAACAATAACAATAAAGCAATATTAAGTGAAATACTCAGATAATGAAAACCAAAGATCTCTTATGGTTTGAATTTTACAGTTAAGTAACTGAATCATTCATTTACTTATTAATCAGTTGTTTTATCTAGAAATGGGGTTAATGATGTTCCAGATATTCTAAAGAGAAGAAAGTGAATGACCCTGATCTTTAGGTTCCTTTTAGTTCAAGATTAATGGTCTGTCATCACCATTTTCATCAGCATTGTAAAGCAAAAGATCAAAGATTTGGAGTTGGAAGAAACCATTGATGTCATCTAGTCCAGCCTACTAATTTTGAAGAAGTAACTGCTAGTAATAAAATTGGAAAGACAATCTCAAGTGGACATAGCAATATTTTTTAATATTGCTGCAATTGTAATCCCACCTCTGCCCTTCCATTTCTTGTGCTATAACTAATCTGTCTTGCATAAGCCCCCTAAAATGTTTGTTTTTTTCTTTTCACATAGTCATGCTGTGGTTTGTCTTCACCTATGAGGTGAGATTTTCATGGAGATCATTGATGACCTAGAGAAATGAATCAAGGTACTCAGCAGAGAAGACCACTAATTTAATTCTTTATAGATTTTATATGGTTATTTTCTTATTATCTCTTGCATTAGGATGTGAGCTTCTTGTGTACAAGGACTACTTTTACCTTCCCTTGTACTGCTACTGTTTAAGCACAATGTCTGGAGCATAGTAAATATTTAATAAATCCTTGTTTACTTGATTAAATTGGATCATTGTGAATAGTTATCACCCCAAATTTTAAGTCTCTAGAATGTTCTGAATACTAGAATGTTCAAATTCTTCACTTTTAAAGTAAAGTTTGAGACACTTTTATTCCTAAATTAATAGAAATCTTCACCATTTTATTTTATTGTTATGCTTTTAATCTTCCCACCATCATCATAATTTCATTTCAAGTTAATGGAGGCAGAGTAGAGTAGCTGAAAGTCTTAGGCTTCTTTCACTTGTACGTGCAGACCTGGTTTCTGTTCTCTTGCTGGAACCCAACTTTACCACATTGGTGTTTTACTTGGCCACGCTTACATTTTTATTTAAATGAATGCAGAAATTTAAGAAATATAAATAGGTTAACTGTAGTCTATACAGCTGAAGGAAAAATACAGAAGTTAATTATCTAACCATATCTACTGAGTCTTAGTGGAAAAGTAAATGACTCCTTTGAAACATATGTATGTTTATTTATGTATGTATCTATATGTAAAGAAAGAGGGAGAAAACTGTAATATATCAGTTAATTATTCTATGATGATTCTATATAATTTCCCCTTTCTCAAAAAATTTGCAGTAAAATGATCAGAATTTAGCAAATAGATTCTTTAAAAAAACTTTAACAGAATTAAGCATTAAATAAAGCAAAATATGAAGGAGATGAATTGTAATTGTAATGCCTAGGTGAATTTCAATGTTTCCCTAAATACTTTTTTTTTCAGAAATATGAAAAAAAATGTTCCCCAAAGTTTGATTGCAGGAATTATAGTTATTGCTTTTTTGACTTAGTAATGAGTATATCATATTGAGTAAATTAAATCAGTGATGTTCATGAAAATTATCATTTTTGTGCTAATACAGTGCACATTTATTAAGCACCAATTATGTGTAAGGCACTATCCTAGGATCTGAGAATACAAAGATACAAATGAATATATTCTCTGCCCTCTTGTAGCTTACATTCTATTGAGGTATAATCATATTTAAATATCAAAAATATTTGGTAACATCATTTGATGCTCAGTACAAACCTGTGAAGTAGATTTTATTATTATTTCAATTTTGCAATTGAAGAAACTGAGGCATACAGAGATTGAGCAACTTGCTCAAGATCACAGAGCTATTTAAATGTGTGAGGTCAGGTTTGAATTGAGGTCTTCTTGACTTCCATTTATTTCTACTTATCATTTCTACTATTTAAATACATGATTCACATGAATATTTCATGATGGGAAAGGAAAAAGGGATTTTTATACAACATTTTTATAACAAGACATACTCTCTCTCCTGTTCCTTATAATCTGGGTCCCTCTTCAACCCTGGAAAATTGAGTGTACATCCCAAAACTCTTAGATATTTGGATCCTACTTTAACCTTTCTTGTCAGCCTAAATATAATTTGTTTCCAGAAGTCACCAACAAGGAGAGTACCTGATCACAGATCTGAACTGCTCCAGCAGAGAAACTGAAGCCAAATAGAGGAAGGTTAACAGAGAGATCTGAGCTGCTCTAATTTAATAAAATACAAGCTGCTACATGATGCCCAAATTGTAGGGATTTTTGAGGTGCTGTTTGGTAGACTTTCTGAATATATTTGGCACAGTGTATACGGAATATGCTTGGCTGGCACATAGTAGGCCCTTAATAAGTGTTAGTTTACTAACATACTCAAGTACTGTTACTTTCATATATTTGTTGAAAGGAGGAATGAATATGTGAATGAAGAGCTACTCTTCATCTTTAGCATGCTGTCTAAATTAATAGTGACTAATCCAAACTTCCGAATCACCCTCTTGCCTATGCTCTTTAATTTTTTTTTTAATCAGACTGAAATGAGAGTATATCATACCGAGTAAATTAAATCAGTGATGTCTATGAAAATTGTCATTTTTGTGTTAATGTCACATTTGCTAAGTTCAAAACTAAAAAAATTTGACAAGTCCTGCTAGCTGAATGACATATGAAGAATTTTTAAAGAAAGATAAAAATTTTTGACAGAGACCAAGAAAGAAGTAAAAATCATGGTACAACTTACAAAAAAAATTAAAGGTTTTTTGTATGTTTGATTTTTAAGTGATTAATTATAAAAAAAAGGAATAGAAACCATTTAATTTGGAGATAAAAAAAACTATCCTTTTAGATTTGGAGTTTAGAGTTCCTTTTATAATCTAAAGATGAAACCAATTTTTCTGATCTGGTAAACATTGCCTTTTTTTTTGGCAAATCAAACAAGGTGAATTTAAATAGAAGAGACCAATGATGATTTTATCACTATACTTGTCTCCTAGTATTGAAAGCCAAGAAATCTCATCATACCTTCATTACTACCCAAGCTTCTATAATAACATTCAATTTCTGGGTCAGGGGTTCTAAGACTCAAGTCCATAAAGGTAATTTTTAAAAATTTAAAGAAATTTTAAAAATATATTTTCCTTAGTAATTCTATTTAATTATATGATTCTAAAAACATCATATTTTTAGGAGTCTATAGACTTCATTAGACTTCCAGTGGGGTCCATGTCACAAAGGTTTTAGAAACCCAACTGCATATTCTCTTTTCCCACTAATCTATCTCATTCATTTCTGTCATATCAAATTTCCTGCATAACTGTTTTCTGTCTAAACTCTTCTTGAAAATTTATAATCTTCCTATTTATCAAAGAGAGAATTCCTAAAAGGAACAAAACTTGGCCTTCTGGGAAAATAGGGTCAAATTCAGTGCTAATGAGGGAAATGTCTAGTTTATGACCATTTTAAGCATAATTAATAATTGAAGAAGCCTGGACATAAAGGTTATGGAATTTGAATATACTGAGAACCTAGAATAACAGGACATTTAGAAGGGAGAAATAAGAGGACTGAATCAGGGAACTTACTGGAAAGGAGGGAGAATGTCACTGAGGAGCCAGAGATAACAATATGAATCTAGAAAGAAATAGAAGTAGAGGCTAAATGATGATGACCAAGAGGTGGTCTAAAAGAAAGAGCAGGAAGAAAGGGTTTTCTTCTTTCTCCTTCTGTCCCTATATGTTAATGAATATGAAAAAAAGAAGTAGCCAATATTGGAAATATTAAGAGGTCTGATTTCCCCAAAAGAAAACTAGATTTTAGTGAGCACTGGGTGAGGAAAATAATGTGAGAGGAAAGGTATGGGATAGGGATAGGTTGGGGGAGATCGTATTAAGAAAAAAGGATTTCAGGCACTGATTCATTGTTGGTGGAGTTATGAACTGATTCAGACATTCTAGAAAGCAATTTGTCCTAAGCTATATAACTATGCAAACCTTTTGGTCTAGCAATACCACTACTAGATTTGTATCTTAAAGAGATCATAAAAAGGGGAAAAGGATCCACATGTACAAATATATTTAAAGCAGTTCTTTTTGTGGTGGCCAAAAAAAATATGAGAAATTAAGGGGAAATTGGGGAATGGCTAAACAAGTTATGGTATATGAATATAATGAATAATTGTTCTATAAGAAATGATGAGCGGCGGAGCCAAGATGGCGGAGAGGAAACACACGACTCAGTGAACGTCCTCACTCCCTCACAACCAATTAGATAAATTAAGTCTCAAAATTAGCTCAGGACTGATAGATACCACAAGGACTGGAAGCACGACTTACCAGCTGAAGAGAATCTGGAGTTTCAACAGGAAAGGTCAGTTCTCAGGGGAGGAATAAGAAAGACCAGCACAGACGGTGGGGTAGGGGCACACTGCGCCCATTGCGCTGGGAGGGGCTCTGGGATCAGAGAAGCCACTGAGGTAAAGGAATCTGGCACAGGCTGTTAGCTCTTCTCTGCTAATTATTTAGCAGTTCAGAAGAGAAAGCCAAAATATTTTAAAACTCAGATTAAATTTTCCCCGGACCCTGGGGGTGACTCGGCACCAGGGGGTGTGGCCTCAGCTACCTCCTGAGAATAGTTAAGAGACTGACAAGTGGGTGGATACGGCCCAAGGCAACACACACTGCCTAGCTTAGCTGGAGGGAGTGGAACTCAGCTCCAGGAAGTCCCAGAGAAGCGGAACCTTTGAACTAGGGACCGCGGTTTCTGGCAGACACTTCCAGTTTGAGCGCAGGGGCTTCTTACGTCACCTGCTGCAGACACCCACTCCCCACCCGGACACATAGCCTGGGCTTCCTGCAGTCTTCACTATTCTACGCCCTCGAAGCACAGCAGTGCTAATCACCTCTGAGGCACTCCCAGGGAGAGGGTGGGGAACTCTCTCCCAGAGCTCTCTCTTAGCTCAGGCTCAGGAGCCGCTGCATCCATCCCGTCTGGGAGGAAGCTGGTAAAGAAGTAAATAATTTCCTACCCCAGAGACAGACCCCAAAAGATTTTTTTTAAGTATGAACAAAAAAGCTAGAAAAACCATAGATTCCTTCTATACAGAGAAAGAGCGGGTGTCCAACCCCGAGGAAGTTGACAGCAGAGAATCAGATAACAACCTAAAGGGGAACGATTCCTGCCCCCCATCACATAACTCTCTCCTAGAAGAAGCTCTTAAGAAATTGAGGGAGATCGAAGAAAAATGGGGAAAAGAAAGGGAAGTTATGTTAGAGAATAATAATGTCCTGAAATTGGAGTTGGAAAAAATAAAGAATTCACAGGAGATGCAGGGAAACAAAATTAGTGAATTAGAAAAGGTTAAAAAAACACAGGAAAGTAGGATTTCTGAATTGGAAAAGATAAAAAAGTCTCAAGAAAATAGAATTTCTGAATTGGAAAAAGAAAATAATTCTCAAAAAAAAAAATTAGGGAAATGGAAAAAAACTCAATAGAGCAAAATAATTCATTTAAAAACGAAATTGGGCATTTACAAAAAGAACTAAAAACTGTGAAAGAAGAAAATAACTCCTTAAAAGTCAGGATGGAACAAATAGAAATGAATGATTCACAGAGAACCCAAGAATCAGTCAAACAAAACAAAAAAAATGAGAAGCTGGAGAACAATGCCAAATACTTACTGGGAAAATCTATAGACCTGGAAAATAGATCTAGGAGAGATAATCTGCGGATTATTGGACTTCCAGAAAACTATGACCAAAAAAAGAGCCTAGATTCTATTTTACAGGAAATTATCAAAGAGAACTGTCCAGAGATAATAGAAACAGAAGGGAAAGTAGATGTGGAAAGAATTCATCGAACTCCTTCTGAAATAGACCCTAAAAAAAGAACACCACGGAATATTGTGGCTAAGCTGCAGAATTACCACACAAAGGAGAAAATCCTGCAAGCAGCTAGAAAAAAACAATTTAAATACCAAGGTGCCACAATAAGGGTCACCCAAGATCTGGCTGCCTCCACATTAAAAGATAGAAGGGCCTGGAACCTGATATTCCGAAAGGCAAAAGATCAAGGACTGCAACCAAGAATGAACTACCCAGCTAAGTTTAGCATCTTTTTCCATGGAAGAAGATGGTCATTCAATGAAACAGAGGAATTCTATATGTTTCTAAGAAAAAAACCAGACTTAAACAAAAAATTTGATCTACATCCACAAGACTGAAGAGAAACAGAAAAAGGTACACAGAACCCTTGAGAACTGTAACTTTGTTGTGGGTATATAAAAAATACTCAAGGATAATTTGATTTTACTGATATAAAAGAAAAAAAGGGGGGTGTGGTAAAGGGAAGGAGGTCGGTTCAGAAAAACGGGAAGGAGTGATAAAAAGAGGGAAACTACATCCCAGGAAGAGACATAGAAAATACACCATATCTGAGGGAACTTAGTGAGGGGGAGAATCATTGTGTGAATCTTACTCTCATCAGAAGAGGCTCAAAGAGTAAATAATTAACATATTTGTTTTTCAGAGAATTTTCTCTCACCTCATTAAAAGGGGGGAGAGGAAAAGGGGAAAGGAAAAGGAGAATAAGTGAAGGGACTTGGAGGGAGGGGGGAGGGATCCTAAAAAAAAAAAAAAAAAAAAAAAAAAAAAAGAGGGAGGGTTGCGCGTCACAAGGGGGGTCTGTAAATTAAATATCGGGGAGGGGGATCAGGGGGGTCAAGGGAAAAAAGTATAATCTGGGGATAATACGATGGCAGGAAATACAGAATTAGTAATTTTAACTGTAAATGTAAATGGGATGAACGATCCCATCAAACGGAGACGGATAGCAGATTGGATCAAAAAGCAGAACCCTACAATATGTTGTCTACAGGAAACACACTTAAAGCAGGGAGATACATACAGAGTAAAGGTAAAAGGTTGGAACAGAGCTTATTATGCTTCAGGTAAAGCCAAAAAAGCAGGGGTAGCTATCCTTATCTCAGATCAAGCAAAAGCAGAAGTAGATCTCGTTAAAAAAGATAAGGAAGGAAACTATATCCTGCTGAAAGGTAGCATAAATAATGAAGCCATATCAATACTAAACATATATGCACCAAGTGGTATAGCATCTAACTTTCTAAAGGAAAAGTTAAGAGAACTGCAAGAAGAAATAGACAGTAAAACTATAATAGTGGGAGATCTCAACCTTGCACTCTCAGATTTAGACAAATCAAACCACAAAACAAACAAGAAAGAAATTAAAAAAGTAAATAGAACATTAGAAAAACTAGGTATGATAGACCTTTGGAGAAAACTGAATGGCAATAGGAAGGAATATACTTTCTTCTCAGCAGTTCATGGATCCTATACAAAAATTGACCATATATTAGGACATAAAGATCTCAAAATTAAATGTAGGAAGGCAGAAATAATAAATGCCTTCTTCTCAGATCACAATGCAATAAAAGCTACATTCAGTAAAAAGTTAGGGGTAAATAGACCAAAAAGTAATTGGAAACTGAATAATCTCATCTTAAAGAATGACTGGGTGAAAGAGCAAATTATAGAAACAATTAACAATTTCACCCAAGATAATGATAATGATGAGACATCATATCAAAATCTTTGGGATGCAGCTAAAGCAGTAATAAGGGGAAATTTTATATCTTTAGAGGCTTATTTGAAGAAAATTGAGAAAGAGAAGATTAACGAATTGGGCTTACAACTTAAAAGGCTAGAAAAAGACCAAATTATAAACCCCCAACCAAAAATTAAACTCGAAATACAAAAATTAAAAGGAGAAATCAATAAAATTGAAAGTAAAAAAACTATTGAATTAATAAATAAAACCAAGAGTTGGTTTTATGAAAAAGCCAATAAAATAGATAAACCTTTGGTAAATTTGATCAAAAAAAAGAAAGAGGAAAATCAAATTGATAGTCTTACAAATGAAAAGGGGGATCTTTCCACCAATGAAGAGGAAATTAGAGAAATAATAAGGAGTTACTTTGCCCAACTTTATGCCAATAAATTTGATAACTTAAGTGAAATGGATGACTTTCTCCAAAAATATAAGCTCCCTAGATTAACAGAGGAGGAGATAAATTGCTTAAATAGTCCCATTTCAGAAAAAGAAATAGAACAAGCTATTAATCAACTCCCCAGGAAAAAATCCCCAGGGCCAGATGGATTCACATGTGAATTCTACCAAACATTTAAAGAACAATTAGCCCCAATGTTATATAAATTATTTGAAAAAATAGGGGATGAAGGAGTCCTACCAAACTCCTTTTATGACACAGACATGGTACTGATACCTAAACCTGGTAGATCGAAAACTGAGAAAGAAAATTATAGACCAATCTCCTTAATGAATATTGATGCTAAAATCTTAAATAAGATATTAGCAAAAAGACTTCAGAAAATCATCTCCAAGATAATACACTATGATCAAGTAGGATTTATTCCAGGAATGCAGGGCTGGTTTAATATTAGGAAAACTATTAATATAATTGACCATATTAATAATCAAATTAATAAGAACCATATGATCATCTCAATAGATGCAGAAAAAGCATTTGACAAAATCCAACATCCATTCCTACTAAAAACTCTTGAGAGTATAGGAATAAATGGATTATTCCTTAGAATAATCAGGAGTATATATTTAAGACCGTCAGTAAGCATAATATGCAATAGAAATAAACTGCAACCTTTCCCTGTAAGATCAGGAGTGAAACAAGGTTGCCCACTATCACCATTACTATTCAATATAGTACTAGAAACGCTAGCCTCGGCAATAAGAGCCGAGAAAGAGATTCAAGGAATTAGAGTAGGAAATGAGGAAATCAAACTATCACTTTTTGCAGATGACATGATGGTATACTTAGAGAACCCCAAAGACTCTGCTAAAAAGCTACTAGAAATAATTCAAAATTTCAGCAAAGTGGCAGGATACAAAATAAATCCACATAAATCCTCGGCATTTTTATATATCACTAACAAAATGCAACAGCAAGAGATACAAAGAGAAATTCCATTCCAAACAAATGTTGAGAGTATAAAATATTTGGGAATCCATCTACCAAAGAAAAGTCAGGAATTATATGAGAAAAATTACAAAACACTTGCCACAAAAATAAAATCAGATTTAAATAATTGGAAAGACATTCAGTGCTCTTGGATAGGCCGAGCGAATATAATAAAGATGACAATACTCCCCAAACTAATCTATTTATTTAGTGCTATACCAATCAGACTCCCAAGAAACTATTTTAATGACCTAGAAAAAATAACAACAAAATTCATATGGAAGAATAAAAGGTCAAGAATTGCAAGGGAACTAATGAAAAAAAACTCAGAGGAAGGTGGTCTAAGTGTACCTGATCTAAAGCTATATTATATAGCAGCAGTCACCAAAACCATTTGGTATTGGCTACAAAATAGACCGGTAGATCAGTGGAACAGATTAGATACAAAGGACAAAAAAGGGTACATCTATAGCAATCTAATCTTTGACAAACCCAAAGATTCCAACATTAGGGATAAAAATTCATTATTCGGAAAAAACTGTTGGGAAAACTGGAAATTAGTATGGCAGAAATTAGATATGGATCCACACTTAACACCATATACCAAGATAAGATCAAAATGGGTCCATGATTTAGGCATAAAGAGGGAGATAATAAATAGATTGGAGGAACAGAGGATAATCTACCTCTCAGACTTGTGGAGGAGGAAGGAATTTATGACCAGAGGAGAACTAGAGATCATTATTGATCACAAAATAGAAGATTTTGATTACATCAAACTAAAAAGTTTCTGTACAAATAATACTAATGCAAACAAGATTAGAAGGGAAATAACAAATTGGGAAAATATTTTTAAAAACAAAGGTTCTGACAAAGGTCTCATTTCCAAAATATATAGAGAACTGACCCAAATTTATAAGAAACCGAACCATTCTCCAATTGATAAATGGTCAAAGGATATGAACAGACAATTCTCAGAGGAAGAAATTGAAACTATATCCACTCACATGAAAGAGTGTTCCAAATCACTACTGATCAGAGAAATGCAAATTAAGACCACTCTGAGATACCACTACACACCTGTCAGATTGGCTAAGATGACAGGAACAAATAATGACAAATGTTGGAGGGGATGTGGGGAAACTGGGACACTAATACATTGCTGGTGGAGTTGTGAAAGAATCCAGCCATTCTGGAGAGCAATCTGGAATTATGCCCAAAAAGTTATCAAACTGTGCATACCCTTTGACCCAGCAGCGCTACTACTGGGATTATATCCCAAAGAAATACTAAAGAGCGGAAAGAGACATATATGTGCCAAAATGTTTGTGGCAGCTCTTTTTGTTGTAGCTAGAAACTGGAGGATGAATGGATGTCCATCAGTTGGAGAATGGTTGGGTAAATTGTGGTATATGAAGGTTATGGAATATTATTGCTCGGTAAGAAATGACCAGCAGGAGGAATATAGAGAGGCCTGGAGAGACTTAAATCAGCTGATGCTGAGTGAAATGAGCAGAACCAGAAGATCACTGTACACTTCAACAACAATGCTGTATGAGGATGTATTCTGATGGAAGTGGAAATCTTCAACATAAAGAAGATCCAACTCACTTCCAGTTGATCAATGATGGACAGAGGTAGCTGCACCCAGAGAAGAAACACTGGGAGGGGAATGAAAATTGTTAGCACTAATATCTGTCTGCCCAGGTTGCATGTACCTTCGGAATCTAATGTTTATTGTGCAACAAGAAAGTGATATTCGCACACATGTATTGTACCTAGACTATATTGTAACACATGTAAAATGTATGGTATTGCCTGTCGTCGGGGGGAGGGAATAGAGGGAGGGGGGGTAAATTGGAAAAATGAATACAAGGGATAATATTATAAAATATATATATATATATATATATATATATAATAAAAAAAAAAAAAAAAAAAAAAAAAGAAAGGAAGAGATTGACTGAGGAAAAAAAAAAAAAAAAAAAAAAAAAAAAAAAAAAAAAAAAAGAAATGATGAGCAGGCAGATTTCAGAAAAATCTGGAAAGACCTACATGAATTGATGCTGAACAAAGTGAGTAGAACTAGGAGAACATCATACATAGTAATAGCAATATTGTTCAGTGATCAGCTTTGACGGACTTAGCTCTTCTCAGCAGTACAAATTATCTAAGAATTCCAAAACATCCATAATGATAAATCTATCTACATTCAAAGAAATAAATATGTAGTCTGAACGCAGATCAAAGCATATTTTCACTTTAAGTATTTTTTGTGATTTTTCCCCTTTTGTTATGATCCTTTTTTCCCAAGATATTGCTAATGTGAAAATATGTTTAATATGATTATGCATGTATTAATCTAAAATAGAATTACTTGCCTTTTTCAAAGGAAATTAGGGGAAAATGGAGGGGAGAAATTTAAAATAAAAATCTTATAAAAGTAAATGTTTAAAACTAAACTAAACTAAAAAAGAAAGGAAGATTTAAGAGAGCATACCTCAAATGGAGGCAGAAGGAGACTGGAGACTTGTAATCTAAGGCTAAGGTGGATAGTTGTTAGACTTTGCAACAGGGGAAAGGTTTTTTCCTAAACCAAAGACAGTTTGAATTTGTTGTTAATAGGATTGTGAGTAAGAATTCATTATATATGGAAGAGAGTATAGAAAAGCTTTGTCTAGTATCTTTGTAAGAAACTTAGATGTGAGAAGAAAGAATATAGGATAAAGGGTAGAGAAGAAGTTTAGAAAACAGAAAAGTTCTAGTGGCCCAGGATTCTGAATCAGTAAGCAAATGCTTCCACAGTTCTTGATTCTGAGCCTTCCAGTTAATAACTTGAAGATGGAGCATAGAGTTGAATATTTCTTTGATAGGAAACCTATAGACTTCATTAGACTTAATAATATAATAATAATGATCAAATAGATATTGAATACTTACTCTTTGAGAATACTGTGTTGGGAGTTGTGAAAACCATATCAGAGGTATGGGATACTTTCCATGTTCTTAGAGAGTTTATTTTGGATGTAGGGGGATGGGGAGGGCATGACTGATAGTGTCTGTCCTACACGGGAGAACTTGTGATAGAATATGAATGAGAAATGCAGAAGGTAGATAATGGGTTGTGATATGCATCATTGGAGATAATATCCTAATAGACAAAATTGAAGATCCATTGAAACAATCTGAGTGTCTACCAGACATTGTATTAGATACTGTGAATGGAAATAGACTAGAAATAACAGTAAGGAGAAATTGCCTTTAACTGAGAGATTTAGGGAATAATTAATGAAGAATTCTTGGGGAATTCTTGTGGAATTCATGAAGGGAAGGATTCATGAAGGAAAAAAAAAAGGTTTCAATAAGAGTTCACTCTAAACATAGTCCATAAGCAATCTGGTTTTTAAAATCCCTATTATGTATCAGGGCATTGTACTGAGAATTGTATCTCTGTTGTGGATATACAGAAAGTCCACATGAATAATTTGATTTTACTGATATAACATAAAAAAGGGAAGTAGTAAAGGGAAGGAGATAGTATTAGAAAAAGGGAAAGGAGAGATAAGAAGAGGGAAACTACATCCCAGGAAGAGGCATAGAAAATCTATCACATCTGAGGGAATTTAGAGAGGGGGAGAAACATTGTGTGAATCTTACTCTCATCAGAGTAGGCTCAAAGAGTAAATAATTGACAGACTTGTTTTTCAGAGAATTCTCTCTTACCTGATTATAAGGGAGGAGAGGAAAAGGGAAAAGGAAAAGGGGAATAAGGGAAGGGTACAAGAAAGGGGAAGGGACTTAAAAGGACGGGGGAGGGATACTAAAAAAAGAAGGCTGCACGTCACAAGTGGGGTCCATAAATTAAATACCGGGGAAGGGGTTCAGGGGGGACAAGGGGAAAAAAAAGCATAATCAGGGAATAATATGATGGCAGGAAATACAGAAATAGTAATTTTAACTGTAAATGTAAATGGGATGAACTCTCCCATTAAATGGAGGCGGATAGCAGACTGGATCAAAAGTCAGAACCCTACAATATGTTGTTTACAGGAAACACACTTAAAGCAGGAAGATACATACAGTGTAAAGGTAAAAGGTTGGAGCAGAATCTATTATGCTTCAGGTAAAGCCAAAAAAGCAGGGGTAGCCATCTTTATCTCAGATCAAGCAAAAACAGAAATTGATCTAATTAAAAGAGTAAAGGAAGGAAACTATGTCTTGCTAAAGGGTAGCATAAACAATGAAGCCATATCAATACTAAACATATATGCACCAAGTGGTGTAGCATCTAGCTTCCTAAAGGAAAAGTTAAGTGAGTTGTAAGAAGAAATAGATAGCAAAATTATAATAGTGGGAGATCTCAATCTTGCACTCTCAGAATTAGATAAATCAAACCACGAAACAAATAAGACAGAAATTAAAGAGGTAAATAGAACATTAGAAAAACTAGGTATGATAGATCTTTGAAGAAAACTGAATGATGATGGAAAGGAGTATACTTTCTTCTCAGCAGTTCATGGAACCTATACAAAAACTGACCATATATTGGGACAGAAAGATCTCACAATTAAATGCAGGAAGGCAGAAATAGTAAATGCCTTCTTCTCAGATCACAATGCAATAAAACTACATTCAATAAGAAGTTAGGTGTAAATAGACCAAAAAGTATTGGAAACTAAATAATCTATCTTAAAGAATGACTGGGTGAAACAGCAAATTATAGAAACAATAATTTCACCCAAGATAATGACAATGATGAGACATCATACCAAAATTTGTGGGATGCAGCTAAAGTGGTAACAAGGGGAAATCTTTTTATCTTTAGAGGCTTACTTGAATAAAATAGAGAAAAAAAAGATTAATGAATTGGGCCTGCAACTTAAAAAGCTAGAAAAAGACCAAATTAAATCCCCCCAACCAAAAACTAAACTTGAATTTCTAAAATTAAAAGGAGAAATCAATAATATTGAAAGAAAAAAAAAACTATTGAATTAATAAATAAAACTAAGAATTGGTTTTATATAAAAGCTAATAAAATAGATAAACCTTTGGTAAATCTGATCAGAAAAAGGAAAGGGGAAAATCAAATTCTTAGTCTTAAAAATGAAAAGGGAGATCTTTCCACCAATGAAGAGGAAATTAGAGAAATAATAAGGAGTTACTTTGCCCAACTTTATGCCAATAAATTTGATAACTTAAGTGAAATGGATGACTACCTCCAAAAATATAGGCTTCCTAGATTGGCAGAGGAGTAGGTAAACTTCTTGAATAGTCCCATTTGAGAAAAAAGAAATAGAACAAGCTATTAATCAACTCCCCAGGAAAAAATTCCCAAGACCTTATGGATTTACATGTGAATTCTACCAAACATTTAAAGAACAATTAGCCCCAATGGTATATAAACTATTTTAAAAAAATAGGAGATGAAGGAATACTACCAAACTCCTTTTATGACACAGACATGGTACTGATACCTAAATCAGGTAGATTGAAAACTGAGAAAGAAAACTATAAACTAATCTCCTTAATGAATATTTTTGCTAAAATCTTAAAATAAGATATTAGCAAAGAGACTTCAGAAAATCATCCCCAGGATAATACACTATGATCAAATAGGATTTATACCAGGAATGCAGGGCTGGCTTAATATTAGGAAAACTATTAGTATAATTGACCATATTAATATTCAAATTAATAAAAAATGATCATCTCAATAGATGCAGAAAAAGCATTTGATAAAATACAACATCCATTCCTACTAAAAATGCTTGAGAGTATAGGAATAAATGGACTATTCCTTAAAATAGTCAGGAGCATATATTTAAGACCGTCAGTAAGCATAATAATGTAATGGAGATAAACTGGAACCTTTCCCTTTAAGATCAGAATGAAACAAGGTTGCCCACTATCACCATTACTATTCAATATTGTACTAGAAATGCTAGCCTCGGCAATAAGAGTCGAGAAAGAGATTAAAGGAATAAGAATAGGAATGAGGAAATCAAACTGTCACTCTTTGCAGATGATATGATGGTATACTTAGAGAACCCCAGAGATTCTAGTAAAAAGTTATTAGAAATAATTCACAACTTTGGAAAGTTGCTGCATACAAAATAAATCCACATACATCTTCAGCATTTTTATATATCACCAACAAAATGCAACAGCAAGAGATACAAAGAGAAATTCCATTTAAAACAAATGCCGAGAGTATAAAATATTTGAGAATCCATCTACCAAAGAATAGTCATGTATTATATGAACAAAATTATGAAAAACTTGCCATAAAAATAAAGTCAGATTTAAATAATTGGAAAGACATTGAATGCTCTTGAATAGGTCGAGCGAATATAATTAAGATGACAATACTCCCTAAACTAATCTATTTATTTAGTGTTATACAAATCAGACTCCCAAGAAACTATTTTAATGACCTAGAAAAAATATCAATAGAATTCATATGGAACAACAAAAGGTCGAGAATTTCAAGGGAAGTAATGAAAAAAAAAAATTAAATGAAGGTGGTCTAGCTATACCTGATCTAGAACTATATTATAAAGCAACAGTCACCAAAACCGTTTGGTATTGGCTAAGAAATAGACTAGTTGATCAGTGGAATAGGTTAGGTCCAAAAGGCAAGATAGTGAATAAAAATAGCAATCTAGTGTTTGACAAACCCAAAGATCCCAACTTTTGGGATAAGAATTCATTATTTGATAAAAAATGCTGGAAAAACTGGAAATTAGTATGGCAAAAACCAGGCATGGACCCACATTTAACATCACATACTAAGATAAGATCAAAATGGGTCCAAGATTTAGGCACTAATAATGAGATCATAAATAGATTAGAGGAACAGAGGACCTCTCAGACCTGTGGAGGAGGAAGGAATTTATGACTAGAAGTGAACTAGAGATCATTATTCATCACAAAATAGAAGATTTTGATTAGATCAAATTAAAAAGCTTTCATTCAAACATAACTAATGCAAACAAGATTAGAAGGGAAGAAATTAGGAAAATATTTTTACAGGTAAAAGTTCTGATAAAGGCCTCATTTCCAAAATATATAGAGAACTGACCCTAATTTATAAGAAATCAAACCATTCTCCAATTGATAAATGGTCAAAGGATATGAACAGACAATTTTAGATGATGAAATTGAAACTATATCCACTCATATGAAAGAGTGTTCCAAATCACTACTGATCAGAGAAATGCAAATGAAGACAACTTTGAGACACCACTACACATCTGTCAGATTGGCTAAGATGACAGGAATAAATAATGATGAATGTTGGAGGGGATGTGGAAAAACTGGGACACTAATACATTGTTGGTGGAGTTATGAAAGAATCCGGCAATTCTGTAGAGCAATTTGGGACTATGCCCAAAATTTTATCAAAGTGTGCATACCCTTTGATCCAGCAGTGCTACTACAGGGCTTATATCCCAAAGAATTACTAAAGATGAGACAGGGACCTTTATGTGCCAAAATGTTTGTGGCAGCTCTTTTTGTAGTTGCTAGAAACTGGAAAATGAATGGAAGTCCATCAGTTGGAGAATGGTTGGGTAAATTATGGTATATGAATGTTATGGAATATTATTGCTCTGTGAGAAATGGCCAGCAGGATGAATATAGAGAGGTTTCATGAGACTTGCATGAATTGATGTTGAGTGAAATGAGCAGAACCAGAAGATCACTATACACTTCAACAACAGTACTGTATGAAGATATATTCTGATGGAAGTGGATATCTTCAACGTAAAGAAGATCCAACTCACTTCCAGTTGATCAGTGATGGACAGCAACTGTTACACCCAGAGAAGGAACAATAGGAATTGAATATAAACTATTAGCACTACTGGCTTTCTACCCAAGTTACTTATACCTTCAGAATCCAATTCTTAATGTGCAACAAGAAAATTGGATTTACACACATATATTGTATCTAGGTTATACTCTCACACATTTAATATGTATGGGATTGCCTGTTATCTAGGGGAGGTTTTAATGAGGGAGGGGAAAATTTGGAAAAATGAATATAAGGTTTAATGTTATAAAAAAATTACTCATGCATATGTACTGTCAAAAAATTTATAATTCTAAAATTAATAAAAAATTCAGATGAAGAAATTAAAACCATTTGTAATCATATGAAAAAGTGCTCTAAATAACTATTGATCAGAGAAATGCACATTAAGATAGTTATGAGGTACCATTACATACCTCTCAGATTGGCTAAAATGAAAGAAAAAGATAATGATAATTATTGGAGGAAATGTGGGAATACTGGGACATTCATACATGGTTATTGGATTTGTGAACTATTCCAATCATTTTGGAGGCCAATTTGGAACTATGCCCAAAGGGCTATCAAACTCTTCATACTCTTTCATCCAGCAATGTCTTTCCTTGGCCTCTATTGCAATGAGATCATAAAAAGGGAAAAGACCCACATGTGCAAAAACGTTTGTAGCAGTCCCTTTTGTAGTGCAAGGAATTGGATACTGAGTGGATGCCACCAGTCATAGAATGGCTGAATAGGTTATAGTATATGAATGTTATAGAATATTATTGTGCTATAAGAAACAATTAGCAAGATGATCTGAGAACGTTCTGGAGTGATTTACATGAACTGATGCTAAAACAAAATGAAAAGAACCAGGATATCATTATACATGCCATCAACGAAATTCTGATGATAAATTCTGATGAAATTTCTTTTAAAAAAATGAGATGATTGAGGCCACTTCCAATGATCTTATGATGAAGGAAGCCATCTACCTTTCAGAGAGAGGACTGTGGGAACTAAATAAGGATCACAATATAGTATTTTCTCCTTTTTGTTGTTGTTTGCTTATTTCTTTTCTTTCTCATTTTTCTGTTTTTGATCTGATTTTTCTTGTGTAGCATGATGAATGTGAAAATATCTATAGAAGAATTGTACAAGTTTAATGTATATTGGATTACTTGCTGTCTAGGAGAGGGGAGAAGAAAAGGGAGGGGGAAATTTTGGAACACAGGATTTTGCAAGGGTAGTTGTTGAATTCTATTTTGAAAATAAAAAGCTATTAAAATATAGATATAAATGGATTTTCCCTTCAGTTGATAAAAATAATTTATCTAAAACTTATTACCAAGCATTTGTAATGGGGATAAGCTAGAATTCTTCCAAGTTATATCAGGTAGGAAATAAGGATACCTGCCATCACCAATATTATTCAGTATGGTATTGGAAATCCTATCAATAGCAATAAATGAAGAAAAAATAAAAAGAAGAAATCAGAACAAGAAATGAGATAATAAAATCTTTTTCAAGATAATAGTATGATAATTAGAAAATCCCAAAGATGCAATTAAAAGCTTGTTAAAACAATTATTTTAATGAAGTAGCAGGATATAAATAAAGTAAATCCATGTAAACCATCAATATTTCTATATATCATAAACAAAACCCTGCAAGATGTGGTAGATACTCCTGTAAAAATAACTCTAGGCACTGTAAATACTTGTGAGTACACCTGTCACAATAAATCCAGGAACTATATAAACAAAATTATCCATAAAAACTTTTTGTACAAATAAAATCAGATTTAAATAATTGAAAAATATTTTTTCATGGACAAGCAGTACCAATATAAAAATAATTTTATTTAATTTGTTTATTTGTATATTCAGTGCCATCCCAATTAAACTACCAAAATTTTTACTAAATTAGAAAAATGATAATTCATTTGGAAGAACAAAAAACAAGATATGAAAAAAAACGTAAAGGAAAGAGGTTTAGGAGTTCTGAATCTTAAAGTACATTACAAAGTAGGAATTCTTTAAACTATGTATACTGGCTAAGAAAAAGAATGGTAGATCTTTCATTATTTGGTAAAAAAAAATTTGGGAAATCTGGAAAAGAGTCTGGCAGAAATTGTATATAGACTACTGTTTTACATCATTTTCTTAGATAAGGTTAAAATGGACACATAACTAGCTATACATAGAAATATTACAAGAATCTTTAAAGAGCATCACTTATCAGACCTATGAATAGGCAAATAATTTGTGAATAAACAGGAGATAACATAGATGTAAAATGGATAATGTTGATTATATTAAACTAAAAAAGGTTTTGTACAAATGAAATACCAATTTTAGAAAGAAAGGAGAAAAATCAGATAGGGGAAATTTATTTTGTATCATAAAGTTCTCATAACTCAAATATAGAAATAGATTTGCCAAATCAATAAGAATACAAATATTTACAAATTGATAAAATAGTCAAAGGATATTAATAAGCAGTTTTCCAATAAAGAAATCAAAATCATTTATAGTCATATAAAAATGCTCTGAATCATTATTGATTAGTGTAATGTTCTCAGTGGGTTTTCTTGGGGTCTCTGGGAGCAGCCTTCATTTTGGTAAACATCTTAAGGGTAGCCAGGAGTTAAAGTCCAAATCCTTTATTATCTCGTTCAAAGTCTTGTCTCCTTTCCTGGGGCTCAATTAGCTTTCTTAAAAGCCTTCTGGAGTCTTACAGTAGGGGGAGCAGGAAGCCAGCCACCATGAGCCTGACTGAAGTTGGAATGAATTTCTCTCCTTGGTTCTGAGAGCTTAAGCTGCTGTCTCTAGTTCTCTTGTCTTCTCTGCCTCTGAATGAACTGGTTGAGGCTCCTATCTTATGCTTCTCCAAGCAGTTAACCATCTTTTCCCTTCTATTTACCACTTTCTAAATTTCTCCTCATCACCTGGCAATAACATTGGAGCTGCTCACACTGGACAATGCCTTTCTGTTGGGTTAAAAAAGCCTGTATTCTCCCCAATTGTAATCCCTTTCTGCCGTCTGATTGCTTTTTGGCTGATTGATCACATCAGAGTATTGAGCTTCTAAAGATTCTCTGGGTATAAATTCAGCTGCCATCATGCTCCACCTGTTTTTTGTTTGAGGTTTTGGAGCTGGGCCCTGCCTCTCATTTCCCTGGGTCAATCTACATTCTGAGGCCCAGTGGAAACCTCGGTTGCATTTTGGACATAGGATTTTGGGCTTTATTCTCTCACCCTGTTCTCTTATTCTATCTCTTTGCCTACATTGACCTTTCAGATGCCCTATTTTTCCACACTGAAAGCGTTGACAAGTTTCTCTGGAAGTCATTTGCCAAGAGGAATCCTGTTTTCCCATATTCATCATAGTGTCGGTATAATAAGCATTTGTGCCCACTGTGGCACAGCATCTTATGATCTCTTCTAAAGGAGCATCTTTGTGTAGAACCCATATAATTTTTCTGGAAATCTCATTAGCATTTTCCTTAACCAGTTGTCTGATCATTATTCTTGTAGTTGCATTTTCTCCAATGGTTCTTGTGACAGCTGTCTGCAGATGTCTCACAAAATCAGCAAAGAGTTCATTGGGACCTTACTCTATTTCTGTGAAGGTATCTCCTCCATCTTTTCCTGGGAGGGAGCTCCATGCTTTTATAGCAGCAGCTGCAGCAGCAATTTGCTCATATGTTGCTATAGGGTAATTAATCTGTGCTAAAGTGTCTGCATACTGACCTTCACCTGCTAGTTGGTTAAAGGTGATTGAAGTATTAACTCCAGTTTGCTTATTGCATTGGGTTTGTATCCTTCATATTTCACTATATTCAGAAAGCTACAATAAGTTTTGTTCAGGTTCTAAACATGTCCTTGCTATGGATTTCCAGTCATTAGGGGATTAAAATTTCATAAGCCAAATTCTCTAGTAATATCTTAACATAAGACTATGTAGCCTCATAAAGAGTTCAACCTTTTTTCAAATCCCTAATTTTTTTCCAGATCAAAAAGAGTGTATCTTTTCCTTTGTTGACCTAAAGAGTCAAGCTCTTCAATCACAGGGTATGCATTTAATAAATCAGATATATCATGTCCTTTTTTTCACCTTAACCAGTGCCTTTTGTAATCTTGTCATAGGCTGCTTCATAGGTGGTGCTGATTGTGTTACTACCACTTCCTTTCCTCCTCCTCCTTCCACCCATAAAGGGTTAATTGAGGGGGGAGGATCATGAGATGGAGAATGCCCTAATAGTTTCTGCTCTGAAGCACCACACTCAGAATTATACTTAACTTCTTTCTTTTCTAATTCTTCATCTTTTTCACCTACTTTATCAATTTCCTCCCCCTTCTGCTCTTTCTTCTTTTTCCTTATTCTATAACTTATATAATTTCCTAAAGCCAGTTATTATATGTATAGAGTGTTTCTTTGGAAATTGAGTCAGGTCCATTATTATTGTAGTATTCACATAGTTGCTCTCCTACTAATTTCCACTCGTCTGGATTTAATTCTTTTTCCTTAGAGAACCAAGGATATGTGTACTATACTTCAGTGATGTGCTCTCAAGTTACAACCAAACCTTGGCTTTTAATAAGTTTAACCAATCTTTAGACAAATTTTCCTTGCGGTGGAAAAATTTCCTTTCTAAACATTTGTCCATTTTAACTGGGATACAGCTTAAACTCCTTCCTCTAGTTCTCTTGTCTTCTCTGTCTCTCTGTCTGAGTCTCTCAGTTCCCTAGGAAGCTGACTGAAGATTGAAGATATGAAAGCCTAATACACTGCACCATGCTAAACTAGATAACCATTGTCTCATCAATTCCACTTAGTACCTTGTAAGAATCCTTTGTTTCAAGTTCAGATTATTGAACATAGCATAGATTAGATTAGAGAAATGCAAATTAAAACAACTTTGAAATATTTTGCAACCATTATAATGGCTAACATGGTTGAAAGGGGAGAATGACAAATGTTGGAAGGGATGGGGAAAATTGGGACACATTCATTATTGGCAGAATTGAAGGGAAAAAAGAAAAATATAGATGATAAATCTATTGTATATCTAAAATGGAATAGTGGGTTGTATAAAATAGTTTTGCAACTTCATGTGACAAAAATTTTTTTAAAGACTGTTAGAAATTTTACGTGGAATTGGGAAATATTTAGCAAAATAAAGAAAAAATATTTAAAAAGAACCAATGAGAGCCATTTTGTTATACTAGAGAAAGAAATGGCCTCAAAACCAAGAACATTTGAGTTCAATTCTGACCTCTGATGCCTACTAACTTATACTGAGTTGAGCAAGTTGCTCAATCTCTCAGCATTCTACAGAACTCTCAAAGACTTTAATACATATTATCTTTAGCTACCAAAGGAAAGTATCTTTTATTCACAGTGACTTACTAATAACAATAGCTGGAATTTATGTAGAGATTTATATTGCAGAATACAAGATAGGGGAGGTATGAAAAGGCAGCTCTTCATTTGAAAAAGTATTGGAAGTTTTAGTGCTCTGCAAACTTATTTGAGTTAGTAGCATAATATGATTGCCAAGAAATTGAAGCAGATCTGGCATTCTTTTCATTAAATCACGTCCAAATAATGTTGCCTGCGATCTGACCAATTCCTCATCTCTTTCCACCTCCCACCAGAACCTCATATGGTGCTTTTGAGATTGTGATCTAATAGATTTGCATTTATTTCCATATCACTTCTTCACCATTTTAAAATCATAAAGTTTGTACTCTAGACATTGTCTTCATTCTATGTCCTCTTTCTACTCCCTGTCCAACTACATGATGGACTCTGACCCTGGTCCTGAGGGCTTTGCTAGATGAACATTTGCATTCTCTCTTCTCTCACTCCCCACCACTATAGTTATCTCTCTGGCATTTCTTTATATATAGTTTTCTCCAATTAGGATGTAAGTTCCTTGAGAGCAAATTGCTTGTGTTGTTATCCCAATCTCAGCTCAGATCTAGATCACAGATTTTTTTTAAAACAAAATAATGCTTAATTAATGCTTTATTTATCTATCATTCACTAAAATGTGGATATGTTGTAATTTGTGATGGGTTAGGGACAACCACTCTGAGAAAATTGTATTTTTTAATACTTTAAGTAAATATGAAACAAATTGAGATATGAAAATGTATTCTTCTGTTTTTTATTGTTTTTATTGGAAATTTTTAGTCTTTACTGCTGCTTGAAATACTAGGGGTTAAAAAGAATGAAGTTTCTTGATTTAATTCAACACACATTTACAAAAAAGGTAGTAAGGATGTTCAGGAAAAATAAAATGATCTGATAAGTATTCCATATCCCTTTATATGAGTTAACAGAATGTAGAACTCTGTTGAAAGGAGTCATTTTCCATCAAGTTAGACATGCATACTGACCACTTGCAGAGGAATATGTACTCTAGGAATATATTGAGAATGCACAAGGAGCTTTTATGATTGTCCTAGAATCCATGCCTCTGAGCAAGAGGCCAGTATAGAGATCTACCTTTGTGACTAGCACTGTCACATAATATTATCTCATTGGTTTGGAGTAATGCATCATATTAAACAAGGATTTTTTTTTAACTTTGTTTCACCCATTTATTTATTTATTTTCTCTCCCTCTTACTTCCCACCTCTTCCTACCAAAATGGAATGGGAGAAAGAAAAGAAAAGAAAAAGAAAAACACTTGTAACAAATATGCATAGCCAAGAAAAACAAATTCTTGAATTTGCTATGACCCAGAATGTTTTGATGTTCATTCAATCTCCATAGTTCTATGTCTCTATATGGATGGCATTTTCCATCCCATGTCTTGGAATTATTTTGGACCAGAGCATTGCTGAAAAGAACTAAGTCTACCATAGTTGATTGTCACACAATCTTGTTACTATGTACAATATTCTCCTAGTTCTGCTCACTTCATTCAATATTACTTCATACAAGACTTTCCAGGCTTTTCTGAAATCAGCTGTCTCATCATTTTTTATAGAACAAAAGTGTTCCATTACATTCATACACCACAACTTATTTAACCCTTCCCCAACTGATGGGCATTCCCTCAATTTCCAATTTCTTGCCACCACAAAAACAGCTGTTATAAATGTTTTTGCACATTCCTTTGATGAACTTTTTGGGATATAGGCCCAGTAGTGGTACTGCTCAATCAAAAGGCATGCATAGTATTATAACCCTTTGAGCATAGCTCCAAATGTTCTCTATAATGACTGGATCAGTTCATAATTCCACTAACATTACATAAATATTCCAGTTTTCCCAATTCCCTCCATTTATCATTATCTTTCATTGTCATATTAGCTAATCTGATAAGTGTGACATATATTCAATGTAATATCTGGGCTAGCTCTCTGGAGAACCTTGGGATCAACCCTAGACCTTGGTCTTAGTGGAGGAGTGAAGGAGGCGGAAGGGCCACGTGATTGGTCAAATATGAAATCTGGAATCTGGAATCTGGTATCTTCTCTTGTGTCTCTAGCTGAGAGCCATGGCTGAGAGAATATTTCCAGTTGTCCCAGCCCTTAAACACTTCAGTATAATTACATCACTACACAATACTGAGCATGTGCAACCATTACATCACCATAGAGAACCAATATCTCACATTGAATAGATACTTAACTATAAGTACCATGCTGATCTAGATTCAAATACACCTTTTCAGAGTTCTGGCCCTCTACACTTCAGAGTTATTTTGAGTTGTATTTCTCTAATCAATAATGATTTAAAGAATTTTTTACACATGGCTCTAGATGACTTTAATTTCTTAATCTGAAAATTGTTCATATCCTTTTACTATTGGAGAACGTTCTATTTTTTATGAAATTGAGTCAGTTCTCTATATATTTTAAAACTGAGGCTTTTATCAGAAACACTGACTATAAAAATATTTTCTAGTTTTCTGCTTCTCTTCTAATCTTGGCTGCATTGGCTTTGTCTATATAAAACCTTTTAATTTAATGTAATCAAAATTAATCACTTTGCATTTTGTAATGTTTTTCATTTTGTTTGTAATGATTTCATTTTTGGTCATAAATTTCTTCTTTTGCCAAAGATCTAACAGGTAAACCATCTCTTGTTCTCCTATAATATTTATACCATCACCTTTATGTCTAAATAATAAATCCCATTTCAACTTTATTTTATTTAACAAAGGTGTTAGATGTTGTTTCTGCCATACTATTTTCCAGTTATTTTTTTCTAGCAATTTTTGTCAAAATATGAGTTTTTGCTCCAGAAGCCAGAATCTTTGGGTGTATCAAACAGTTGATTACTGTAGTCACTGAATATGTCGCATGAAACTACTCTATTCCACTAACTCATGAATCTATTTCTTAGCCTGTGTCAAATAGTTTTCATGACAGCCACTTGATAATATAGTTTTTGGTTTGCTACACATAGGCTTTCCTTTGTATTTTTTCTTTTAATTTTCTTAATATTCTTGATTTTTTATTTTTCCAAATGAATTATTTTATTATTTTTTATAGCTCTAGGAAGCACAATTTGATTGGCATGGCTCTGAAAAAGTAGACTAATTTAGATAGAATTGTCATTTTTATTATAGTAGCTCAGCCTACCCATGAGCAATTGATATTTTTTCACTTATTTGTATCTGATTTTATTTGTCTGAAAACTGTTTTGTAATTGTGTTCATAGAGTTCCTGGATTTGTCTTAACAGGTAGATTCACAAATATTTTATATTGTTAACAGTTATTTTAAATAAGATTTCTCTTTCTATCGCTTCCTTCTGGGCTTTGTTGTAATAAATAACAAATCAGTAGTAGGTTCCCTCAACTTAATGCTGTACACTAAATAAAGGAGGAGACAAATTTTTGTGCATTAAAAGAAAACAAAATGATATAAATCAGGATAAAAGATTAAGCAATATAATTTTAATTGGAGGAAAGATTAAGGGCTTTTTGTGTTGTGGTGGAGACTATTGAGTTTTGAGAGTTGGGAGAAGGGTAGAGAGCATGTATAATTCCCTAAAATCAGAAAAAAAAAAGATTCCCCACTTCTCCCTCCATCCTTCACAAAGTGTTTGTATTTAATTAAAGGAATAAGGAAATAGTAACTGATTCACTAGTATGGGACTTGTTTTCAGATATGTCATATAGGTTGCTTGAGATGTATAAATGTGAGAAAACTTTTGGCTTCAATCTTACTATTTTTGTAGTAGAAGTGAGCCAGTTTTCCAGGCACAGAGGACTAGGCTCAAACAATACAATAAAATTTTCTAATAATTCTCATAATTTAATGAAGTTTTCCTCACAATTCCTCACAATTGTATGTGTCACATGTAACCACATACAATCCTCACAAGACAAAAATTAGAAAAGACCCACAGTTCAATAGAAAGAGTAACTCCAGAATTGAGTCACAAGGTGGAGACAGTTTATTTCACACAAGTTCCACAATTTTCTAATAAATAATATATTGGAGAAGTTAAAATCTGGGAAATCATTGGAAGCCTATTACAACATTACAGGCAAGAAATGGTGGATTAGTTTAATGAGTGTATGATATGATAGAAGACAGATATAAGTAAAGCGGAAATAGATTTGACAAGACTTAGTAAGTCTTGATATGAGAATGACAGAGAGTAAAATGTCAAAAATTATTCAGAGGTTGAGTCTGGTTGACAGGAAGGATAAAATATAAACTTTCCTGTCATATAGAGTCTTTTGTAAGTTCTAACTTATTTTTCTACCTGAATTTATAGGTAGAACATACTACTTTATGTACAAATTGATCAAATTGTTCTTTTATAAACCCTTCCATCTTGTACTTCTATCTACTTGGGCAGTTTCCAGTACTTAGAATGAATTCTGTTCAATTACATCTCTTTATGTCCCTAGCTTCCTTCATGTATGAGCTCTATAGTTATATAGATTCTACAAGTGGTTAATATTCTCCTGGTTAATGTCCTCCCCTGTGAAAGACTTTGCCTGTATTTTCTATGTATTTTGTAGATGAAAGGGTCTGGATGTTTGGAGTCAGAGAATCTGGGTTTAAATCCTATCTGCCATATTACCTGTATTCTTTTAGATATTAATTTCATCATATGCACAATTAAGGGACTGGATTAGATAACCTCTGATGCCCCTTTTAGCTCCAAATCTATAATCCTATGATCTCGCACATGTGTCACCAAGGGGAATATAAACTCTGTGGTGATAGAGACTTTCAATTTTGGTCAATATAGTGCCTCACACATAGTAATTACCCAATAAACAATTGTTGAATGGATGGATATTTACCTTTTTGAAATTATATGCCCCTTGTTGCATCTCTGCTTGTTCTGAAGGAGGCAGCTGCCTACCTTGCTCACTCCTAGGTCTGTTTCAGTTTTTCACATGAGGAGACAGACTGTTTTTGTCTAGTAGAAATGACAGGTGTTCTTACTAGAGTAATAGAAGTAGACAAATAACCCTTTCTTATCCTACCTGGGCAGAACTATATGCTAATTTGGTACCTTTAGCAAGCTACACTCATGCCCCTCTTTGAGTACATATTAATTCTCCAGTGTCTTTTAATAGGGGCCTTTTGTTGTGACTTTCATGGTGGGAATTTCAGGCAGGCCCCTCGGGGAAGATATTCATTGGCAAGTGCCGTGTCTTGGCATCTCAAATCATAATACTTACTCAAAGATCTGGGGCTCTTAGCCACTGAAGTCAAGTCAGAGTTTCTATTACTTAAATACAAACTTCAAGAGTTAGAAGTAAAAAAAAATCTTGGAGAAAGATTCTACCTTTATTTCCTTTTTGGATTGATCAAATCTAGGTGGGAAGAATTTAAAGTCACACTCCAGACTAGCCTTTTCCATAAGAGAAAAGGGGGTGATTATATAAGACAATAAATCAATAAAACTCCAAACTATCAATAGTATCCCCATCATGTGTTCCACATGCAACCACATACAATCCTATCAAAAATAACAATCAATGAAAACTGGAGTTGTTTTCTTACATTCATGTTAAATTTTGATTCTATCCCAAAATTCTTCATAAAATTTTCATAATAAATATATAAAGGTTAGGCATCATCTCATAGGACACCCTGGTGAAGATTCAGGTTCATAGTCTGCTAAATTGTGTTGATAAGGATATTCTTGAATGTACTTAATACTTTTTAATCAATGAAATCACATATGCCAGTGATTACTAAGAAGGCAAAAATAGTTGGCACATAAAACAAAAGAAAACAAAACAGCAAACAGAAAAAAAATGCTGAGAAAATAGGGGCTAAATTCCTACCCATCTAGTTTTGGTTAACCTGGTTATCAAAAAAAGGGCAAAAATGCTGAAGTAGTTTTATATTGTTCTGTGCCAAAGTCTTGCTTATTTCTATTGGGAGCTACTTTTTATAATTAGGCCTGTTATCTCTTCTTCTTATTATCATCTCTTTTCTCTGTCCTGTCTTCAAAGGAAATTCTGTTATTAAGATGAGAAAGAATGAACAATTCCTTGCTATCACATGACCTCTCTACATATATCAATGTGCCTCTTTGTGTTTCCTGTAACTCAGAAGTCCCTGGAATCCATGTCTTGTCTGGCAGTCCCTTCAGTGTATTAAGCAGGTCAGTCCAGAGTACCCAAGGAGGTCTGCTCCAGTGTGGAACCCGAGACTTGTCTGATAATACATGCAGGGTGGTCCAAATGGAAAATTCACTTAGCAAAATGCTGAGGAGTTTGCCCATTGCATGCTAGTTTTATCAGCCAATCATTATCTTCAAAGCTTATAAATTTGGCCAGGAGATAAGTAAGAAAAAATACACACAACAATAATTATTATTAGTTGAGGATATTGGCTTGTAGACCATTTTGAAAGATGTCCTAAATTGGTTGTGGGAACAAGTAGGATATTAATCAGTATGTGATGCATCGGGTGGTTTAGAGATGCACACTTACCTTCCAGAGAGAAGAATCATGAATCAGAGAGGCAAGCAGGAGCAGACTTGATTTTTAAATAATCTTTGCCAAGAGGGCAGCAGGTTTTCATCTTTGCCAGGTAAGTGAACTTAGATCAGCTTTATTCTTTTAACTGCATGCACCAACAATTCATCATTAAGAAAAAAGAAAAGAAAATATATGTCAGAATGGTTAACATTGCCAATTTAGCAGTAAATGTTTTCTACGTAAGATCTTTTTTTTAACATTGTCTTTAAGTCAGATGTGATCCTTTACACTCAAGTATGTTTCAAATTTAACTTATTTATTTATTTTTTAAGCTTTTTATTTTCAAAACATATGCACAGATAATTTGACAACATTGACCCTTGCATAGCCTTGTGTTTCAGATTTTCTCCTCCTTTCTCCTACCCACACCCCTAGATGACAAGCAATTCAATATATGTTAAACAGGTTAAAATATATGTTAAATCTAATATGTATAAACATATTTATACAATTCTCTTGCTGCTCAAGAGAAATCAGATCAAAAAATGAAAGTAAATGATTAGGAAAACAAAATGCAAGTGAACAACAACAAAAAAGAGTGGGAATGTTATGTTGTGATCCATATTAGTTCCTATAGTCCTCTCTTTTGGTGAAGATGGCTCTCTTCATCACAAGATCATCGGAATTGGCATCAATTATCTCATTGTTGGAAAGAGTCACCTTTATCAGAATTTGTTGTCGTATAATATTGATGTTGCCTTGTATAATGATCTCCTGGTTCTGCTCCCTTCACTTAGCATCAGTTCATGTAAGTCTCTCCAGGCCTTTCTGAAATCATCCTCCTGATCATTTCTTACAAAACAATAATATTCCATAACATTCATATACCATAACTTATTCAGCTATTCTTCAACTAATGGGTATCCACTCAGTTTCCAGTTTCTTGCCATGACAAAAAGAGCTGCCACAAACATTTTATTTTATTTTTTTGGCCACAAACATTCTTGCACATTTGAGTCCCTTTCCTTTCTTTAAAATCTCTTAGGGATATAGGCCCAATAGAAACACTGATGGATCAGAGGGTATGTACAGTTTGATAACTTTTTGAACATAGTTCCAAATTGCTCTCCAGAATGGCTGGATCTGATCATAACTCCACTAACACAGTATTAGTGTCCCAGTTTTCCCACATCCTCTCCAACATTCGTCCTTGTCTTTTCCTGTCATCTTAGCCATCCTGAAAGGTGTATAATGTAATCTCAGAGTTGTCATAAATTTAAGTCCTTTTGGCACTTCTCTGATAAGATAGATTTTCCAATACCATATTTAGCTATACAGTGAATAAGAAGTATAGATTAGGAATGGACTTTTATTTCTCTCACTTTCCCTCCCACCCTTTCTCCCTTCTTTTCTTCTTTCTGTCATCTATCCTTCTTCCCTTCCTTTCTCCTCTTTTTCTCCTTTATTCTTCTTTCTTTCCTTCTTCCTCCCTCCCTCCCTCCCTTTCCTTTCTTTCTTTACTTCCTTCCTCTTTTCTTCTCTCTCTCTCTCTCTCTCTCTCTCTCTCTCTCTCTCTCTCTCTCTCTCTCTCTCTCTCTCTCTCTCTCTCTCTGCTTTTTAAGCATGCTATCTCTTCCTCAGAATAATTTGGATACAAACGTCTATTTCTACAATGATGCTTTGGAACTGTTCAAGATTACTATGATATAAAAGAAGCAAAAAAACATTTTTACAATGGGGAGAAAGAGGGGCTGAGGAAGGTGAGTGAGTTAACCTTACTCTGATCAGAACTGGTTCAAAAAGTACTCAATATAGGTATAGAAATCTATCTTATTTTGCATGAAAGTAGGAGGGGAGGTTGATCAAAGGGTGGGCACATTGGGGGAGGGGTTAATCAGAAGAAAAAAAATTTTGTGGAGGGACTGAGTGAAATGAAAGAAAGAATAGAACAAACAGGGGATACAATTAAAAATAATAATGATGAAAAGAATTTTGAAGCAAGTTTCTCTACTGAAGGTCTCATTTTTCAATGTATAGAGAATGGAGTTAAATTTATAAAAGAAATAAATAAAATAAGAGCCATTCCCCGATTGATAAGTTATCAAAAGATATGATCTATGTGCAAAGGCCTCTAAATTCTTGCATGTTCTTTGACATAACAATATTTCTACTAGACATGAATCCCAAAAGAGATTAAAAATAATCTATATGTATACAAATATTTATAGTATACAAATATTTATAGCACCTCATTTATCAGAGCAAAGAATTTGAAATTGAGAAGATGCCCATCACTTGGACAATGGCTGAATAAATTGTGTGGGATTATGAAGAAATATCATTGTTCTATAAGAAATGATAAGCAGGTTGCTATAAGAAAGACCTGGAAAATTCTCCATGAGCTCAAGCAAAGTGAAATGTACTGTGCATATAGTAATAGCAAAGTTGTGAGATAATCAGCTCTGAAGGACCTTGTTATTCTGAGCAATACAATGATCCAAGACTATTTTGGGGGACTTATCATGAAAAATGCTACCCACAGCCAGTGTTTGGATACAGAATGAAACACTTATTTTTAACTTTGTTTGGTTTCTTGAGGACTATTTTTGGGAAGGGGGCCTACATTTTCTTTTGTGATATGACTTTTATGGAAATGCTTTGCACAACTTCACATGGGCCTTCTTAATGAGAGTGTGTGAGGAGGAAGGGAAAGAGTTTGGAATTCAAAATTTTAAAAAATGTAAAAATTTGTTTTACATGTAACTGGGGAAATTATTTTTTTAAAATTAATAATATTAAAAAAAGAAAAATTACTATGCCATACCACTTTACATAATTTCAATTCAAAGATCACTTGAATGATCTTGTATAACATTTATGAGACTAAATTTTTCATTTGCTTCTTCAATTTTTTTATTATTTTAATAGATTTTATTTACCAGATATATGCATGGGTAATTTTACAACATTGACAATTGCCAAACCTTTTATTCTAATTTTTCCCCTTCTTCTCCCAACCCCAGATGGCAGGTTGACCAATACATGTTAAATATGTTGGAGTATAAATTAAATACAATATATGTATACATGTCCAAACAGTTGTTTTGCTATACAAAAAGAATAGGACTTTGAAATAGTGTACAATTAGCCTGTGAAGGAAATCCAAAATGCAGGCGGACAAAATTAGAGAGACTGAGAATTCTATATAGTGGTTCATAATCATCTCCTAGAGTTCTTTTTCTAGGTGTAGCTGTTCAGTTCATTACTGCTCCATTGGAATTGATTTGGTTCATCTTCTTGTTGAAAATGTCTTTATCCATCAGAATTGATCATCATATAGTATTGTCGTTGAAGTATAGAACAATTTCTTGGTCCTGCTCATTTAACTTAGCATCAGTTCATGTAAGTCTCTCCAGGCCTTTCTGAAATCATCCTGTTGGTCATTTTTAACAGAAAAAATAATATTCCATAATATTCATGTACCATAATTTATTCCACCAAACTCCAATTAATGGGGCATCTATGTAGTTTCCAGTTTCTGGCCACCACAAAGAGGGCTGACAAAAACATTCTTGCACATACAGGTCCCTTTCCCTTCTTTAAGATCTCTTTGGGATACAAATCCAGTAGTAATACTGCTGGGTCAAAGGGTATGCACAGTTTGATAACTTTTTGAGCATAGTTCCAAAGTGCTCTCCAGAATGGCTCGATGTATTCACATTTCCACCAACAATGTATCAGTGTCCCTGTTTTCCCACATCCCCTCCAACATTCTGCATTACCTTTCCCTGTCATTCTAACCAATCTGACAGGTGTGTAGTGGTATCTCAGAGTTGTTTTAATTTGCATTTCTCTGATTAATAATGACTTGGAGCATCTTTTCATATGACTAGAAATGGTTTCAATTTCTTCATCCAAGAATTGTCTGTTCATATCCTTTGACCATTTATCAATTGGAGATTGGCTTAATTTCTTATAAATTAGAGTCAGTTCTCTATATATTTTGGAAATGAGGCCTTTATCACTTCTTCAATTATAAAATGAGAAACTTGGACTATATGATTTTTTTTTTGGTGAATCATTTTCTTTTTTTTATCATAGCTTTTTATTGATAAAACATATCATGGGTAATTTCAACTTGCAAAAACTTCTCTTTTAACTTTTCCCCTCATTCCCTCCACTCCCTAACCTAGATGGCAGAAAGTTCCATACATATCAAAATATGTTAAGGACTATATGACTTTTAAAATCAATTTCACATTAGAAGTAAGTTGTGGAGGGAAGCTAGATATTATATTCTCATCTTGTTAATTTACCTTTTCTATTTTTATTTATTTATTTATTTTTTTTGCTGAGGCAATTGGGGTTAAGTGACTTGCCCAGAGTCACACAACTAGAAAGTGTTAAGTGTCTGAGGTCACATTTGAACTCAGGTCCTCCTGACTTCAGGGCTAATGCTCTATCCACTGCACCACCTTTTCTATTTCCCTCTTACCTTCTTTTAGTTCTGTCTTTTATAGTCCAAAATTCATTCTCTTTCATAAATAACAAAGAAGCAAAATAATTGATTAGTGAAAAGTTTATTCATTTCCAGAAAATTGATGGAAAAAGTCAAGTAAATTCCACAATTATATATGAAACACCTACTGTGTGTCAGGTACTGTGCTTGGCATACAAAAAGAACTAGTCCCTGCTTTCAAGAAGTCTACAATCTAATAGAGGAGACAACATATAAACAACTATGTACAAGCAAGATGTATAAGATAAATCAATGATAATATTAGAGGGAATACAGTAAAATTAAACAGGATTGGGAAAGGTTTCTTGAAGAAAATAGGATTTTATTTGGGATATCAAGAAAATCAGGGAAGATGAGGAAAAAGAGAATAGGCATGGAAGGTAGTCAATGAAAACGCCTATAATCTGGAGATTGAAAAGAGAGGATAAATAAGGGAAGAGGCTAAATAAGCTCAGAGAGATATTTAAAATTGTAGAATTCTATGGAAAAAATCAATTTTTGTCATATGGTCATAATATTTTCAGTGATGGAGGTGTATATGTTATCTAGGAGGCATGCATAGGATTCAGGATTTGTGTAGTGAATAAAAGATTGAAAATATTTATCATGGGGAAATGAAATAGGAAATCAAGAAATAGAGCATAGAAGTCAGTGGAGCTAAAATAGATTAGTTTACTTTGATATCTCCTCTATATTCCTATACAATACCTCCCTATAGGGGGAAAGACAGAAATGGGGTGGTGGCAAATGCAAAGATAGACAAAGACAAAGTTTAGTAAGTGCTTACTATGTACCCAATATTGTTCAAACCTCTGGAAATACAAATCCAAGCAAGACTCAAACCAAGCTTTAAAAGCTTGTTTAATGAAGGAAGACATCACAAAATGGAGAGCTGGGAAAGGATGTATGCTCTTTTAGCAACATGGTTTGGAACTGAAGATCATGACATGAAAATGAAGTAGAGACTTAGAAAAGGTAAAAATAAGACTAAAGCTCATCAGAGCCCAAGGTGTTCCAGGAATAAAATTCAATCTTATGGTGAAAAGGAGGTACAGGATAATAACTGTAAAAATAATATCACAGTTTGAAGCTGGGGGTCAGTGAAGTGCAAGTTCTGGCAGATTCTACCAAACTGCAAAGACTTTGGGCATGGCCTCAATAATGGATTGTTGTTCATTGACTTAAGTAAATATGTTAAGAGAGGCTCATTTTTGTGAGATTTCAGAGAAATCCATTTCTTTAGCCATAGCAGCTCTCACAGACCTTCTACTAAGTTACAGAAAGTTTATGATCTGTGTTATTGAAGGGAATACATATCCCTGAAGAATCAGAAGATGAAAATCATCCTTTTTATCCCTCCCTCAACTCATTGACACTTTAAAAAAATTTATGTTTTATCACCTAACTAGATTGTGGAGAAACTTATTCAGAAAAGCCACAATAGGTATCTTAGAGGTCATTTAGTCCAAACTACTCATTTTATCATGAAGAAAGTGAAAGACTAAGTGAGCAAAGTCACATAAGAGCTAAATGATAGAGCTGGCTTTTGAGTTCCAAATTTTGACTCTCAATTCAAATGGTCATTGTACTATCAGGACACCACACCCTTTAGCTTTCAAATGAATTGTTCCAGGAATAAAAAAGACCCAAATTCAAATCCAAGTACAGACATTTACTAGTTGTGTGATCTCAGATAAGTTTCTTAAACTGTACCTGCCTCAGTTTCTCTATTTGTAAAATAAGATAATAATAGCACCTACCTCTCAGGATTGTGAAGATCAGAAGAGGTAAGGTTTGTAAAGTACTTTACAAAACTGAAAACACTATATGAATAATATCAATTATTATATTTGTTAATTGACTATGGGGAAATTAGGAGATAGAACATTCTAATTTAAGATAGAAAACAACAACAACAACAACAACAACAACAAAAACCCCAAACTATCTTTGTAGCCAATTGTCATCCTTTGTTTTTCCTGTTTGTAACTTTTTGCTACTATTTCTTCCAACTTTTATAAGAGAATTGGAATCAATGAAGCCTAAGAGGGGGAAAAATACTGTTTTCTTTAGGATACTTAAATTGGTCATCAATCTCAAAGGAAAGATAAATATTTAACTCAATTGAATTTTTAGTAATTTTAAAAGGAATGCTAGAAGAGACAGCATGCCATCATCAAGGAAGCAACTTTTGTGGAGAATAAGACCACTATCACTACAGCCACTATCATCACCCACCAACTAATTGCCATTAATGGGATGGGAACAATAACAGCTTAACATACTTACACTGTTTCCAGCTTCATTCTCAAGGGCAAAATCCAGGAAAGCACCCTTTTGAGATTTGCCCTGGCAAGTCCAAGATGATACCCAACCTATGTGATGAAGTCCATAATAATTCATCAGTCAAATTTACTAAAAAATCTGAAAAAGAAAGTTCTGTCCCACCAAGGTCTTTGGCTCTAGAAAAATGATGTACCATCAAAAACTAATATAATTTTATTGTACAAATGATATTGAAAAAGATGTATTACTATCTGCTCTAGCACTGTACCCTAAGGACAATGGCATCTTGTTATTGAAACCTCCTGAATGTGTGGTCTCCTTATTTTTAAAGTGAATTCCTCAAGAGCAGAGGTTGCCATGCTTTTATGTTTATAAATTCAATACTTATCATAGTGATTTGTACAGAGTAAATGATTTGATTTATAATTTTTATTTCTTCACTTATTTATTCCTTCATTTATTATAGGATCTCTTTTCAAATGTTATTTCTCTGGAGAAAATCTCATGTGAAATTGTTTCATGATTTCTATACCCAGATGATAGGCAGATGATATTCTAAAATATTAAAGACACACTGGCACTAGCAAATATATGAGTTCTGAAGGATCATAAAAATTAAATGTGCAATAATAATAGTATCTCACATTTCATAAGGTCATAGATTTAGTGCTGGAAGAGATTTTTTGAAGTCATTTAGTCCAACATTCACATTTTTAAAATCATGAAACTGAGGTCTAGAGAAGCAAAATGACCACCTAAAGTGTTCAGTGTCAGAGTCAGATTTTAATTCAAGTTTTCTCATTTCAAGTCCAATGTTCTTTCTTACACTTTTTAGTTTGCAGAAAACTTGCAAATTCACTATATCATTTGCTCATAAGAACAGCCCCATGAAGTATACAGAACAGAGCAAGTAAGCGAGGTCACTTGGCTCAGGGATGGAAGAGTTGGCATTAGTGCAGATGCCTTCTGACTCTGCCTGTGCTCTATTCATTAAATCTCATCTCTTTAAAGTTAATTAGATGTCAAATGTCTTTGAAGCTCAGTAACACATTCTGATGTTATTTGAATTTTACGTAATTTTTGATAATTCATGATAATGAACAGTTTTATTTGTATTCATTACAAAACCTATAGTGACAAAGAAGATTTTCAAAATTTTAAACAAAGCACATTATTTTATGGGTCAGTGTCAGTTTGCATTATGAAATGGATGAGGTTGTAGGACAGAGACCCTTTGTAAATGTAAATGGTATGTATATAAGACAGAATAGCAGAGTGGAGAAAGAACTGGTCTTGGAACCAGGAAGCTCTGCATTCAAGTCCTGGCGTTACTTAACCTCTCAAGTCTCTAAACAACACAAAGAATAAAAGTTTCAAGGAAGTGCTGACAAAGAAATAATTTCTTATTTAGGTAATCATAAAATTAATTCTTATCCTGATGGAACATAGAAAGAAGACCTAGTTAGGAATCTGCAGACATGGATTTTAATCCCAATTATATTTTATTCCAGTGTGTGACTTTGGGAAAATCACTATATATTTGAGTGCAATAAAACAGAAGTTCCTTGACTTCGTGGACTGTTTCATTTTTTGTTTTGCTATCCAGTGCTTAGCCCAGTGCCTACCATGCTAACTATTTTATGAATTCTAACCTGAATGAACTGAATGATTATATTTTCCTCACTAACCAATTGTAAAATGAGATGATGAAACCTTCCCTTGACTCAAAGGATTATTTGAAAGGCACTTTGAAAAATATAAAATACACAGGGGCTAACATGGGATGCTATTGTTTAGTACTTCCATTGAACTTATCGGTCCATGCATTCATTTCTTTGGTAAACGTGCATCTCAACCTAACCACTTATTTTTATCTTAGGTGTCTTTAGTCCATCTTCTGCCATAAATTTTCCATAGGAGATCTTTACAGTAATTAAAGACCTTCCTCTCTACTCCTCTCAACAAAAGCAATATTGGGTCTGAATTCAGGAAAAGTAAGTTCAAATCTAGTTTTAGACATTTACCAACTGTGTAATTCTGAGCAAGTCACTTAACCTCTGCATGTTTTGTATAACTCAACTGTAAAATGGTGATAAAAGCACCTATCTTCCATGATTATTGTGAGAATCAAATATGATAATATTTTAAAGCACTTAGCATAGGACTTGATAGTAGGAGCTTAATAAATGCTTACCTTCTTCCTTCCCCTTTTAAAAAAATTGAATATTCCATTTAATCCCTTTATTTTAAATTCTGTCTTCCTCCTCTTTAAAGGTTCAGTCCCACTTCTGATGCTTAATATTTGTGGAAACTTAAAATCTATTCACTTCTTTGGGCCTTCATTTCCTCATCTGACAATGAGAGGACTGGCTTCTAAGATCCCTCCCTACTCAAAATCTAGGTTGCTGCGATTTGTTCACATGTTATAGCTCAAGTAGAATGTAAATTCTGTTTTGTCCTCAGTATCTAGTGTTTTACCTATCTAGACAATACATTTTTTGAATTGTTGCTTTTGAAACAATAGCAATGAGAAATAGAAAATTAAAAAGTGTGGTCCATTATACATGGAAGGACCTAACTTGCATTTGTACTTTTAAATTTGTGCAGTGATTTCTCTGTTTGGAGTGAAATGTATTTTAGTATTTTAGATATCCTTTCAATTCCAAAATCCTTTCTACCACCACTTTCTCTTGTCTTCCTCTCAATAATCTTCCACTGATCTAACAAGAAAAATAATTTAGAAATACCATAGGGCTAAGCTCCAAACTCCTATTAGAGACATAACAGGTACTTAAAACACCACAACAGAAATTTGGAGTATTTTATATAGTCAGAAGGAAACTGAATAACACCATCCTTTACCATTTAGAATGAAGAAATATTAGAATAAAGAACATGATTGCTCCCAGAAATATTCCTGATATTATAAGGCAATTAGTCTAAAAACAAAAAACAAAAAACAAAAAAACCCCAAACCACCACCACCACCAACAACAACAGCACACTAGATAACTTAGATGTATTTTTTTTTCCCCCCTGAGGCTGGGGTTAAGTGACTTGCCCAGGGTCACACAGCTAGGAAGTGTTAAATGTCTGAGATCAAATTTGAACTCGGGTCCTCCTGAATTCAAAGCTGGTGCTCTATCCACTGCGCCACCTAGCTGCCCCCTTGCTTAGATGTATTTGTAACTTGGGTGTGAAATTTATAGTTTTATAAAAAAATTGTAAAAATTATCAAAGCATAAAGAAAGGTGTCTAAGGGGTCAAATAATTTACTATAATGTATAACTACTGAATTTTAATTCAGATTCCACTTGATATTTTTAAAAACATTCATGTTTATAAATAGGAAGATAGTAAAATATTCAACATAGTTGGGCAGAAATTGAAAAAGTAGCTCAATGTACAAAGTGTACAATATTTCATTGAACACTGTATCAGGATCAGTTATATTGGCAGATGTCATTGAAGCAAGACAAAAATTTTGTGAGTTTTGTTGTAGACAATGTGGCTGGAAGTTTGGACAGCTATAATTTATTATGAATAAATAATTCCATAGGTTCTTAAAAGACTAGTTTTAATACATGGTAATGTATCAAAAGATACATTATTTGGTTTGTTTTTGTTATTAATCTTAAAAAGTAAATCCTACTTCTAAAATATTTAAAATGTCAAATCATAAATTTTATGTACATTATATTTAACACACTACATTCTATTTTTTTATTATCCTGGAGTATTTCAAAATATGAATTCCTATATTTAACTTTTATTTTTAATTTTTTGCCATATGAGTGACATTTCTTTATTTCCTACATTTGGAGGAGGAACAGGAGAGAAATAGCATCGATAAATAAATGAAATACACAAAATCTTCAGTTCATATCTCTAATTTGCCAAACTTTTATTAAACAAGCTGATGCTATGTTTACCATATGTTGGATAATTTGCTGACTGGGTCAGGGGAGGAAGAGAAGGAAAAAAAATAGAACACATAATTTTGTAGGGGTGAATGTCAAAAATTATCCATATATATATTTTGTACATAAAAAGCTATAATTTAAAAATAAAAATAAAATAATAAACAAATAAAAAATAGCTAGTGCTAATTCTGCTCCTTTTAATGAAAATTTAGGCTCCTTGAATGAATATGTATGATTATGACATGGTCATGTTATTTTGAATCAAGAGATGGAAGAAATGGAAGAGTTAGAAGACTGATGTTTATTCACTCCCAATCACCATTGCACTAGATTTAATTCAATTTAATGCAAAGCAATCTGATCCAATTTAAATTAACTAATATAATTTAGCAAATTAATGTGATTGCTATATTTATTGTTACATGTTGGAGACACAAAGACAACAAACAAATGCATACCTCAAAGAGTTTACATTACAGTCTACTCTACCTGCTTCCATAACCTGGTGTTTCTTCTCATATATACAGCCACACAGGTTCCAAGCCCTTTCCATTGAATTCTACCACCTAATATTTGCTAAATCTTGCCAAATTCTTCTTCTGAATTATCTTTTGCATCAGTCTCTTTTTTTCCTTTTTCTATTATCATCATCTCATTTTCTCTCACAAGAACAATTTCAGTAACTTCTTAATTGATCTCCCTTCTCCAATTTATTTTCCAAAAAAAAAAAAATAAAAATAAAAAATTCTGCATTAAGTTATCTAAAGCCTTGATGATATCATTCCTATGATCAAAAATCCTCATTGACTTTAATAATACTTATGGAATAAAATTTAAACTTTGTCATCTGGCATTCAAGACTCTATATTTTTCATATTATTCTCACTTATAAATTTTGCATTCTAAATTGCGCTTCTCACTGTTCACTAAATTCATTGTCATTTCATGTCTCTTTGTTTTCATTCTGTCCTCCAAGACTATAATATACTCCTTCTCCTTCATTTGTGCCTGCTGAAATCCTTCAAAGGTAAACCTTTGTCCATTGAGATTTTCTGAATAATCCTGTGTTATCTATCCCCAAATCTTTTACTCTACTGAAAACTTACATGTTTGTTTATATCTTTTCTGTGATCTTAATACACTTGATTTTATGTTATACATTTTTCCCTTGTTAAATTGTAAGCTCCTGCAAGACAGGCATTCATCATCTTGATCTTTATAGCTTTGGCATCATATGGTAGATGTTTACTAATTTTATTGAATTGAATAGCAATAGAAATAGCTTTTCTTATTTGAAACTGATATCCTTTTTTTCTTCTAAACCACCTATTTCATCAATCAGTATTATTTTTTTTTAAAGATAAAGTCAATTAAGCCTGCTAATGTGAAGCCAGCTTCTTCTCTGTGAGCCAGAAAAAAACCTGGAATCACAATATAGTCATCATCTAGACCAACACCCTCAATTTGTAGTCAAGAAAAGACAATTTCTTTTATTATTATTATTATTATAGCTTTTTATATACAAAACATATGCATGGGTAATTTTTCAACATTGACTCTTACAAAAACTTCTGTTTCAACTTTTCCCCTCTTTCCCCCTATTCCTTCCCTTAGATGGCAGATAGTCCCATACATGTTAAATATTTTAAAGTATATGTTACAATATATGTATGCATATTTATACAGTTATCTTGCTGCATAAAAACAGATCGGATTTAGAAAGAAGGTAAAAATTAACTTCAGAAGAAAAAATAAAAATGCAAGCAAGCCATAACAGAAAGTGGAAATGTTATATTGTGGTCCATACTTATTTCCCAGTGTTCTTTCTCTGGGTGGTTCTGTTCATTACAGATCAATTGGAACTGATTTGGATCCTCTCATTGTTGAAAAGAGCCATGTCCATCAGAATTGATCATCTTATAGTATTGTTGTTAAAGTGCATAATGATCTCCTGGTTCTGATCATTTCACTTAGAATCAGTTCATGTATGTCTCTCCAAGTCTCTCTGTCTTCATCCTACTGGTCATATCTTATAGAACAATAATATTCCATAACATTCATATACCACAATTTATTCAGCCATTCTCCAATTGGTGGGCATCCATTCAATTTCTAGTAAGAAAAGGCAATTTCAAAGAAAAGAATTATTTGACCCAAATCATACTGAGGGAATAGGGAACTTAAACTTAATCTTTCTCAATCCAAGTTCAGTACTTTCTACCTCACTTTGGGAACAACAAGCTCATATGGAAGATGACACTTTTACATATGTCCCACTTAGCTTGTAGGGCTGCATCTTGAACTTCAACATGTTTAAAACAGAACTCTAGCTTTGCTTCTGACTCTATACCACTTTCAAGCCTTCTTGTTTCTACTGATATCACTATTATTCTTCTAAACTCTTAGATATATAAATCATCTTTGACTTTCCTTTGCCTCATAAGATATCTATACTTGTCCTCCCCTAAAAAATCATTTGCTCTGTTTTGTAAATTCTACATTGACAAACTCTTGCATTTCTCTCTTTTTCATTCTTAAAACAATCACTTTAGAGAAAGTAGATTGTCATAATAAGAGACATCTTGGCCTAAAAAATAAAGTATCAGACCTATTGCTGTTTAATCATCTGTCTCTCTCAATAGACTTCTCTCTAATCACAGAAACTCTTGTCTGGACTTCTTCCTCAATGGTTAACATAATCCATGTTCTTATACTCTCCCCATCACAGTTATTTTGAATTCCCAACCATTATTTCCCAACCGAAATGCCAACTTCTTTATTTCTGTACCTCTAGACCATATTCCATGAGTCTCCTAATAAAGATCTAACTATCCCTTCCATTGTGCTCTCTGGAATGTTTGGTCCACAGATTTAAAATTCATTTTCTTCTTAAAATTACTCATTTCTTATGGCTTCCATCTTTTGGCACTTATCGACATCTGGCTCCATCCTGATGATACTGTATCATTGGACACCATTTCTAGTACTTTGTGAACCTTCAGTTACAACCTCTCTCCTCCACTTACCATACTCTTTAATCATGGAAGTCAAAATGAATTACTCCATGTTTCCCATTTCTACTTTTTGATTCTCCCTTTACCACCATCACTTTGCAACTTTTTAATCTTTGAAGTCCACATTATTCAAATTTGTCATCTATCTTAGATCTTGAATGGCCATTATCCATCAATCCTCAAGACAATCTCCTTCCTTCCTTATTGAGCTCAGTGCTTTGCTCACTACCTTTCTCTCCATCACAACTCATGTATTCATGCTAGGGGGTTTCAACATTTTTATTGACATTTCACAAAATGTGCTAACTTCCCAATTCATCAACCGTTAAATTCTCATGATCAGTAGCCCTCAATTTTTTTTTTTCAGTCACAAAACTGCATGGCCAGATTTTACCATCACTCATGTGTGTTCTGCTCCCATATTTATAAATTTCACTTCCTTTTGGAAATAAACACCTTTATCTAATCAAAATAATCTTTTATGACCCATTTTTCCTATTTTCCTATGTATTATGCTCTCTAATCCTTTCATGCATTCTTACATGAATTCTAGTTTCACTATCCTTCAGTTTTGTTTTTATGTTTTTTTTAAATAGATTTTCACTCTACTTTAACTACACTTTATCGATTTTGTCTGCTCAGTGAATCAGTTAAAATCTGTAATATTTCTATACTTGTCCCTTATCCTATGATCAGTTAAGTTTTATCAAACTCCAACCTCAAAGTATTGAAAACAGAACTCATTATTTTTTTCTCCCAACCTGCTCCATTCCAAACTTACTTGTTATTACTGAGGACAGAATCGTGCTTGTGGTGACACAGATTAACCATCTTTGCATCATCCTTGACTTTTCATGCTCATTTACTCTGTGTATCCAATCTGTTATCAAGTTTTGTCATTATCACCTTCATAACATCTTTTGTATATGTCTTTTCACCACAAAACTTACATCAAAACTTCCCCCATCTTGGTGTGGGCTTTTATCGCAATAAGCCTTCTGTTGTTGCTATTCAGTTTTTTAGTACTGTCCAATTCTTTGTGATACCATTTGGTGTTTTCTTGGCAAAGATAATAGAGTGCTTTACCATTCTCTTTTCCAGCTCATTTAACAGATAAAGAAGTTGAGGCAATAATTTGCCTCATAACTTGCCTATGGTCACATGATAATTGTCTAAATCCAGATTTGAACTCTATCCACTTAACCACCTAGAGGCCCACATCAAGCCTAAACTTCTACAAAAGCCTGTTGCTAACTTAACCTTTGACTGACAGCACCTCCCTCAGCCTCCTCTACCCTCTCATTGGCAGAGTTCCAAAACATTTCTTACAGAATGCAGAAATTGGATTTTTGAGCTGCATATGCTGCTGTGCCTGTTTTTTTCAGTTTCAGAAACCAAGCTCCCCAACCCACCACTGCAAAGCTTCCTTCCTCCAACCCTGCTTTCTTGCTTTCCCTTTGATGTTTGTTGTTACTATTCATTTGTTTTCTGTTGCATCCAACTCTTTGTGACCCCATTTAGGTTTTTTGTTTTTTTTTTTTTGGTAAAGAAGATGAAGGAGTTTGCTATTTCATTCTCCATTTCATTTTACAGATAAGGAAGCTGGGGCAAGTGACTATGGTCATAGGTAGGAAGTATATAAGGCTAGATTGAACTCAGGAATATATATGTGTATTTTATTGAATTGAATAGCAGTAGAAATAGCTTTTCTTATTTATTTCTTATACACATATATATATTCTTGAGTTTTATATACATATATATTATTGTTTTATATATATTATACAAATTATATTATATATACTAATGTATTATATATATGCTAATATATTATATGTATTAGTATATATAATAGTTAGTTTTTAATTAAGACAGTGGCCTCCTCTTGGAGATATCATCTACTTTGCTCTTTTAGAAAATCTCCTGGTCTTTCTCTGTTCATTTCTTGATTGGATAATGCTTGCTTCCCGTTCATTTCTTTTCCTTTTTTCCTTTTCTTTTTTTTTCTCTCCAACCATACACTAATGAAGAAAGTACATACATTTTTTATTTTTTAAATGGTGATAAAGTAGTCAAATGGATCTATTATCTCAGCTATGTTTACTTTCCTTCCAAAGATGCATATCACAAATCCTGCTCATCCTAGCAGCTCTTAATATTATCCCATTGATTTACCACAGAAAGTGGAAGTAATATGCTTGGATCCTTACTTCTTTTCTCCTTACACAGTGAGGAATATATTTAAGGCTGTGGGTTAACTACCAGTTATTCTTCACACATCATCTGACCTGTCTATCCTGTCTCTTAATAACCTTTTCCTTGGATAAAATTCTTTATTGTGATTATTTATATCTTCTCAACTCCTAAAGAAGAAATCTAATTTGTCTATGAAGATCAGCAACTACTCTAGTCTTAAAGGCTCACATGTATTTGTGTATATATATATATATATATATATATATACACAAATATACACATATACATATATATATACACATATACATATATATATATACATATACATATATATATATACACATATACATATATATACACATATACATATATATATATTCATATTATATATATAAGCTTAAATTTACATTTTACAAATTTTTTATGCTGTACTTTTAGCCAATAGTACAAGTTTGGCATTATACACAGTTATGGGAGCACCAGAGAAGTGTATGTGTTAATCTACCTTAAATTTTTAAGGACTCTGTTTTATACATCTTTACTTACATTATTTCATTTGATTTTCACAAGTTTGAAAAATAGGTCCTATTAAAACCAAATTTGAAAAGTGGTGACTTTCCTAATTTCATGTGACCAATAAATATCTAAAACAAGATTCAAACTCAGGTCTTCCTTACAACATTGCCCCTTGCAAATCTTTTGTTTCAAATTTTCCCTTCCTTCCTCCTACTTCCTCCCCTATCTGGCAGGTAGTCCAATATCACATTCATAATTTCAAAGAAAAAAATTCTTTTAAAGCATGATAGTATAATCCTATTGATAATGTTAATAACTATAATGCATCATATATAATTCAATGTTTTCTTTCAAGTTGATATTTGGGCTATGAAAAATCCAATTTTAGAAATCAAAATAATAAATGAATGTCTTCATTCCAATATTATTCAGAAAACATATATACTCAGTTGTGTTTTCTTTGAAGGAGAAAAGGTTTGAGCCAGATATTGTGTTCCCTTGTTGGATCTCTGCTCTTGGGATTCCCCATTGCTCTGAAAAATTGGTCTCCATATCCTTTGCTCTGATGCTTGTTCTTTCATATTAGATGGAGAAATTGGGAGCTATAACATTATAAACTTCAAAAGGTCAAGAGAGCAAGATATCTAAATAGTCAGTGAGTCTTTGGACTTCAAACCATGATGAGTTTTGTAGCCAACCCAGATTCAATGATCTGAGTAAAGAGGAACAATTTTCAGACCCACTCCAGCGATAACTAGCTAATAAGAAGTCACATCCAGTATTAAAGTAGCATTTGGATGTGTAGATGATGAGATTAATGTTGTTTAGAAATTATGCTAATTTCAATCTCACTTTTTGCAGAGATTACAGTAGTAGAAAGTTGTCCAGATAGCTATAAATATTGCAACTCATAGTCATGATGATTATTTGTGTTGATGAAGTGAATTTTCATGCTAGGAATATTCTACACTGATAAAATCACAGACTTGAACCCCCTTTCAATCTCCCTTCAATCAATTAATAACTAAAAATAAAATTATTACTGTTTCATTTTCAGTCATGACAATACACAAATTTTCTGCTTTCCACACCTGACAAAAATTTATCTTTTTTCTTTTTATATTAATGATAAAAAAGTTACTAGTATAAAAGAAGAAAAGTGATCACCTTTCTTCAACTTAAAATAAATACTTGTAAAATTTTTAATTAATGGTTTTTAGTTTGTTATACATTCATTCCAAACATAACTATAGCTTTTTCTCTGCCCAGTAAGTTCTTTCTTTGTAAAAAAAGAATACAGTTAAGCAAACGCATACATCAACTGTATCTGAGAATATATATACCCTTATTTCCTCATCTCTTTAATGTGAAGAGGGAGATTCATTTTCTTACCTCTTTTCTGGGTACAAAATTAGTTGTTATAATTATTCAAAATTCAATTAATTTTTTTGTTTATATTGTTATATTGTATATACTTTCTCTTACCCTGCCCTGTTTCTGCTTTCTTCTCTCTGCATTAACACATAGAAAATTTCCTATTTTTAAAACATTCCTCATATTTGTTACTTTTTATAGTATGGTAATATTTTGTGTTATTTATATACTATAATTTGATTAGTCATTACCTGGTCATTGGGTACTCACTTTGCTGCCAATAATTTGCTACTATAAAATGTCATTGCTGTGAAGACACAGATGTAGAGAGACATCCACACATAAAAAACACATTTATATGTATATATACTTATCATTTCTATAGTCTTTCTTTTCCATGAATAGATTAGTAGTTTTTCTGCTCAGACTGTGTTTCATCATCTGTAAAATCAGGAGATTGAGCTCAATTATTTCTAAGACTCCTGAAAGTTCTAAATCTGTTACCTTTTTTGTACTTAATTTCATCCCCTTTATCTTTTAAGCATTTGCTTTGTCCCTGCAATTAGTTTTTTTTTTTTTTTTTTTTTTTTAACCCTCCTTTGATACTAGTCTATTTATACTACTATTCTTGTTTGGATAGATAGATGTCACAAGGGATAGAACGCTGCATCTAGAATTAGAGCTGAATTCAAATCTAGACTGAGACACATGCAAGCTGTGAGATTCTGGAAAAGAAACAACTCTGTTTGCCTCAGTTTCCTTACCTGTAAAATGAGCTGAAGAAGGAAATGGCAAATCATTCCAGTATCTTTACCTAGCAAACTTCAAATGGGGTAGCAAAAAATTGGATAAATTGAACAACTCTAGTTTATTTGTCCTATTCAGATCTTCTTGAATTTACTTAAATGTTTAATTTTTCTAAATTTAGTTGTTCACTTCCATCAATCCAGCTGAACCTTCTCTCTCCTTGAACAAATATAAACAGATAATTTTAAATGTTTCTGCCATCCCAGCACCATTTAACCTGGTGGCTGTGCTATTCTTCTGATATCTTTTTCCAAGAAGTATTATTTTATTTTGTTCTCCTGCTTCTCTCTTCCTTTATTCTATTCTGAATTATATTTTTTTCCATTCATGTTCCTGTTCCTTTTCTCAAATGAATTTACAATCCATTAATATTAGGTCTGTCATTCTGTCTCTGTATTCTCAGTATCTGAGGTCATGTTTTAAAATAATCAATAAGTCAACAAGAGTTTATTATATACCTACTATGAATCAGGCCCTAAGTTTGGTTTCTTCAAGTATTTAAAAGACCACCAAGTATCCTTAGAAGATTTAGGAGAACCATGATCAAGAGTAAAGCAAAAGGACTCAAATCAAGATGGCAGCGTGGAGGCAGACAGCTGCTTGAGCTCCTCGTTTTCTCTCAGAACTTACTTCATGACAAGCCTCTGACTTAATGCTTGACCCAGAAAGAAATCCACAAATAATCACCAAGAGAAGACATCCTTGAAAGTCTCCAGAAAAGGTCTGTGTTTGCTTGGGGAGGGTCAATCAGACTGGGTGCAGACTGAGGGCAGGCAGCCAGAGCAAGACAGGCAGCTCACACAGCTCAGACCGGAGGGGGAGGGGTGTGATCTCTGTCGTTTCTGTGAAAGGGCTTTTGCCCCAGTGTGGATGCTCCGTCTTGGCAGCAAGCCAGGAGCAGCGGAGAGGGTGTAAACACCTGAGGTGAAGATTAAAACACCAGAAAGCTAGCATCTCTCAGAGCCCGGCCACCTCCAACCCCCACCTGGACTGGTGCGTTCTCAGAGCCTCAGAGTGCAGACTCAGTACAGTTATTGCTGTTCTGTTAGTGGCTCTCTGCTGCCCTACCCCCAGTCTGTAGAGGAAGCCCATTAATACCATCCAGTCCCATCCCCCACAAAACAGACAAATTGTTTCTCTTGTCAGTTTGTTTTCTTTGATTCCTACTCTGACAAAATGAACAAAAAATTCAAAAGGGCTCTAACCATTGACAGCTTCTGTGTGGAGAGGGAGCAGACTTCAAATGCTGAGGAGACTAGGAACTGACTGTCCCCAGATGTATCCCCTGGGAGGGATATAAGCTGCTCCTCATTACAAAAGAACCTCATAGAGGAAATCAAAAAGGCTCTCACAAGAGAGCTGGAAGAGAAATGGGAAAAGGAAAAGGAAGCTTGGCAAGAGAGCCTGGAGAAGTCATCCCATGCATTCAAAGACAGAGTGGATAAAGAAATCAAATCATTGAGAAACAAGATTAGTGAGCTGGAAAAGGTAAACAACTCCAAGGAAAACAGGATTAGTGAGCTGGAAAAGGTAAACAACTCCAAGGAAAACAGGATTAGTGAGCAGGAAAAAGAAATCAGCTCTCTAAAAAATAAAATGTATAAAATGGAAAAAAATTCCATAGAAGATAAAAACTCAATTGGACAATTACAAAGAGATATAAAAAAAGTGAGTGAAGAAAATACATCATTGAAAATTAGACTGGAACAAGTAGAAATGAATGATTCAGGGAGAAACCAAGAGGTAGTCAAGCAAAACCAGAGAAATGAAACAATTGAAAAGACTGTCAAGTACCTTACCAGAAAGACAACAGACCTGGAAAACAGATCCAGGAGAGACAATTTGAGAATAATCAGACTCCCTGAAAAATGGGAGGAAAAAAAGAGCTTGGACACCATTTTCGAGGAAATTATCAAAGAGAACTGCCCAGACATTCTGGAAACAGAGGGTAAAATAGACATTGAAAAAATTCATCAATCACCTACTGAAAGGGACCCTAAAATCAAAACACCAAGAAATATAGTGGCCAAGTTCAAGAACCATCAAACAAAGGAAAAGATATTGGAAGCTGTTAGAAAAAAGCAATTCAGATATGGAGGATCCACAATAAGGATAACCCAGGATCTAGCAGCGTCCACATTAAAAGAACGCAGGGCCTGGAACATGATATTCCGAAAGGCTAAGGAACTTGTTATGCAGCCAAGAATAACTTACCCAGCAAGAATGAGCATCGTTTTCCAGGGAAGAAGATGGACATTTAACGAAATAAATGAATTCCATCTATTTTTGATGAAAAAACCAGACCTACATAAAAGGTTTGATCTTCAAATACAGAACTCAAGAGATTTCTAAAAAGGTAAAAAGAAATCTTGAGAACTATACTGCTGTCAAAAAAATATGTAAAGAACATATGTACAATTTGTCTTAGAAACTAGAGGTGGAAAGGAGTTTATATCATAAAAAAGTGTAAAGTGGTAGTACTACATCTCATGAAGAGGCAAAGGTAACCTATTATATCTGAGAGAAAGAAAGGAGGGAGATGAACATAGCGTGTATCAATAGACATATTCGATTTATGGTGAAACTTCTTCCACTTCATTGAAAAGTGAAAGGGAAGGAGTAAGCTAAGGGGAAGGGAATACAGTAATTTCGAGGAAAAGGGGTAAAATAAGGGGAGGATCTTTAAGGTGGGGGAGGGATCCTAAAAAGGGAGGGCTGTGAAAAGCAAGTGGTGTTCACCAGTTTAATACTGGATAGGAGGGTAAAAGGGAAGGAAAGGGGAACAGCATAAGCAGGAGTTAATAGGATGGCAAGCAATATAGAATTAGTCCTTCTAACCATAAATGTGAATGGGGCAAACTGCCTCATAAAGAGGAAACAGTTAGCAGACTGGATTAAAAGTCAGAATCCTACTATATGTTGTTTACAGGAAACTCACCTGAAACAGGGTGAGACATTCAAACTAAAAGTAAAAGGGTGGAGCAGAATCTATTATGCTTCAGGCAAAACCAAAAAAGCAGGAGTAGCCATCCTCTTCTCAGATCAAGCAAAAACAAAAATTGATCTAATTAAAAGAGATAAGGAAGGGCATTATATCCTGCTAAAGGGCAGCATCAATAGTGAAGCAGTATCAATATTAAACATATATGCATCAAGTGGTGCAGCATCTAAATTCTTAAAAGAGAAATTAAGAGAGCCGCAAGAGGAATTAGATAGCAAAACTATAATAGCGGGAGATCTCAACCTTGCACTCTCAGAATTAGATAAATCAAACCACAAAATAAATAAGAAAGAAGTCAAAGAGGTAAATAGAATACTAGAAAAGTTTGATATGATAGATCTTTGGCGAAAGCTAAATGGAGACAGAAAGGAATATACTTTCTTCTCAGCAGTTCATGGAACCTATACAAAAATTGATCATATACTAGGGCATAAAAACCTCAAAATCAAATGCACTAAGGCAGAAATAGTAAATGCATCCTTTTCAGACCATAATGCAATCAAAATTACATTTAATAAAAAGCCTGGGGAAAATAGACCAAAAAATAATTGGAAACTAAATAATCTTATACTAAAGAATGATTGGGTAAAACAGCAAATCATAGACATGATTAATAACTTCACCCAAGATAATGACAAAAATGAGACATCATACCAAAATGTGTGGGATACAGCCAAAGCAGTAATAAGGGGAAGTTTTATATTTCTACAGGCCTACTTGCATAAAATAGAGAAAGAGAGGGCCAACGAATTGGGCTTACAACTAAAATTGCTAGAAAAGGAGCAAATTAAAAACCCCTAGACAAACACAAAACTTGAAATTTAAAAAATAAAAGGTGAGATTAATAAAATTGAAAGTAAAAAAACTATTGAATTAATTAATAAAACTAAGAGTTGGTTTTATTAAAAAACCAACAAAATAGACAAACCCTTAGTAAACCTGATTAAAAAAAGGAAAGAGAAAAAGCAAATTGATAGTCTTGAAAATGAAAAGGGTGAACTCACCACTAATGAAGAGGAAATTAGAACAATAGTTAGGAGCTACTTTGCTCAACTTTATGCCGATAAATTTGATAACTTAAATGAAATGGAAGAATACCTTCAAAAATATAGCTTGCCCAGATTAACAGAGGAAGAAGTAAGTAGTCTAAATAGTCCCATCTCAGAAAAAGAAATAGACCAAGCTATTAACCAACTTCCTAAGAAAAAGTCCCCAGGACCAGATGGATTTACAGGTGAATTCTACCATACATTTTACATGTGTTACAATATAGTCTAGGTACAATACATGTGTGCGAATATCACTTTCTTGTTGCACAATAAACATTAGATTCCGAAGGTACATGCAACCTGGGCAGACAGATATTAGTGCTAACAATTTTCATTCCCCTCCCAGTGTTTCTTCTCTGGGTGCAGCTACCTCTGTCCATCATTGATCAACTGGAAGTGTGTTGGATCTTCTTTATGTTGAAGATTTCCACTTCCATCAGAATACATCCTCATACAGCATTGTTGTTGAAGTGTACAGTGATCTTCTGGTTCTGCTCATTTCACTCAGCATCAGTTGATTTAAGTCTCTCCAGGCCTCTCTATATTCCTCCTGCTGGTCATTTCTTACCGAGCAATAATATTCCATAACCTTCATATACCACAATTTACCCAACCATTCTCCAACTGATGGACATCCATTCATCCTCCAGTTTCTAGCTACAACAAAAAGAGCTGCCACAAACATTTTGGCACATATATGTCTCTTTCCGCTCTTTAGTATTTCTTTGGGATATAATCCCAGTAGTAGCGCTGCTGGGTCAAAGGGTATGCACAGTTTGATAACTTTTTGGGCATAATTCCAGATTGCTCTCCAGAATGGCTGGATTCTTTCACAACTCCACCAGCAATGTATTAGTGTCCCAGTTTCCCCACATCCCCTCCAACATTTGTCATTATTTGTTCCTGTCATCTTAGCCAATCTGACAGGTGTGTAGTGGTATCTCAGAGTGGTCTTAATTTGCATTTCTCTGATCAGTAGTGATTTGGAACACTCTTTCATGTGAGTGGATATAGTTTCAATTTCTTCCTCTGAGAATTGTCTGTTCATATCCTTTGACCATTTATCAATTGGAGAATGGTTCGGTTTCTTATAAATTTGGGTCAGTTCTCTATATATTTTGGAAATGAGACCTTTGTCAGAACCTTTGTTTTTAAAAATATTTTCCCAATTTGTTATTTCCCTTCTAATCTTGTTTGCATTAGTATTATTTGTACAGAAACTTTTTAGTTTGATGTAATCAAAATCTTCTATTTTGTGATCAATAATGATCTCTAGTTCTCCTCTGGTCATAAATTCCTTCCTCCTCCACAAGTCTGAGAGGTAGATTATCCTCTGTTCCTCCAATCTATTTATTATCTCCCTCTTTATGCCTAAATCATGGACCCATTTTGATCTTATCTTGGTATATGGTGTTAAGTGTGGATCCATATCTAATTTCTGCCATACTAATTTCCAGTTTTCCCAACAGTTTTTTCCGAATAATGAATTTTTATCCCTAATGTTGGAATCTTTGGGTTTGTCAAAGATTAGATTGCTATAGATGTACCCTTTTTTGTCCTTTGTATCTAATCTGTTCCACTGATCTACCGGTCTATTTTGTAGCCAATACCAAATGGTTTTGGTGACTGCTGCTATATAATATAGCTTTAGATCAGGTACACTTAGACCACCTTCCTCTGAGTTTTTTTTCATTAGTTCCCTTGCAATTCTTGACCTTTTATTCTTCCATATGAATTTTGTTGTTATTTTTTCTAGGTCATTAAAATAGTTTCTTGGGAGTCTGATTGGTATAGCACTAAATAAATAGATTAGTTTGGGGAGTATTGTCATCTTTATTATATTCGCTCGGCCTATCCAAGAGCACTGAATGTCTTTCCAATTATTTAAATCTGATTTTATTTTTGTGGCAAGTGTTTTGTAATTTTTCTCATATAATTCCTGACTTTTCTTTGGTAGATGGATTCCCAAATATTTTATACTCTCAACATTTGTTTGGAATGGAATTTCTCTTTGTATCTCTTGCTGTTGCATTTTGTTAGTGATATATAAAAATGCCGAGGATTTATGTGGATTTATTTTGTATCCTGCCACTTTGCTAAAATTTTGAATTATTTCTAGTAGCTTTTTAGCGGAGTCTTTGGGGTTCTCTAAGTATACCATCATGTCATCTGCAAAAAGTGATAGTTTGATTTCCTCATTTCCTACTCTAATTCCTTGAATCTCTTTCTCGGCTCTTATTGCCGAGGCTAGCGTTTCTAGTACTATATTGAATAGTAATGGTGATAGTGGGCAACCTTGTTTCACTCCTGATCTTACAGGGAAAGGTTGCAGTTTATTTCTATTGCATATTATGCTTACTGACGGTCTTAAATATATACTCCTGATTATTCTAAGGAATAATCCATTTATTCCTATACTCTCAAGAGTTTTTAGTAGGAATGGATGTTGGATTTTGTCAAATGCTTTTTCTGCATCTATTGAGATGATCATATGGTTCTTATTAATTTGATTATTAATATGGTCAATTATATTAATAGTTTTCCTAATATTAAACCAGCCCTGCATTCCTGGAATAAATCCTACTTGATCATAGTGTATTATCTTGGAGATGATTTTCTGAAGTCTTTTTGCTAATATCTTATTTAAGATTTTAGCATCAATATTCATTAAGGAGATTGGTCTATAATTTTCTTTCTCAGTTTTCGATCTACCAGGTTTAGGTATCAGTACCATGTCTGTGTCATAAAAGGAGTTTGGTAGGACTCCTTCATCCCCTATTTTTTCAAATAATTTATATAACATTGGGGCTAATTGTTCTTTAAATGTTTGGTAGAATTCGCATGTGAATCCATCTGGCCCTGGGGATTTTTTCCTGGGAGTTGATTAATAGCTTGTTCTATTTCTTTTTCTGAAATGGGACTATTTAAGCAATTTATCTCCTCCTCTGTTAATCTAGGGAGCCTATATTTTTGGAGAAAGTCATCCATTTCACTTAAGTTATCAAATTTATTGGCATAAAGTTGGGCAAAGTAACTCCTTATTATTTCTCTAATTTCCTCTTCATTGGTGGAAAGATCCCCCTTTTCATTTGTAAGACTATCAATTTGATTTTCCTCTTTCTTTTTTTTGATCAAATTTACCAAAGGTTTATCTATTTTATTGGCTTTTTCATAAAACCAACTCTTGGTTTTATTTATTAATTCAATAGTTTTTTTACTTTCAATTTTATTGATTTCTCCTTTTAATTTTTGTATTTCGAGTTTAATTTTTGGTTGGGGGTTACAGGTGAATTCTACCAAACATTTAAAGAACAACTAACTCCAATGCTATGTAAACTATTTGAAAAAATAGGGATTGAAGGAGTCCTACCAAACTCCTTCTATGACACAGACATGGTACTAATACCTAAACCAGGTAAATTGAGAAAGAAAGCTATAGACCAATCTCTGTAATGAATATTGATGCTAAAATCTTAAATAAGATATTAGCAAATAGACTTCAGAAAATCATCCCCAGGATAATACACTATGACCAAGTGGGATTTATATCAGGAATGCAGGGATGGTTTAATATTAGGAAAACTATTAGTATAATTGACCATATTAATAATCAAATTAATAAAAACCATATGATCATCTCAATAGATGCAGAAAAGGCATTTGATAAAATCCAACATACATTCCTACTGAAAATGCTTGAGAGTATAGGAATAAATGGACTATTCCTTAAAATAATAAGGAGCATATATTTAAAACCTTCAGTAAACATCATATGTAATGGTGATAAACTAGAACCTTTCCCTGTAAGATCAGGAGTGAAACAAGGTTGCCCACTATCACCATTACTATTCAATATAGTACTAGAAACTCTAGCCTCGGCAATAAGAGCCGAGAAAGAGATTCAAGGAATTAGAGTAGGAAATGAAGAAATCAAATTGTCACTTTTCACAGATGACATGATGGTATACTTAGAGAACCCCAAAGACTCTGCTAAAAAGCTATTAGAAATAATTCAGAATTTTAGCAAAGTCGCAGGATACAAAATAAATCCACATAAATCCTCAGGATTTTTATACATTACCAACACAATCCAACAGCAAGAGATACAAAGAGAAATTCCATTCAAAATAACAGTCGATAGTATAAAATATTTGGGAATATATCTACCAAAGGAGAGTCAGGAATTATATGAGCAAAATTACAAAACACTTGCCACAAAAATAAAGTCAGATTTAAATAATTGGAAAGACATTCAGTGTTCTTGGATAGGCCGAGTGAATATAATAAAGATGACAATACTCCCCAAACTAATCTATTTATTTAGTGCTATACCAATCAGACTCCCAAGAAACTATTTTAATGACCTAGAAAAAATAACAACAAAATTCATATGGAAGAATAAAAGGTCGAGAATTGCAAGGGAGCTAATGAAAAAAAAGTCAGAGGAAGGTGGTCTAAGTGTACCTGATCTAAAGCTATATTATATAGCAGCAGTCACCAAAACCATTTGGTATTGGCTACGAAATAGACCGGTAGATCAGTGGAACAGATTAGATACAAAGGACAAAAAAGGGTACATCTATAGCAATCTAATCTTTGACAAACCCAAAGATTCCAACATTAGGGATAAAAATTCATTATTCGGAAAAAACTGTTGGGAAAACTGGAAATTAGTATGGCAGAAACTAGGCATGGACCCACATTTAACACCACATACTAAGATTAGATCAAAATGGGTCCAAGATTTAGGCATAAAGAACGAAATCATAAATAAATTGGAGGAACATGGGATGGTTTACCTCTCAAACTTGTGGAGGAAGAAGGAGTTTGTGTCCAAGGGAGAACTAGAGACCATTATTGATCACAAAATAGAACATTTTGATTACACCAAATTAAAAAGTTTCTGCACAAACAAAACTAATGCAAACAATATTAGAAGGGAAGTAACAAATTGGGAAAAAAATTTTTACACTTAAAGGTTCTGATAAAGGCTTCATCTCCAAAATATACAGAGAATTGACTTTAATTTATAAGAAATCAAGCCATTCTCCAATTGATAAATGGTCAAAGGATATGAACAGACAATTTTCAGATGATGAAATTAAAACTATTTCCACTCATATGAAAGAGTGTTCCAAATCACTATTGATCAGAGAAATGCAAATTAAGACAACTCTGAGGTATCATTACACACCTGTCAGATTGGCTAAGATGACAGGAACAAATAACAATGAATGTTGGAGGGGCTGTGGGAAAACTGGGACACTGATGCATTGTTGGTGGAGTTGTGAAAGAATCCAACCATTCTGGAGAGCAATCTGGAATTATGCCCAAAAAGTTATCAAAATGTGCATACCCTTTGACCCAGCCATACTACTACTGGGCTTATATCCCAAGGAACTACTAAAGAAGGGAAAGGGACCTGTATGTGCCAAAATGTTTGTGGCAGCCCTTTTCATAGTGGCTAGAAGCTGGAAGATGAATGGATGTCCATCAATTGGAGAATGGTTGGGTAAACTATGGTATATGAATGTTATGGAATATTATTGTTCTGTAAGAAATGACCAACAGGAGAAATACAGAGAGGCTTGGAGAGACTTACATCAACTGATGCTAAGTGAAACGAGAAGAACCAGAAGATCCTTATACACTTCAACAATGATATTGTACGAGGATGTATTCTGATGGAAGTGGATATCTTCAACATAGAGAAGAGCTAATCCAATTCCAATTGATTAGTGATGGACAGAACCAGCTATATCCAGAAAAGGAACACTGGGAAATGAATGTAAACTGTTATTTTTACCTTCTGAATCCAATTCTTCCTGTGCAACAAAAAATTCGGTTCTACACACATATATTGTATCTAGAATATACTGTAATATATTTAACATATATAAGACTGCTTGCCATCTGGGGGAGGGGGTTGGGGGAGGAAGGGAAAAAATCTGAATAGAAGTAAGTGCAAGGGATAATGTTGTAAAAAATTACCCATGCATTTGTACTGTCAAAAAAAATGTTATAATTATAAAATAAAATAAAAATTAAAAAAAAGAGTAAAGCAAAAGACAATTCCTACTCTCAAGAAGATTCACAGTCTAATGAGGATGACAACAGATAAACTCTATGTAAAAGATATTTACAAGTAGTATTAAGGAGAACTGGAAAGGCTCTTTTAGAAAGTGGAATTTTAAATAGAGCTTGAAGGAAGGAAGGGAAAGAAGGAAGCTAAGAGATAGAAATGAACAAAGATGAGGAGACTTCCAATCATGGAGACCTTCAGTGAAAAGTATAGTTTGTTAGAGGTGTAAAAAAGAGGTCAGCACCACCATATTATAATATATGTGCTTAGAGTTGGTTGGGGAAGACTCAAAAGAGTGGAGTAGGAGAATGATATTGTTAGACTTGTGCTTCAGGAAGATCATGGGGATAGCTAAGTGAAAGATAGAAGAAAACAGGGAAATCAACCAATTAAAGTATTCCAGGTATGACATTTACAGTACCTACACAAAGATGGTGGCAAGGTCAGAGGAGAGAAGAGGAAAAATGACAGATATTCTGAAGATAATAGCTGGGAAGCATGTAGCTGGCTCTGTGGACAGAGAATTGGGTGTGGAGGCAAGAAGATCTAAGTTCAAATCCAGCCTCAGATCCTAGCTATGTGAAGCTAAGTAAATCATTTAACCTCTGTTTGCCTTAATTCACTGGAAAATTAAATGACAGATCATTTTAGTATCTTTGCCAAGAAAATCTAATGATCCATAGGTCATGAAGAGTCAGACATCACTAAACAACACCAAAATCAATAGGACTTGGGACCAAATTGAATATAGATGTTTATTAAATTTTTGTTGTTGAATTAAAAAACTTAAGATCTTTAGTACAAGTATGTGAAATTCAAGCAACTGCGTGAGCAAAGGATACTATTTTTGAAACAACATTAAAGAACTTGAAAAGCTAAAGAATAAAAATTTCTTCATGGTTTCAAGATGTAAATAATTGTACATGGTTTTGAGTACAGGAACTGGTTGCCCAATCTTAACAATTTTGAGCTGCATTTCAGTAGACTTTGGACCATTAAGCTGAGCAATGGAAATGACAAGGGGATGGGGACATGAAAGTCAATTCAAGAGTTAAGAGAGACAGTATGGTATTATGAAAAGACTATAGATTTAAACTTGGAGAACCTGTGTCTGAATCTATTAATGTTAACTATGTATATGTTTGAGCTTGGAAAACCAATCTTTAGATATTTATTAAGTGCCTCTTAGGTGTTGGAAACTATCCTAAGTACTGAAATACAAATACAAAGAATGATGAGTCATACAATATAATCTAATGGGTGAGACAAAGTATGTGTTTAAACTTTTATATGCATAGAAGGACTATATGTTGTTCTTGTTGCTTGCTTGATTATTCTGTATTATTATTGTTTGATTATTCTGTATCCCTCTGTATCAGAGCTTCTATTACACATGATTTAAAATTATTTTTTCTAATGAGCAGAACTAGGAGTTCATTATACACTTCAACAATGATACTGTATGAGGATATATTCTGATGGAAGTGGATATCTTCAACATAGAGAAGAGCTAATCCAATTCCAATTGACTAATGATGCACAGAATCAGCTACACCCAGAAAAGAGACACTGGGAAATGAGTGTAAAGTGTGAGCATTTTTTTTTGTTTTTTGTTTTTCTTACCAGATTATTTTTACCTTCCGAATAAAATTCTTCCTTTGCAACAACAACAACAACAAAATTCGGTTCTGCACATATATATTGTACCTAGGATATTTAATATGTATGGGAATGCCTGCCATCTAGGGGAGGGGGTGGAGGGAAGGAGGGGAAAAACTTGGAACAGAAGGGAGTACAAGGGATAATGTTGTAAAAAAAATTACCTATGCATATGTACTGTCAAAAAAAATGTTATAATTATAAAATTAAAAAAAAGATTATTTTTTCTATCCTTTTCCCAATATTCATGCATTTCTTTATTTCACCCACTTTTCCTTTGCTTTCTTTGTGCATTTGTATATTTACACACATATACATAAACAAATTCACATCTATCTGTTTTATTATTTTGGTGGCATTTTCTATTGTGTTTCACTAAAAATATCTATTCATGAAGGAATTGTGGATGGAATTGCTATATATCCCAAAATCCTGAGACCTGTATGTTCCATAATAACCCTTTTAAAATAATTATTTTTTAATATACTTTGCTTTATGAATCATGTTTTTCTGTCATCTTAGCCAATCTGAGAGTATGAGGTAGTACACCAAAGTTGTTTTAATTTGCATTTCTCTGATCAATAGTGATTTAGAGCATTATTTTCATAAAACTATAGATGGCTTTAATTTCATCATCTGAAAATTATCTGTTCATAACTTTTCACCCTTTCTCAATTGGGGAATGACTTGTATTCTTATATATTTGACACAGTTCCTTATATATTTTAGAAATGAGACTTTTATCTAAAATACTGGCTGTAAGGATTTTTGCCAGCTTTGTACTTCCCTTTTAATCTTGTTTCTATTGGTTTTGTTTGTGCAAAATATTTTTAATTTAATGTAATCAAAATTGCCCATTTTATCTTCAATAATCTCTGGTTCTTTGGTCATGAATTTCTCCCTTCTTCAAAGATTTGATAGGTAAATTATCTCTTGCTCTCCTTATTTGCTTCCAGTATCATCCTTTATGGCCGAATTATGTACCCAATTTTGACCTTATTTTGGTATTTTTTGAGATCGAGGTCTATACTGAGTTTCTGACATATTGTTTTCCAATTTTCCCAGAATTTCTTTTTTCCAAATAGTAAGTTATTGTCCCAAAACCTGGAGTTGGAGATTTATCAAACACTAGATTACTATAGGCCTTGATTATTGTATCATGTCCACTGATCCACCACTCTTAGTAATAAAAGAGTTTTAGCTTTATACTGTTAATATGCAATTCTTTGTATTTTTCATCAATCCCTTTGATATTCTTGATGTTTTGTTATCGAATATGAAATTTTTATTTTTTCTAGTTCTATAAAACAATTTTGACAGCTTGATCACTATAGCCAATTTAGATGGGGTTGTCATTTTTATTATATTAACTTAGCCTACCCATAAGCAATTGATATTTTTCCAATTGTTTAGAGCTGACTTTAGTTGTGTGAGAAGTATTTTTGTAATTGTGTTCATATAGTTCTTCGGTTTGTCTTGGCAGGACAAATATTTTATTTTGTCGAAAATTTTATTTTATTTTAATTTTTTTAATTTTAAATGGAATTTCTCTTTCTATCTCTTGCTGCTAGGCTTTGTCAGTAATATATAGAAATGCTGATGATTTGTGTGGGTTTATTTTATGCCCTGCAACTTTGCTAAATCTGTTTCAGGTAGATTTTTGGATGATTTTCTAGGATTCTCTAAGTATATTATAATATCATCTGCAAAGAGTAATAATTTTATTTTCTCATTGCCTATTCTGATTCCTTTAGTTTCTTTTTATTTTCTTATTGATCAATCAAACAATCCTAGTACAATGTTGAATAATATTATGTTCCACCTTGCTACTACACTAGGTCCTTGCCATCCCTGGGAATCCAATTAGGTCCTTTCCTATGGTGGCAAATGGTCCTAAGAAGGATAACTGTTGCTCTGGGAGTTAGCAATTTCCATTGTGTCTATTTCTCCTTGCTGAAATCTATACCTTTCTCTATTCTTTCCCCACTATCTCTTATCACAGGTATCTGTCATGTGTTTTCATTTTTATAACATCTTTTAATTTTCTCTCTGTAAGGAGTGAGCAAGTTCCCATTCATTGATGCTTTCCCCTCCCTTTCAATATATTAAATTATCTCATCCCTCTATTAAAAAAATAGTAATGTGTTTTGTTTTTCATCATATACATTGATAGATCACTTACTTCATGACAGGTTTCATAACAAAGTAAAATGAGTAATACATTAATGTCATCTGAAAATATATATAATACTTTATATCTACCAAAACCCTGTACCTCTATTTTTAAAGAAGCAGAAAGCTATCTTCTCTACTATCTCCAACCCATTGAAAAGAAAAAAAAATCATATGACAAATATGCATAGCCAAGTAGAACAAAGTTTCTCAATAGCAGTATGTATATTTGTATTATCTTACATCCTAAATCTGCTAGCTCTCTGCAACAGATAGCATGTTTCAGCATTGCTCTTCTGGAATTATGAGTAATAGTTTTTAAAACTTTCAAGGTTTTTGTTTTTATAGTGTTGTTATTGTTATATATTTTCCTATAAGCTCATAAAGTCCTGAAATTATTCATTGTTATGGTATTGATGTTATAATATAAATTATTCTTCTGGTTCTCCTCATTTTATTCCCCATTAGTTCATGTCTTCATGTCTCTTTGAAATCATCTATTTCCTCATGTCCCAAAGCCCAACAAAATTCCATTTATTATCCCTTCTTGTTTAGACTGGTTGTAAATTCATATGTCACTTTCTCAGTGTCTTGACCTCTTTTCTTCCCTTTTGAGTGCTTTCCTTCTGTATTTAGAAACAAAAAAAAAAAAAAAAACAAAAAGAAAAGGTATTTATTCACTTATAAGTAAAAAGGTTACAGTCCATGGAATATTAATTCAGTTCATTCTCTTTCCCCTTTTTTTTTGTTTCTTTAAGAGACCTTCACAATTTGAGGGGTTTTTATATTCTTTTTAAAAATTTTCATATCTATTTTCTTGTGTGACCTTAAATAATTCATTTAATCTCCCTGAGCCTCTTTAGTTGTAAAATTAGGGAATTAGAATAGTTAACTTTTAAGTCTCTTCCAACATTAAATCAGGGCAGGTAGGTGGCACAGTGAATAGAACATTTGCCTTACGATCTGGAAGATCCATCTTCTTGAATTTAAATCTTTTTTTTCTAATTAATAATTTTTTATTATATATATTTTTTATAATATTATCCCTTGTATTCATTTTTCCAAATTATCCCCCCTCCCTCTATTCCCTCCCCCCGATGACAGGCAATCCCATACATTTTACATGTGTTAAAATATAGTCTAGATACAATACATGTGTGTGAATATCATTTTTTTTGTTGCACAATAAACATTAGATTCCGAAGGTACATGCAACCTGGGCAGACAGATATTAGTGCTAACAATTTACATTAACTTCCCAGTGTTTCTTCTCTGGGTGTAGCTACCTCTGTCCATCATTGATCAACTGGAAGTGAGTTGGCTTTTCTTTATATTGAAGATTTCCACTTCCATCAGAATATGTCCTCATACAGTATTGTTGTTGAAGTGTATAGTGATCTTCTGGTTCTGCTCATTTCACTCAGCATCAGTTGATTTAAGTCTCTCCAGGCCTCTCTGTATTCCTCCTGCTGGTCATTTCTTACAGAGCAATAATATTCCATAACCTTCATATACCATAATTTACCCAACCATTCTCCTACTGATGGACATCCATTCATCTTCCAGTTTCTAGCTACAACAAAAAGAGCTGCCACAAACATTTTGGCACATATATGTCTCTTTCCGCTCTTTAGTATTTCTTTGGGATATAAGCCCAGTAGTAGCGCTGCTGGGTCAAAGGGTATGCACAGTTTGATAACTTTTTGGGCATAATTCCAGATACTCTCCAGAATGGCTGGATTCTTTCGCAACTCCACCAGCAATGTATTAGTGTCCCAGTTTTCCCACATCCCCTCCAACATTGAATTTAATTCTTGACTTAGATACTGATTAACTGTGTAACCATGGACAAATCAATAAACCTTGTTTGCTTCAGTTTCCCCATTTGTGAAATGAGATGGAGTAATAAATGGCAAATCATTCCAATATCTTTTGAAAGAAAATCCTCAGTTACATTTAAAACAATTTTTTTTTGTTTGTTAGTATGGTGTTTGAGTATTTATAGTTATCTTCAGCTATGTTTCTCATAGTCCAACCATTTTCTTGCCAGCTTCCTGGTTACTTCAACCTCAGACCAGTGAAAAAGCCCCTGAAGACTTTGTCCTTTCTTCTCTGAAATTTTCACCTAGAATCCTCACTTGATGAGTGGTCCCTTGTGGCCCCATATATTTAGTGGAGCCCAGCAACTTAATGTCAATGCATGTACTCTCCCTTTACTTACATTCCAGCTCCCCAAATTCTAGTTTTGAAATTGTAATTGTAATCCCTACCGTCTATATAATTTTCTAAACCAATACACTTCCTGGTCACTATGTCCTTGTATGTAAGGTTTTTGAGAAAAAAATATCTATCCCTATATTATAGCTCTAATACTTAACCCAGAGTCTGGTAGTTTCATAGGAAGCACTTAATGATTGTCTTTATTCATTCATTTATTCATCACATTTTCATTTTTCAAAACATTCAGCTTTAATTACTATGGAGTTGATACATATTTCCTATCTTGGAGGTTGTTGAATTGAGGAATTACGATGAATATAACTATTCTGCTATTTAACCACTCATGTGGCTATAATGGTAACTTTTTTCCAAAGTACCTTTTTTTTTTTTTGTATGTTTGTTTTTGTTTATATGATTTAAAAAAAATTACAAATCTATTCTTGGTATTCAAATTTTCAAATTAGAGTTTATTGCCTTGAAATTAGTTTAAGGTTTTGCAACTATTTTCTACTTGCCCACAAAAGGCAGTGTAGTATAAATGGAAAAACAATGGATTTGGAGACAGAGGGTGACAATTTGAATCCTGATTCTGATACTGACTTGTTACTTGTGAGACCTCAGGGCTTTTATTTCCTTATATATATAATGAGAAATTTGAATTTCAGAACATCTAATGTGTTTAAGTAGTGCAGTGGATAGTGTCTAGCCTATAGCCAGGAAGATTCAACTTCATGAGTTTAAATCTGGCCTTGACACTTACTAGTTCTGTGATCCTGGGGAAGTCATTGAAACTTATTTGACTCATTTCCTCCAAAGTATAAAAAGAGCTGGGGAAGGAAATGCAAACCACTCCTCCAAGTATTTTTGGCAAGACAACCTCCAATGGGGTCATAAATAGAAAAGCCTGAAAAACAACAAGATCCTGTTAACATTGCAACAAATGTTAACATTCACTTCTATCATTTCATATCTTAAAGTTCTCTGTAAATTGTTATTATTGTTGTTGCTGTTATTATTTAAGAATGATGTCCTATAGCTGAGCATACACATGAATATCTTTCTGTACTTCCCCATCTTTCAGGTTAAGGGTTTTCCAGATAGTGCCTTAAAAGTTGTACAATTGTGAAACAGCCATCATTGGTTCAATTCCCAGTCCATATGCCTCAAATCTTTTCTTTTTGGTTAAATTTTATGTTTTCTAACACTACTACAAAATTAACTCATGTTACTTGGATGTAATAAGTGCTTAACAAAAATTTTTCTAGATTGATTTGAATGAGTTAGCTGGTAGTATCCTGTACTTGCAGTTGGGAAGAGATGAATTCCAAAACTTGCCTTGAAAAGGCAATATTTCTATGTGTCAATCTGGAAACATTACTTTACCTTTATGTGACTTAGGCAACTCTCTAGGGCTTTTCTACTAAATTGTAATCTGTGTAGGAAGAAGATAAATCTTTCTGCCTTTTCCTAATTTCAGATTTTGATATTCTGTCATTTTGATTTTTTTCTGATAATTCAGTTAGTTAAATATTACTAATACATAATATCAACTAATCAACATATCATATGATACCTTGTGATCATATTTCTACCTACTTTTGTTAATACCTTCTCCCCATTCAAATTGTATAGACATTTTACTGAAAACTTTTAGGGTTCATAGATTAACATTATGTTTTTTCTATAGATATTTAGTGTAGCTTTGATCCATAAAAAATCAAGTAGCCTTTTTGTAGTGGGAAAGTCACAATCTCTGTGGGGAGGTTTTTAGTGGAGCAACTATTTATATAAACAAATAGGTCTAAGCAAGAGGAGACCACACAAAGTCTGCATCTCCTTCTGAACCTTCAGCAGAATCCTCTTGGGAAAGCTACTGATGGCTGATTGTTTAAATGGCACCAGTGGGGTGCAGAGTAGTACTGTCCCTCAAAGGAAGCATCACCTCATTTGACCCAAGTTCTGAGTTAATCAGGCGCCTACTCTAGTCAGTTGATGATGTTGTCTTAGACCATCCCCATTGTTAAGAATTCAAAAGCCATTTGAGGACATCTTTCCCTGGACTGCCAGAGCTTCCTACAAGTTTTATTTTTTTTTGGTAGGAAACTTCATATAAAGTTGATTTTCTTTTAAATGTTCATCTCTGTTAATATATACCTGCAAAATCATGTCAACTTTACCATTAGTACTTACCTAAAACTAATTTGGAATACAAAGAGTCTACTTTCTATTCAAGCTTTAGCATTTTTATTTCATTTCTGTTACTTACATTGTAGGCTTTCAAGGTATTTTACAGGGATGTAGGGAAGGAATGCCAACTTGGAAAAACATTAGGATTATGGAGAGTACTCTAGTGCAAAATTAGATCACCATACAATCACTGCCTTTTCCTAGCAGAAAATAGTTGTCTTTACAAAGTACTTCAAACATAAGGAGCTACAAAGAGCCTCAGTGTAGTCTTTGATTGGATAGCATGCATAGTTCTGATCTTGTCCATCTCTGCATTGAAAAATTGTGGGTTAAGCATAGGTTGTCAGCTGCCAGAGTCAACACTCGTATTTTTCTTTCCATTCTGTGAGGAGAACTCAAAGTGTTATTATTCATAGAGGCTTTCAGTGTAGCCTGTTGGTCTGGATCAAGAACACACATTATCCTGTGTCCTATTAAGAATTCAAGTTGGAAAAGTCAACTGTTAGGTTTATCACAGTGTTCATAGAGGCCCTGATTATTTTCTTAATGCTGCATGAGGAACTAAAATGCCTTGAATGTAGAAATAAGTATGCCTTTTGTCATCATAGTCAGTAATGAATTATCACTTTTATTTATTCATAACAATGAATTCTTTTCATAATTTTTTTACTCAGCACTTCTCTACAGAACAGTAAGCTAAAATATTGGAAAGGTATTTATCTGTATATTAGTTGATGGGTGGCCTTGTCTTTTTCTACCGCATTAACATGCTTCTTAATAGTTGTTCAAATGTTATTGAAGAACATTGCCTAGTGCAAATCCTTTTAGTTTATTATCAATAGATGATATTTCCATTATATATTATCCATTTTCATGAAGTTCCTTTCATATATTATCTAGATATGATCCATTTATCAGACATCCCCAATCTTTGTTAGCCTACTTTACCTCAGAATTCCCAAATTTAAGCTATCTATAAGCCTCGGTCTTTCTTAAGATATCAATTACAGATTAATGCCTCCATTCTCAGGAAGTTTGGTGTATTCCTACACCAAACAGTTTGTGTGGTAATGTGCATATCTAAATTAAATAAGAGTGAGGTGCCTCAGGTCTCCATTCTTCCAACTCCATCCATGTATTTGTATATTTTAATTTGGTAACTTAATTATTAGAAATTCAAATTTCAATATTTCTTCCTTCTTTCTAGCTTATTTTTATTCCCCTTTCTCCTCCCCTTAAAATTTTAGAACAGAACCAATCTACCAACAGCCCACCCATTTTTTTATTGTAGTAAGTTTGTTTATTTTTAATACACATTGCTTCATGAATCATATTGGAAGAGAAAAATCAGAGCAAAAGGGAAGGAGAGAAAAAAAACAGAAAAAAGAAGTGAACATAGTATGTGTCGAGTTACATTCAGTCTCCTTAGATCTTTTTCTGGATGCAGACAGCATTTTCTTTCCAAAGTCTATTGGGATTGCTTTGGCTCACTGACCTACTGAGAAGAACCAAGTCTTTCATAGTTGATCATCACATACTGTTCCTGTTGCTGTGTACAATGTGTTCCTGGTTCTGTTTGTTTTGCTCAGCATCAGTTCATGTAAAACTTTCCAGATCTTTCTATAATCAGCTTGGTCATCATTTTTTTAGAACAAAAAATTCCATTATCTTTATGTACCACAGCTTGTTCAGCCATCCACCAATTTATGGGTATTTACTTCTTTTCCAATTCTTTGCTACCACAAAAAGAGCTGCTTCAACATTTTCTGCACATGTAGGTGCTTTTCCTCCCTTTATGATTTCCTTGGAATACACCCACAGAAAAGACACTGCTGGATCAAAAGATATGCACAGTTTTATAGCCCTTGGGAATAGTTTCAGTTTGTTCTCCAGGATGGTTAGATAATTTCAGAACTCCACCTAAAATGCATCAGTGTCCCAGTTTTCTCATATTCCCTCCAACATTTTTCATTTTCTTTTTCTGTCATCTTAGCCAATCTGAAAGGTATGTAGTAGTACCTCAGAGTTGTTTTAATTTGCATATCCCTAATCAATATTGGTTCAGAGCAATTTTATTTTCATATAACTATAAATGGCTTTAATTTCATCATCTGAAAATTGTCTGTCCATATCCTATCACTATTTATCAATTGGGGAATAACTTGTGTTCCTATAAGCTTGACACAGTTCTTTATATATTTTAGAAATGAGGCCTGATACGATTTTCTGACATATCATTTTCCAGTTTTCTCAGCAATTTTTGTCAAATAGTGAGTTTTTATTTCAGAAGCTGGAGTTTGGGGATTTATCAAATATGTATGTATTTAATCTGTTTCACTAATCCACCACTCTATTTCTTAGCCACTACTAAATGGTTTTGATTAGTATTGTTTTATAACATAATTTTATGTTCAGTACTGCTAAACTACCATCCTTTGTGGGTTTTTTCCCATTAATTTACTTGATATTCTTGAACTTTTGTTCTTCCAGATGAAGTTTTTTATTATTTTTTCTAGTTTTATAAAATTAATGTTTTGTCAGTTTGATTGGTATGGCACTGAACAAGTAATCCAATTTAGACAGACTTGTTATTTTTATTATATTAGCTTGGCCTAGCCATGAACAATTGCTATATTTTTTCCAATTGTTTAAATCTGATTTTATTTGTATGAGAAGTGTTTTGTAAGTGTGTTTATCTAGTTCTTGGGTTTGTCTTGGCAGGTAGACCCCCAAATATTTTATTTTGTCTACATAATTTTAAATGGAACTTCTTTTTCTATTTCTTGTTGATAAGTTATGTCAGCAATATGTTGAAATATGTTGAAATGCTTATGATTTGGGTTTATTTTATATCCTGCAATTTTCCTAAAACTGCAAATTGTTTTGAGTAGTTTTTGAATGATTTTTTTTTTTGTGATTCTCTAAGTAAATCATCATATCATCTCAAAGAGTGTTTTATTTCCTCATTGCCTTTTCTAATTTCTTTATGTTCTTTTTCTTTTCTTATTGCTAAAGCCAAACTTTCTAGGGCATGTTGAATAATAGTGGTGATAATGAGCATCATTGTTTTATCTTTCATCTTATTGGAAATACATCTAGCTTCTCTCAATTACAAATAATGCTTGCTGTAGATTTTAGATAGATAATGCTTATTATTTTAAGGAAAGCTCCCTTTATCCCTATGTTCTCTAATATTTTTAATAGGAATGGGTGTTGTATTTTGTCAAAAGCTTTTTTTTGCATCTGTTGAGATTATCATATGATACTGGTTTTGTTATTGATATATTCTGTTGTGGTAATTGTCTTCCTGATTTTTGGTGGTGCTGAGTTGGTTTTGCTCTTTCTTTTTTTATACAAATTAACTGAAAGTTTATTTTGTTAGTTTTCATAAAATCACCTCTTTTGTTTATTAATTTAATAGTTTTCTTAGTCTCTATTTTATTGTCTCCTTTGAGTTTCAAAATGTCTAATTTTGTTTTTAATTGGGAGTTTTTAATTTGTTTGTTTTTCTAACTTTTTGGTTGCATTTCTAATTTATTGATCTTTTTCTCTATTTTATTTATGTAGCTATTTAAAGATATAAAGTTTCCCCTAAGAACTGCTTTGGCTGCATTCCATAGGTTTTGGTATGTTTTCTCATTATTGTAATTTTCTTGGATGAAATTATGGATTGTTTCTATGATTTGTTGCTTGGCCCACTCATTCTTTAGAATTAGATTATTTAATTTCCAATCGGTTTTTAGTCTATCTTTCCTTGGACCTTTATTAAATATAAATTTTATTGCATTACGGTCTGAAAAGGAAGCTATTTACTATTTCTGCCTTTTTTGTATTTGATTGTGAGGATTTTATGGCTTAATATGTGGTCAAGTTTCCTGTAGGTGCTATATACTGCAGATAAAAAGGTATATGCTTTTCTGTCCCTATTCAATTTTCTCCAGAGGTCTATTAAATCTAGGTTTTCTAGAATTCTATTAATTTCTTTCTTGTTTATTTTGTGATTAGATTTGTTTTATTTTGAGGGGGGAAGGTTGAGGTCCCCCACTGGAATAATTTTGTTATTTCTTCCTTTAACTATAAAATCTTCTCTAGGAATTTGCCTGCTCTACCACTTGGTGCATATTCATTTAGTATCCTTACTACATTATTCACTGTACTTTTTATCAAGATGTATTTTCCTTCATATCTCTTTGAATAAGACCTATCTTTTACTTTTTTTTTTTAATTTGCTACTCCTGCTTTTTTTTTTTTTTTTAAACTTCAGGTGAAGCATAATAAATTCTGTTCTAGCCCTTTACCTTTACTCTGTATGTGTCTCTCTGAGTCAAATGTACTTTTTAATAAACAACATATTATAGTATTCTGTTTTTTTAATCCATTCTGTTGTTTGCTTCCATTTTATGGGGGAGTTCATCCCATTCACATTAATAGTTGTGATTAATAATTCTGTATATGCTCTCCCATGTCTCCCCACTTTCTACCCTGACCTTAGTCATGTGCTTTTTTTAAACCCAATCTACCCACTACCTTATATTTTATCAACTCTTCCCCCCTTCTCTTACTTTTTCCCCTAGTGTTTCTGCCCTCCCTTCTATTCTGCACCTCCCTTTTCTCTTCCTCTTTCCCCTCCTATTTCTTTATAGATTAAATAAATTTCTATACCCAACTGAATGACAAAGTTATTCCCATTAAAGCCAAAATTGATGAGATCAAACTTCAGACAATGCTCACTCACTCCATTTTTTACCTTGATTGTGATAGGTGTTTTGAGTCTCTTGCTGTGAACTAATTATCCCATTACACCTCCCTTTTTCTCTTTTTTCCAGTACAGATTTTTTTTTCTACCCCTTAATGTCTTTTTCTTTCATGTCTTCACATCAGAATCCTTTCACAATCACATACTCAGCCCATATGATGCCACCTCCTTCACCCCAGTGTCAGATACAGTTCTCAAAAGTTACTGCAATTGTTTTCCTATCTAAATGATGTAAACAGTTTAAATTTTAAATATATATATATTTTTTTTTCTTGTTTACTTTTTATATTTTGTCCTCATCTGATTTGGTGTTTTGGTCTTCCCTGTCACCATAATAGCTTTCTATGTTCAAAGTTCTTTTCTGTTTCTTGCTCATTTTCTTTATTTTTCTTTTGGTATTTCCTTTTTTTTTTTTTTTTTTTTTTTTTTTTTTTTTAACTTTCATGGTTACATCTTTTCCTGTGATAAAGAGGGTATGGTTCTAAGCTTCCTGTGCATCTCTGAGTCTTGGCTTTGAACACAGGAGCTCCTTATGTTAGCAGGAGTTAATTTTGCCTCTTCTTTTCAGGAAACAGCTTGGTTTTCCAGAGTTTGCCTTCTGTGCTAGGACTAAAACCTTCCCTAATGATCAGCTCCTCAACTGAGCCAGAACTGAGGGTCTTAGTTGTTGATTTGCTATGATTAAGACCCTCTCATCAGCTTTCCCAACATCTATCTGACTTTGACTGCACACCCTTTCCCCCCAGTGACTCTGACCTTTATTAAAAGTTGTTTTGTTTATTTTGAGCTAGAGAGTGGTTTTATTTTGTCAGATTCTGTTCAGAAGCTTGGTATCATGTGGTTTTCAAGGGAAACTGGGAAAGCTTGACCAGCTTCCTGACTTTGCTTTGCCATCTGGGCTCCACCCACAGGACTCTTGAAGTTCCACTGCCCATTTTTCTTATTTATCTCCTACAATACTCTGAAGATATTAGGATTCTTTAAGATTCATCTGTTCCTCTTCTACATTACAGTGTTATTATTATATCATCACATATTCTTTTGCTCAAATAAATTTACTTTTCTAGGTTCCTTTTGATCCTTGTGTTCACATTTCAAAAACCCTTTTCAGCTGTTTTTTTTTTTTTTTTTCCCATCAAAAGTACTTAAAAATCTTCTAATCTATATACCATAGTTTATTTAGCCATTTACCAGTTGGTTGGCATCAATTTGAGTTCTAATTCTTAGCTACCACAAAAAAAGCTGTTCTAAATATTTTTGTACAAATAGATCATTTTCCATTTTTTATATTTTTGGGAAGCTGTTGCATTGATGCTTCAAAGAATATGCACTGTTTTATAACTCTTTAGACATAGTTCCAAACTGGTCTTCAAAATGGTTGGATCAATTAACAACTCCATCAAAAGACCATTAATGTCCTTGGAGTTACTTTCAAAAGGTAATTGATGAAAATGTTTCTTTGTTTTATCTTTTGAGTCTTATAGCTGAATGATTTAACTAATGATTTCTTGAAATAGAGTATTTGTTTATAGTATATGTATATATACTAATTTAGTATATGTGGTATATCATTACATATATATTTTTCATTGATGATATATTATCAATGATCATATTATCTGTATATATATATGTATATATATATATGATACATACCTACATGTATAGAATACACAAAGAAAAAGACAGAGACAGAAATAGAGACAGAGAGTTGTTTAATTGTTTCCACCATGATAGATTCTTCATAATTCCTTGTTAGAGTTTTCATGGCAGAAATATTGAAGTGGATTGTTATTTCCTTCTCCAACTCATTTTATAGGTAAGAAAACTGAGTTAATGATGGATAACTGAGGTGTAGGATTATACAGTCAGTAAATGTCTGAGTTTGTATTTGAACTTAGTCCTTGACTCCAGATTTGGCAATCTATCCTTTTTGCTACTTATCTGCATACACACACACACACACATATGTCTCTGTGTATAAGTATATATGCATGTATGCATATATATGTGTGTATTACATGTTTATACATATATGTTTATTTGAGAGACAGAGAGAGGAGAAAGAGAGAGAGAGAGAGAGAGAGAGAGAGAGAGAGAGAGAGAGAGAGAGAGAGAATGAGAGAGAATGAAAGAGAATGAGAGAGAGAAAGATACGTTTTACATTTTTTCTCTCATTCTATTTTCTAGGTAGGTTGTTTTTGTTTTCAGTTATTTCAGTTATTTAAAAAATCTTCTAATTTTTAACCTTGTAATTTTGTTCCAACATTTTGTGTACAGTCACTGATTTATGTTTAGTATATTATACTTTCCAGGTATAAATTATTTGGGTAAATTTTACTGCTTTCTCTTCAGAGCTATTTATTTTTCTTCCATTTTCTTTTCTCAAAGATTTGATGTAATTTTTATTACTCTTTGCAGATTATATGATGGTATACTTAAAGAACCCCAAAGACTCTACTAAAAAGCTATTAGAAATAATTCACAACTTTAGCAAAGTTGCAGGATACAAAATAAATGCACATAAATCCTCAGGATTTTTATACATTATGAACACAATCCAACAGCAAGAGATACAAAGAGAAATTCCATTCAAAATAACGGTCAATAGTATAAAATATTTGGGAATATATCTACCAAAGGAAAGTCAGGAATTATATGAGCAAAATTACAAAACACTTGCCACAAAAATAAAGTCAGATTTAAAAAAGTGGAAAGACATTAAGTGCTCTTGGATAGGCCGAGCGAATATAATCAAAATGACAATACTCCCTAAACTAATCTATTCATTTAGTGCTATACCAATCAGATTCCCAAGAAACTATTTTAATGACCTAGAAAATATAACAACAGGCAAGATGGCAGAGAAGAAACACACGACTCTGTGAACGTCCTTACTCCCTCACAACCAATTAGATAAATCAGCCTCAGAAATAGCGCTGGACTGATAGATACCACAAGGACTAGAAGCACGACTTACCAGCTGAAGAGAATCAGGAGTTTCAACAGAAAAGGTCAGTTCCCAGGGGAGGAAGAAGAGAGGCCAGCACAGACGGCTGGGTGCTAGCATACTGCACAGATTGCACTGGGAAGGGATCTGGGATCAGAGAAGCCACTGAGATAAAGGAATCTGGCACAGGCTGTTAGCTCTTCTCTGCTTATAATATAGCAGTTCAGAAGATAAATCTAAACTACTTTTAAAAATTCAGATAGATTAGATTTTCCGGGATCCTGGGGGTGACTCAGCCGATCTCGGCACCAGGGGGTGTGGCCTCAGCTCCCACCTGAGACTAGTTAAAGAGATTGACAAGTGGGTGGATACAGCCCAAGGCAACACACACTGCCTAGCTTAGCTGGAGGGTGTGGAACTCAGCCTCGGAAGTCCCAGAAAAGCGGAACCTTTGAACAAGGGACCATGGTTTCTGGCAGACACTTCCAGTTTGAGCGCAGGGGCTTTTCACGTCACCTCTGCAGACATCCATGCCCCACCGGGAAGCATAGGCTGGGCTTTGTGCCTTCTTTACTGTTCAATCTCAAACCTCAAGGCACAGCAGTGCTAGTCACCTCTGAGGCACTTCTAGGGAGGGGGTGGGGAACTCTCTCCCAGAGCTCTATCTTAGCTCAGGCGCAAGAGCCGCTGCATCTATCTGGTCTGGGAGGAAGCTGGTAAAGAAGTAAATAAATAATTTCCTACCCCAGGGACAGACCCCAAAAGATTTTTTAAGTATGAACAAAAAAGCCAGAAACAACTATAGATTCCTTCTATACAGAGAAAGACCGGGTATCCAACCCCGAGAAAGTTAACAGCAAAGAGTCAGCAGATAACAACCTAAAGGGGAACGATTCCTGCCCCCCATCACATAACTCTCTACTAGAAGAGACTATTAAAAAGTTAAGAGAGTATGAAGAAAAATGGGGAAAGGAAAGGGAAGCTATGATAGAGAATAACAACATCCTGAAATTGAAGTTGGAAAAAATAAAGAATTCACAGGAGATGCAGGGAAACAAAATTTGTGAATTAGAAAAGGTTAAAAAATCACAGGAAAGTAAGATTTCTGAATTGGAAAAGGTAAAAAAGTCTCAAGAAAATAGAATTTCTGAATTGGAAAAAGAAAATAATTCTCAAAAAAAAATTAGGGAAATGGAAAAAAATTCAATAGAGCAAAATAATTCATTTAAAAACAAAATTGGGCATTTACAAAAAGAACTAAAAACTGTGAAAGAAGAAAATAACTCCTTAAAAGTCAGGATGGAACAAATAGAAATGAATGATTCACAAAGAACCCAAGAATTAGTCAAACAAAACAAAAAAAATGAGAAGGTGGAGAACAACGTCAAATACTTACTGGGAAAATCTATAGACCGGGAAAATAGATCTAGGAGAGATAATCTGCGGATCATTGGACTTCCTGAAAACTATGACCAAAAAAAGAGCCTAGATTCTATTTTAATGGAAATTATCAAAGAGAACTGTCCAGACATAATAGAAACAGAGGGGAAAGTAGATGTGGAAAGAATTCATCGAACTCCTTCTGAAATAGACCCTAAAAAAGAACACCATGGAATATTGTGGCTAAGCTGCAGAATTACCACACAAAGGAGAAAATCCTGCAAGCAGCTAGAAAAAAACAATTTAAATACCAAGGTGCCACAATAAGGGTCACTCAAGATCTGGCTGCCTCCACATTAAAAGATAGAAGGGCCTGGAACATGATATTCCATAAGGCAAAAGATCAAGGACTGCAACCAAGAATGAACTACCCAGCTAAGTTTAGCATCTTTTTCCATGGAAGAAGATGGTCATTCAATGAAACAGAGTTATTCTATATGTTTCTAAGAAAAAAACCAGACTTAAACAAAAATTTTGATCTACATCCACAAGACTGAAGAGAAACAGAAAAAGGTACACAGAAACCTTGAGAACTGTACCTCTGTTGTGGGTATATAAAAAGTAAACAAGGATAATTTGATTTTACTGATATGAAAGAAAAAAAGGGGGTGTAATAAAGGGAAGGAGGTCATTTGAGAAAAAAGGGGAAGGAATGATAAAAAGAGGGAAACTACATCCGAGGAAGAGGCATAGAAAATACAACATATCTGAGGGAATTAATGAGGGGGAGAATCATTGTGTGAATCTTACTCTCATCAGGAGAGGCTCAAAGAGTAAATAATTAACATATTTGTTTTTCAGAGAATTCTCTCTCACCTCATTAAAAGGGGGGAGAGGAAAAGGGAAAAGGAAAAGGAGAATAAGTGAAGGGACTTGGAGGGAGGGGGAGGGATACTAAAAAAAAAGAGAGGGTTGTGCGTCATAAGGGGGGTCTGTAAATTAAATATCGGGGAGGGGGATAAGGGGGGTCAAGGGAAAAAGCATAATCTGGGGATAATATGATGGCAGGAAATACAGAATTAATAATTTTAACTGTAAATGTGAATGGGATGAACGCTCCCATCAAACGGAGACGGATAGCAGATTGGATCAAAAATCAGAACCCTACAATATGTTGTCTGCAGGAAACACACTTAAAGCAGGGAGATACATACAGAATAAAAGTAAAAGGTTGGAACAGAGCCTATTATGCTTCAGGAAAAGCCAAAAAAACAGGGGTAGCTATCCTTATCTCAGATCAAGCAAAAGCAGAAGTAGATCTAGTTAAAAAAGATAAGGAAGGAAACTATATCCTGCTGAAAGGTAGCATAAATAATGAAGCCATATCAATACTAAACATATATGCACCAAGTGGTATAGCATCTAACTTTCTAAAGGAAAAGTTAAGAGAATTGCAAGAAGAAATAGACAGTAAAACTATAATAGTGGAAGATCTCAACCTTGCACTCACAGATTTAGACAAATCAAACCACAAAACAAACAAGAAAGAAATTAAAAAAGTAAATAGAACATTAGAAAAACTAGGTATGATAGACCTTTGGAGAAAACTGAATGGTAATAGAAAGGAATATACTTTCTTCTCAGCAGTTCATGGATCCTATATAAAAATAGACCCTATATTAGGACATAAAGATCTCAAAATTAAATGTAGTAAGGCAGAAATAATAAATGCCTTCTTCTCAGATCACAATGCAATAAAAGCTACATTCAGTAAAAAGTTAGGGGTAAATAGACCAAAAAGTAATTGGAAAATGAACAATCTCATCTTAAAGAATGACTGGGTGAAACAACAAATTATAGAAACAATTAATAATTTCACCCAAGATAATGACAATGATGAGACATCATACCAAAATCTGTGGGATGCAGCTAAAGCAGTAATAAGGGGAAATTTTATATCTTTAGAGGCTTATTTGAAGAAAATAGAGAAAGAGAAGATTAACGAATTGGGCTTGCAACTTAAAAGGCTAGAAAAAGACCAAATTATAAACCCCCAACCAAAAATTAAACTTGAAATACAAAAATTAAAAGGAGAAATCAATAATATTGAAAGTAAAAAAAAACTATTGAATTAATAAATAAAACCAAGAGTTGGTTTTATGAAAAAGCCAATAAAATAGAAAAACCTTTGGTAAATTTGATCAGAAAAAAGAAAGAGGAAAATCTAATTGTTAGTCTTACAAATGAAAAGGGGGATCTTTCCACCAATGAAGAGGAAATTAGAGTTACTTTGCCCAACTTTATGCCAATAAATTTGATAACTTAAGTGAAATGGATGACTTCCTCCAAAAATATAGGCTCCCTAGATTAACAGAGGAGGAGATAAATTGCTTAAATAGTCCCATTTCAGAAAAAGAAATAGAACAAGCTATTAATCAACTCCCCAGGAAAAAATCCCCAGGGCCAGATGGATACACATGTGAATTCTACCAAACATTTAAAGAACAATTAGCCCCAATGTTATATAAATTATTTGAAAAAATAGGGGATGAAGGAGTCCTACCAAACTCCTTTTATGACACAGACATGGTACTGATACCTAAACCAAGTAAATCGAAAACTGAGAAAGAAAATTATAGACCAATTTCCTTAATGAATATTGATGCTAAAATCTTAAATAAGATATTAGCAAAAAGACTTCAGAAAATCATCTCAAGGATAATACACTATCATCAAGTAGGATTTATTCCAGGAATGCAGGGCTGGTTTAATATTAGGAAAACTATTAATATAATTGACCATATTAATAATCAAATTAATAAGAACCATATGATCATCTCAATAGATGCAGAAAAAGCATTTGACAAAATCCAACATCCATTCCTACTAAAAACTCTTGAGAGTATAGGAATAAATGGACTATTCCTTAGAATAATCAGGAGCATATATTTAAGACCTTCAGTAAGCATAATATGCAATAGAAATAAACTACAACCTTTCCCAGTAAGATCAGGAGTGAAACAAGGTTGCCCACTATCACCATTACTATTCAATATAGTATTAGAAACGCTAGCCTCAGCAATAAGAGCCGAGAAAGATATTCAAGGAATTAGAGTAGGAAATGAGGAAATCAAACTATCACTTTTTGCAGATGACATGATGGTATACTTAGAGAACCCCAAAGACTCTGCTAAAAAGCTACTAGAAATAATTCGGAATTTCAGCAAAGTGGCAGGATACAAAATAAATCCACATAAATCCTCAGCAATTTTATATATCACTAACAAAATGCAACAGCAAGAGATACAAAGAGAAATTCCATTCCAAACAAATGTTGAGAGTATAAAGTATTTGGGAATCCATCTACCAAAGAAAAGTCAGGAATTATATGAGAAAAATTACAAAACACTTGCCACAAAAATAAAGTCAGATTTAAATATTTGGAAAGACATTCAGTGCTCTTGGATAGGCCGAGCGAATATAATAAAGATGACAATACTCCCCAAACTAATCTATTTATTTAGTGCTATACCAATCAGACTCCCAAGAAACTATTTTAATGACCTAGAAAAAATAACAACAAAATTCATATGGAACAATAAAAGGTCGAGAATTGCAAGGGAACTAATGAAAAAAAAAACTCAGAGGAAGGTGGTCTAAGTGTACCTGATCTAAAGCTATATTATATAGCAGCAGTCACCAAAACCATTTGGTACTGGCTAAGAAATAGAACGGTAGATCAGTGGAACAGATTAGATACAAAGGACAAAAAAGGGTACATCTATAGCAATCTAATCTTTGACAAACCCAAAGATACCAACATTAGGGATAAAAATTCATTATTTGGAAAAAACTGTTGGGAAAAGTGGAAATTAATATGGCAGAAATTAGATATGGATCCACACTTAACACCATATACCAAGATAAGATCAAAATGGGTCCATGATTTAAGCATAAAGAATCAAATCATAAACAGATTAGAGGAACAGAGGATAGTCTACCTCTCAGACCTGTGGAGGAGGAAGGAATTTATGACCAGAGGAGAACTAGAGATCATTATTGATCATAAAATAGAAGATTTTGATTACATCAAACTAAAAAGTTTCTGTACAAATAATCCTAATGCAAACAAGATTAGAAGGAAAGTAACAAATTGGGAAAATATTTTTAAAAGCAAAGGTTCTGACAAAGGTCTCATTTCCAAAATATATAGAGAACTGACCCTAATTTATAAGAAACCGAACCATTATCCAATTGACAAATGGTCAAAGGATATGAACAGACAATTCTCAGATGAAGAAATTGAAACTATATCCACTCACATGAAAGAGTGTTCCAAATCACTACTGATCAGAGAAATGTAAATTAAGATAACTCTGAGATACCACTACACACCTGTAAGATTGGCTAAGATGACAGGAACAAATAATGATGAATGTTGGAAGGGATGTGGGAAAACTGGGACACTAATACATTGCTGGTGGAGTTGTGAAAGAATCCAGCCATTCTGGAGAGCAATTTGGAATTATGCCCAAAAAGTTATCAAACTTTGTATACCCTTTGACCCAGCAGTGCTACTACTGGGCTTATATCCCAAAGAAATACTAAAGAGCAGAAAGAGACATATATGTGCCAAAATGTTTGTGGCAGCTCTTTTTGTTGTAGCTAGAAACTGGAAGATGAATGGATGCCCATCAGTTGGAGAATGGTTGGGTAAATTATGGTATATGAAGGTAATGGAATATTATTGCTCGGTAAGAAATGACCAGCAGGAGGAATACAGAGAGGTCTGGAGAGACTAACATCAACTGATGCTGAGTGAAATGAGCAGAACCAGAAGATCACTGTACACTTCAACAACAATACTGTATGAGGATATATTCTGATGGAAGTGGAAATCTTTAACATAAAGAAGAGCCAACTCACTTCCAGTTGATCAATGATGGACAGAGGTAGCTACACCCAGAGAAGAAACATTAGGAAGTGAATGTAAATTGTTAGCACTAATATCTGTCTGCCCAGGTTACATGTACCTTCGGAATCTAATGCTTATTGTGCAATAAGAAAATGGTATTTACACACATGTATTGTTTCTATGTTATATTGTAACACATGTAAAATGTATGGGATTGCCTGTCATCGGGGGGAGGGAGTAGAAGGAGGGGGGATAATTTGGAAAAATGAATACAAGGGATAATATTATAAAAATATATAATAAAAAATTATTTAAAAAAATATATATATAACAACAGAATTCATATGGAAGAACAAAAGGTCGAGAATTTCAAGGGAAGTAATGAAAAAAAAATCAAATGAAGGTGGCCTAGCTGTACCTGATCTAGAACTATATTATAAAGCAACAGTCACCAAAACCATTTGGTATTGGCTAAGAAATAGACTAGTTGATCAGTGGAATATGTTAGGTTCACAGGGCAAGGAAAGTGAATAAAAATATCAATCTAGTATTTAACAAACCCAAAGATCCCAACTTTTGATATAAGAATTCATTATTTGACAAAAACTGCTGGGAAAACTGGCATTTAGTATGGCAGAACTAGGCATGGACCCACATTTAATACCACATACTAAGACAAGATCAAAATGGGTCTAAGATTTAGGCATAAAGAACGAAATCATAAATAAATTGGAGGAACATGGGATGGTTTACCTCTCAGACTTGTGGAGGAGGAAGGAGTTTGTTTCCAAGGGAGAACTAGAGGCCATTATTGATCACAAAATAGAAAATTTTGATTACACCAAATTAAAAAGTTTCTGCACAAACAAAACTAATGCAAACAAGATTAGAAGGGAAGGAACAAATTGGGAAAACATTTTTACAGTTAAAGGTTCTGAAAAAGGCCTCATTTCCAAAATATACAGAGAATTGATTTCAATTTATAAGAAATCAAGCCATTCTCCAATTGATAAATGGTCAAAGGATATGAACAATTCTCAGATGATGAAATTGAAACTATTTCCACTCATATGAAAAAGTGTTCCAAATTACTACTGATCAGAGAAATGCAAATTAAGACAACTCTGAGATACCACTACACACCTGTCAGATTGGCTAAAATGACAGGAACAAAAAACGATGAATGTTGGAGGGGCTGTGGGAAAACTGGGACACTGATGCATTGTTGGTGGAGTTGTGAAAGAATCCAGCCATTCTGGAGCGCAATCTGGAATTATGCCCCCAAAGTTATCAAAATGTGCATACCCTTTGACCCAGCTGTACTACTATTGGGCTTATATCCTGAAGAAATACTAAAGAAGGGAAAGGGACCTGTATGTGCCAAAATGTTTGTGGCAGGCCTTTTTGTAGTGGCTAGAAACTGGAAAATGAATGGATATCCATCAATTGGAGAATAGTTGGGTAAATTCTGGTATATGAATGTTATGGAATATTATTGTTCTATAAGAAATGACCAACAGGAGGAATACAGAGAGGCTTGGAGAGACTTACATCAACTGATACTGAGTGAAATGAGCAGAACCAGGAGATCATTATACACTTCAACAATGATACTGTATGAGGATGTATTGTGATGGAAGTGGATATCTTCAACATAGAGAAGAGCTAATCCAATTCCAATTGATCAATGATGGACAGAAGCAGCTATATCCAGAAAAGGAACACTGGGAAATGAGTGTAAACTGTGAGCATTTTGTTTTGTTTTGTTTTGTTTTGTTTCTCTTCCCAGATTATTTTTACCTTCTGAATACAATCTTTCCTTTGCAACAACAACAAAATTCGGTTCTGCACATATATATTGTACCTAAGATATACTATAAGATACTTAATATGTATGGGAATGCCTGCCATCTAGGGGAGGGGATGGAGGGAAGGAGGGGAAAAACTTGGAACAGAAGGGAGTACAAGGGATAATGTTGTAAAAAAAAATTACCTATGCATATGTATTATCAAAGAAAATGCTATAATTATAAAAATTAATAAAAAAAGAAAAAAAGAAGCACAATGAGAATGTCAAAAGAAACTACTTCTTTCGGCATACAGTTGACCTCCATGCTAAGTGGAGAAATTTTTATCTAGTTGCAACAATGTTTTAGAATAGAAACTGGAGATCGAGACAAGATGGTGGAGTAAAGACAAAAACTTGCCCAACCTCTCCACCAAACTGTTCCAAATTCCTTTAAATAAGTAATCTAAACAAATTTTAGATCACCAAACATTCAAAAAGATAGATTAGAACATTTTCCATTTAAAGGCAATTTAGAAGCTCAACTGAAAAAGTTTGTGACATCAGGGTGGGAGTCTAGAGTACAGTCCTGTTGCAGGATGAATCAGTACAGTCCAGGACACAGCCCCAGTCCCAGCCTAGCCCAACCTCTGAATCAGTGGCAGTACTGGTGACTTCCAGACCTCTCAGTCCATGTCCTGGAAGGGAAGCAGAAAAGCTCTGTGGAACCAACTTGGGAGTCCATATGCAATTCCAATTCAGGTCTGGCTTTGCTCCAGCTTCAGCCTGAATCCCAGTGTCAGTAGGACTTATGAATCAGCAGCAGTGCTGGAGACTTCCATATTTCTCAGCCTGGGGACACCAGGGAGGACTCAGCAGATCAGTGGAGACAGTCTGTGGCAAAAGGATGGGAGTTTGGTGTGATGTCCCATCACAACCCCAGTCAGGTAAAACACCAGCCTCCGCCAACACACTGTGTCTTACATCTATAGTGGGACAGGGACACACCTAATGACTACAGGGCAGAAAAGAGTGCTTGTGGGCAGATTACTAGCAGGATTTCTGAAAACAGCTTCACAAAACCCCTTAAACTTGAGACAGTGCATCCTGCACCCTGGAAACAGAGTTGATTTAACTCTTATAAAGAGTTAAAAGCAGAGTCTAGGAAAATGAGCAAAAAACAAAAATGTTTCTGACCATTGAACGTTTTTATGGTGAGAAGTAAAAATCCAAAAACATATTTAGAAGATAACAAAGTCAAAGCTCTTACATCCAAAGCCTCTAAGGAAGAAGAAGAATTAGATTCAAGCCATGGAAAAGCTCAAAAGGGACTTTGAAAATCAAGTAATAGTGGATAAGTGGATAGTGGAAAATAGGGAAAAGAAATGAGGTGCAAAAAGAAATACAAAAAGCCAATGAGAAGAATGCCTCAAACTGAAAAATTGTCCAATTGGGAAAGGAGGTGAGGAAAATGAACAAATGGAAGCTAATGACTTTGTGAGAAATCAAGACACAATAAAGTAAAAGAAAAAAAAAAGTGAAATATCTCATTAGAAAAACTGACCTGAGAAAGTAACAATCTGTAAAATGGGAATAATAACAGTAGTTACCTTTCAGATTTGTTGTAAGAATCAAATGAAATAATTTACATAAAAAATTTTGTGAATCTTTAATTTTAAAACAAATATATGCTACCTCAAGGACATTTGTAGATGAAACTGAAGGAAGAACAACAAATCAATATAAAATAGAACAGATTAGTCAACATTTTCATCATCAGTCACAGAGTGACTGTTTTTGGCCTCTTCCTTAACATGTAAAAAAGATGGAAATGAAATTTCAGACTAAATTTGAGAAGTGTGAATGGACTTGAACAAATATGTATAAAAGAAGTAAAGGATGTAAGTAATGAAATTACAATCAGGAAGATTTCTTAAAAGAAAAAATCAAAGTTGGAAATTTAAAAAAAAATTAAATCATGAATAAAATTATGTAAATAATAAGAAAAAGTAACTAAGAATTTATCATTATTTTTAATTTATTTTATTTGAAAAAAAAGAAAAAAAGAAAAAGCATAAAAGGAATACAAAATAAAATAAAGCAAAACAAAAGAGAACATTGTCATGTGCCCAGCAGAACATCAAGGTGGATTCAAAATACATAACATCAAATTACCAGATCAAGAAAGTATATATTAGTAGAAAAATTATATTCATGAATGTCCATTTTTTCTTTACTTCCATGTAAATTGTTCTTTTGTTCTCTGCTGCATATCTTACTTACTTTGTTCTTTTTTCCTTATTTCACCTCCCCCATCACCCCCAAGCAAGCTATAGTTAAGAAAAGGCATATTTATGTATACATATGTAGATACATATGTACATACACATCTAATCATGGTAGGTAGTGGTGTCTCAAGCTTCCATTCAGCTCCCCCCTCTGACCTAGAACCCCAAATCAAGATCTCTACCCTCTAGTAAGTGCCCAGAGTCAGCAGCATCCCTATCTTGCTGCTTCTGCATATATGGTATAGGTTTATTTTCACCAGACCCCACTCAACAAATAGTCCAGAAGGTGAAAGTTGCTGTCTTTCTGTTGAGGCTCCAGCCACACACAGCTAGTCTGAAGGGTCAGCACTTGATTTTTCTGTGCAGCTAGGCCAGTGGTATTTGCATTTCAGACAGGTTAATCTCCAGCCTGGAGTCTTTCTTTAGATCTTCTTGGGTTGTACCAGGAGAACCCTTTTTCTGCTCCAAATCTTGATTTTTTTTGCCAATCTATATTCACTGTAAGGCAGAAATTTGTTCTGTATGTGTGCAAAATCTAGAGAGTCTGAAATTTACTAATCTACTCCTATCTGCTCAGAATCTTTTCCCAAATTGATCATTATTTATTGATCCTTATGATTATATTTGGAGGCACCTAGGTGGCAGTGTGAATAGAGTTCTGAACCTAGAATCAGGAAGACCTGAGTTCAAATGTGTCTTGGACACTTGTTATGGGCCTGAACTTGAAACAAGGTACTAAGTCACTGGAATTGATAGAGACAATGATTATTTAGCCTGGTGCTTAACAGTTCTCTAGTTCAGTACATGTACTTAGTACTTACTATAGTTCCAAAAGATTCACATCTTTGATTAGAGAGGATATAAGTTGGAACAAACTCAGCCAGAATCAGAACTAGGGAAGACAGAGACTGTGGTGATAGTTCTCCTGCCTCCCCCACAGAAACCAAGACATATTCAGAAGGACCTCAAGAAGCTGGCAGAGGCAGAGAAGACAAAAGACTGGCAGCAGGAACTTAAACTCTTGGAACCAAGTAGAAAGATAGCCCTCTAAGAAAGCTAATCGGGCCCCAGGAAAGGAGACAAGACTTGGAAAAAGACAATAAAGGATTTGGACTTTAACCTCTGGTTGTAGTTTTGTGATTACTGAACTGAAACAAAGGCTCCTTCCAGAGACCCCAAGAAAAGCTCAACAGAGAATATTACATTTTAGGGAGAATATTACAGACACTTACTAGCTATGTGATACTGGATAAGTCACATATCCCCATCTACCTCAGTTTCCTCATCATAAAATTAGCTGGAAAAGAAAATGGAAAACTACTTTAATACCTTTGCAAAGAAAACCACATGGGGTCAAGGAGAGTCAATTACAACTGAAAATACTGAACAACAACATGACTATATTCCTTTATACCACTTTAGTCTCTGGGACGAAAGAAAAAATTATATTCATAGCTTAATTTATCCTATCATAATTCTATCAGATTTTGCTTCCTAATTCAATGAAATCAAAGATCAAAACCCACTGTCTACTCTGCTCTTCATTGTCTGAGTGTATGTTTTATTTTATGTATGTTTTATTTCATCGCTTTCTCAGGCTTCTCTGGTACCATTAAAATATGGAGTTGGGAAATATCTTGGTTGCATCATTGGTTAAAAACTCCAGTGATTGTGTTCCTTCAGTTATATGGGTGCCAAATATCCTGTATCTATTTAACAGTAATGGGAGTTACAAAAAATATTTACTTCATATAATTGGCAAATGCAAACATATTCATAACTCCTTTCCCCCAACATTTAGGTGAAATAATATTCCTTTATGCCACTTTAGTCTCTGGGACGAAAGAAAAAAAATTATATTCATAGCTTAATTTATCCTATCATAATTCTATCAGATTTTGCATCCTAATTCTTCTGGATTTGTGTCATAGCACTCTAAATTCTAAGGGATTCTCTGATGGACTGGCTGCAACATCTGAATTGGTATATTGATTCCATCACTTGAACTCCTGGGTTCAGAGATTCTACTACCTGTGTCTTGAATATAAAGAGCAGTCCACATATCTATTTCTATTTCCACTATCAGATTGTTTGTGCATATGGACAATGAATGAACTGGATCTGGATTCAGCATGAACTTTGAGGAAGTGATCAGATTGCATTGCATTTGAAAAATCTCATAATACTTTCAATCATCTTATATAATTTAGAAACATAATAAAAATATCATTATATAAAGATGTGTGTGTTATTTAACTAGTTCATAGCATAACAAGTAAAGAAACCACATTTGCAAAGCCAATTTTTCTGCTTCAACTGACTACATGTGACTTCCTCAGTTCAAAGAGTTTGATTCTTCAAGATGATATGATCATTCTCTTACTGTCCACTGAATAAGAAAAGATAATAATCACGTAGATATTTAAAATATAATGATCCCATACACAGTTTTCTCTGATCTAGCTAGGACTTAATGTTCAAATTGTTTCTTGTGAGGAAGGGAAAATCAAAAGGAAGAGGGAGGTGGCCTTCTTATACCCTTACTCCATCGATCACAATGCAGCCAGCATGAGAATGTGGTAGACGAAGCACTTGTCCACATTAGATAAAGCACATGTTCAGATCAACTGTGCTTAAACTTTGGGCTGCTTCCTTTCCTCATTTATACCTAATAACCATTTTAGTACAGACATATCTAGGAATCTGACTCTTTAATGGGGGGATGCTTTGGGTCTTTTTGATTAGGGCTTATTAGTATCAAGAGGAGGAGTCCCTGGCAATTCTTTAGCCTCCTTAGAGTAGAACACTTTTAATAGAGGAGCAGGCCAAGCCTGACCCATATTATCAGAAGACTTGAATTAAAAGTTGTTTGTACAGAGCAGAACCAAGATAAAATGTAATAATACCTGTTCAGGAATCCTGAAGAGATTATTATATTCTTTTGAATTCTGTATATCAACCTGTCATGAAAGTTTCATAAAAATTACATAAGCTATTGAAAAACAAATTTTCAGACTGTCATTACTGTCTATGAATCTTTTATGACTTTTAGAGTTTCTTTTATGAGTGGGAAATGCTACTATATCTTATATACATGATATATATTGACATTTCAGTTATCCTTTTGGGGGGGACCTAGATATGTAAAAAAAATTTAAGCTCTAACAATTCTCTGGGTTTAGGGTGGGTGTTTTTAATCCAATTTGTAAGAAAAGTGAATATTGATAACTTCTGATCAGAGTTCCAATTTCCCCAAGATTTAAGCATAATTTTAGAACTCTAAGAAGAAACTGTCCAAAACCATTCCCCATTTACAGATGAGGAACTTGACACCAGATAGATATGTGTCTTGCCCAAACTTATACAGGTAACATATATGTATGTGTGTGTATGTATCTATATCTATATCTATATCTATATATCTATATACATATACATATGTATATGTATATATATATATATATATATACACATACTAGACAGATAATATATAATATATATAAGATAAGATTTTAACTCAGGCCCTTTGACCCAGAGTAAATTGTGTACTACTGTACTGTGATGCCTATTAAAATTCTTTCTTTTCAAGGTCTAATTCATTTCTTGTATTAAATTTGTCTTAAAAACTACATCTAACATTATTGGTGGAACTGTGAACAAATCCAACTATTCTGGAGAGCAATTTGGAACTATGTTCAAGAAGTTATCAAAATATGCATATCCATTGATCTAGCAGTGTTTCTACTGGGATTATATCCAAAAGAGATCTTAAAGGAGGGAAAGGGACCCACATGTGCAAAAATGTTTGTGGCACCCCTTTTTGCAGTGGCAAAAAACCTGGAAACTGAATAGATGCCCATCAGTTGGAGAACTGCTAAATATATGCATGTTATGGAATATTATTGTTCTATAAGAAATGACTAGCAAGATGATTTCAGAGAGTCCTAGAGAGACTTACATGAACTGATGCTAAGTGAAATGAACAGAACCAGGAGATCATTATACACAGCAACAACAAGACTATATAATGATAAATTCTGATGGAGGTGGCTCTCTTCAACAATGAGATGATTCAAACTAATTCAAGTTGTTCAGTGATGAAGAGAGCAATCTACACTCAAAGAGAAGACCTTGGTAACTGTGTGTGGACCACAACATAGCATTCTCACTCTTTCTGTTTTTTGCATTTTGTTTTCTTTCTCAGGTTTTTATTTCCTTCTTGATACAATTTTTCTTGTGCAGCAAGATAACTATATACACATGTATACATATTTTGGATTTAACATATATTATATAATATTTAACATGTATTTGACTCCCTGCCATCTAGGGAAGGAGGTGAAGGGAAGGAGGGGTTAATTTGGAACATTAGGATTTTCAAGCGTCAATGTTGAAAATTTACCCATGCATATGTTTAGTAAATAAAAAGTTTTAATTAAAAAAACATAAACAAAAAAAAGCCTATATCTAAAACTCATCTCTTTCCCTTCAAACAACGAACTGCTTTGTGTGGAAGTCTCCTTTCTTTAATTCTCCCCTTTCCCTATAAATAAATTATTATATTAAAATACTCTTTATTTCAGGATATTGGAAAGTACTTAAAACAAATAGTGAATTGCTGTCTTTAAGCTCCTATTTTCTTTTTCTACTATATCACATTACCATCTGAATTTCTTTCCTTGGAAATCATGGAAGGCTGATGCACCCCTTGCTTTACTTCTGAAAAGCAATACTGGGTACTCTCAGTCAACGGTGAATTTACAAATCCAATGAATATAATGTCAGGATGAAGTATGGAACTGCAAAGTACTAGGAAGGAAGATGTTAGGAGAACCAAACAGCAAGAACTATGGGATGTTCAAAGGCAGCTTGTGATGAAGCACTTTTACCTTTTCTACTTTATTTGATAATTTGAAAACTTTAGGAATAGCTTTAGAAGTTCCTTTGACTATTTAAAAATATTGAGAATTTCTGAAACTCGTTTTAGCTTAATTTTATGCAATACCAAGGAGGAAAGAAAAGAAAGCCATACAATTTTAACAATGTGTAAGAAATTGGATTTCTGACAAAGGAAATTTTTAGTTTTGAAGCATAAAATCCATTGGCTAACATTTCTCATTTTTAAAAAATGAAATTACCTTATTAAAATGCAAATCATTTCAAAGATTTGGACTATGGAAATTCATTATTTGATGCTAGAATAATTTTTAAACAATAATGAAAAGAGAAGACTGGATTAACATTTGCTTTTAGGTAAAACTTTAAAATATATTTAGAAATGAAGACTAGAGTTGCAACACAGACATAAACTTTGTCAGGCCTGCACAATAGGCAGTCAGCCACTTAGGCTTAGTAAAAGAATTGTTGGATACCTGCCCTCAGCCTGTGGGCATCATGGGAGTGTTGATGACTGGTTTCTGGTTGGGCATCAAGACAATAACAGTAGGCCATTAGCCAGCTGCTATGGTCACTTATTCAAGTCCCAGTAATTAAAAATTTTAAACAGTAATCAATATTTACTTATCATTAAAAAATGAGTCTACCTGGAATTCCAATGGAGTAATATGGGGAAAAATTATAACTTAAATTTCTCATTGAATTAGAGGCTTAATGTTCAGCACAATTCCATTGATTTTTAGTGCTTTGGAAAATTTCACAAATTCTGTCAGATATTTGTTTGTTAATTTTTTCTTTACACTGTAACTAGACCCTAGAAAACTTGAATAAGTTGTCAGAAACTCTGCAGTAGTTTATGGATTAGAAGGAACCAGCATATCAAGGTTAACTCATTTAAAAATTGAAATGAATGATGACCACATATCTATTAAAGCTGTTACCTCATTAAGTGTGCAAACTAAGTTCCTAAATGAAGTATGCTCATTATTAGAATCACCGCATTTTGTAAGATTCCAACTCCATAAGTGAAATAACTGTCTCCTTGGAGATCAAGGCTGGGATAGATCACTAAGTGACTTGCTCCTGGCTCTCAAAAGCAGAAACTCCCAAACACGGGCAAGATTTCATTTGGCAAATTCTTTCGTAGGTCCATTCTCAGAAGGCTGCAGATTAGGAAGGACAATGATCATTTAGCCAACAAGAGAAAGACTTTACAAGCTTTTCAATACACAGACTAGAAAAGCTTGTAATGATTGATGTAATATAATGATTCTGAATGTCTCTGTGTCCTAGAAAAAATGAGTAAACTCAATTGCAGAAAATCTGAGTACAGAAAAAAAAAAATTATCCAGGTTAGTATTCCAATTTTTTTTTAAATTTTCCATTTTAAACATATCTATGAAACTTTAGTATGCCTTAAAATATTTTGTGGAATGAAAGCTCTTTCTTAACTCCCCCCATAAATATCAAACATCCAACCACATGTATATCCCACCCTGCCTCACCTAATAAGACACAGAATTACAGAAATAGTATCCATGTTTCATTTTCCTACTTTTTTCTCTTTGCTATGATTCACTAAAAATAATGAAGCCCTGGTGTCTAAAGCAGAGGCCATTTTGGAAGACTGTAGTAATGGGAGATTTGTCTATAGACCAGGTTCAACTTTAAAGAACTATCAAGAAATGTGTCCTAATGTATTAGATTAAATTTTTGTTTAATACATAAATTCTATTTTTAGAACAATTACTAATCAGGTATACAAATATATTTTATGTGGAGAATGTTTTGTTGTTTAAATCCTATAATTTATGCAGGATGTGAAATTCTTTCATTAAGAACTGAAAAGGAAGAAATTGGAAGGGCTTATCACCTTTCTAAACCAAATCTTTTAAAAATGGGGGATGGGAGGGAGTAGTAGATAATATATAGAGACTTTTGAAGTTCTCTTTCCTCATAGAATAATAACATTTCAAAACTGGAAAAAACATCGTGTTTATTTATTAATCTACATTTTGCAGATGAGGAAAAATTTGCCTCCTTTAAAGTGTCTATGATCTCATTCTGACAAATATAATCAACAGAGATAAAGGTGTCAGTAAGAACACTTTGCTCAGTTTTGTAGTTCTGCAGATAGGCCTTCATGTTATATCTTTGAAATATCTAATAAAATACTTTGGTAATTCAAGAATAGAAAATTTTGTTAGTGTGAGTACCCCTACCAATGACTTCTATGACTTCTACCTTCTACCACCTGCACTTTAGTAAATGGTTTATTGTGTATCCATGGCAGGAAAATTTATTGCCCTGTGGCCAAACTGAATACAAACATGTCCAAACCTTTGCTGTAAAACTGTCTATACTTGAAGACCTTCTAAGTTAGTATTTCTAGTAATTTTTATACTGTGCTAGCAAAATTTTTAATTAAGATTCCCAACAGGAGCAGTATGACTTAATGCAAAGTATGTTGTCCCCTGAGACAAAATACCAAGGTTCAAAGGCCATCTTAAATGCTTTCTACGTTCCAGTTTTTGTCAAATTACAATCTCTATGGCACTCAGTTTCCTAAACTGTAAATGGAAATTTTGGACCAGATGTCATCCAAAGTCCTTTTCAGTTCTAGATATGATATATCTATTCTTTGATGAGAAAAGAAGGTAAATTTGGTGGATGATCACAGAGTACCAAGCAAACATTTATCATCATTATTGAGTGGAAACTTATAACAATAATTAATCAACAAATAGATACTTAAGGCAAAATAATTACTAGGGGTTACTAAATCCCTTAGGAATGGTTTTTAGACTGTGAAGAAATCTACCTAAAAAATACTAGCTATAAGAGAGTTACCAAAATACTTTTTTTTTTTTCATATTAGAGTCTGGAATATATATAGACTCTTAGGATATATCACTTGAGTGTCAGCTGTCAAGGAAAGCTAATCAGTGGCAGATTTAGATAATTATTGACCTTGATGTCTGACTGTGAAGTCTGGATTAGCACCCTGGATGTCTTAGAATAAGCCAGAATCAGGATAAGCAAATGTCCTTGGTCTTTATTCTTGGTCTTTGGGGAGAGAAGTGAAAGGAATGGACACAAGCCCTCCACTACCTCCCTTCTCCTGGTCCACCACAAAAGTGACTCTGGCTTGTCTTACTCCACCCCCTAATCCCTCCTACAATTATCTGTATACACCAAAAGATGGAGGCAGCACAGAATAGTGGGAAGGGCCATTTTCCAAGCATATGCTAATAGAATATTGTTCAATGGATAATTAGCCTTAAGTACTCGGTTGTCTGATTCCAGTGCACCTACTCAGAGTTTCAGCCCTTACATCTGATTATTCCCATTGAACCATTGCCGTCTCCCATAGGAAAAAACAAAACAAAACGAAAACAAAACTAAGGACATTGTTTAATATTGTCAATTAAATGAAGATTTAAAGGAAGAATGTAGAAAATAAAATAGGAAAACTGTCTAATTAGAATTTTAAAAGTCAACTGTGAGGCTGTATAACTTAATTTAGTCTTTTGAAGGAACTCTGGATATAGTAAAAGCAATCGAAGTTTCTATGAAGAAAAAAGAGAAAAGCTTTGTCAAAAATCTTACCTGTGGCATAATTAATAGAGTTTCCAAGAAGAAGGAATTTTTTTTGTTTTGTTTTGTTTTGTTTTGTTTTTAGTCTTAATTTGCTACTAGACATTGTTAGCCCATTTTGCTATGACTTAAAATCTTCCAATTAGATAAATGAAGATAAATGTAGCTAAGGGAGTGATCTGTTAATGATATAAATTTTAGGGCTGTTTTCTTTTTAATAAAACTATATGCCATTTTAAGAGTTTATTTCATTAATAAACATTCATTCTATGTAAGACAATGGCTATATGTACTGATCCCATGAAATCTCTGGAAATATTTCATGGAAGTCTTACCTTACCAGACACATGACCTCTCTGGTTATCTAAAGATTTAATTATCTGAGAACTAAATATCTGCTTCTTCAGAATAAAAGGCATACAGTAACCACTGGTTACCTAAAAGCACCATTCTTCCTGAAAGAGGTGATGAGAAAAGTTAAAGGAAGATTTTTTTTTTTCCTTTTCTTTATTTAGTAACTACTGAATGCCATTCTTTTATTCTAGCCTCCTGATCTTAAATCTTAAAACTTTGACATTTGACACTGGCAACAAGACTCTCCTGAGTATAAACTTGGAAACAGTAAATGGAAATTTTACAATTTCCTTCCTTATGTTCTAAAAAAGAAGAGAAAAAAAATACAAGATATTTATGACTCTATTAATTTTAAGAAGCCCTGTTAAGTTCTGAATGAGATTCATCTTTCATTATTAGAATGTCAGTTGTAATTGTATATTTTAAAAGGCAGTGAAATATGGTAGAAAGAGAGTTAGGCATAAAATTCAAAGACCTACGTTCAAATCTTGACTCTCCCACTAACTAACTGTTGGACCTGAGACATGAATACATTCTCTGGAAGAAACATGGTTTTCATCATTCAGTCTGGTGCTCCTGAGTTCTGATGCTGATTTAGAGCTGTGAAAATGGAATTAATCAAGTTGTTCAATACAAAACTAAAAAGAAATGTCATGACACTCATATAATAATGTATCATTGATATAAAGAAATCTAAGGCAATCCCATCATGAGCTTAGTTCTGCCACATCTACATAGCACACAATAAAAAAAAAAAAGGGAAAAATAGGTCACATTTTGGGGAATTGGGTAATCACAGAATCTCTAACTTGGCAAAAGCCTCCAAGATCATTTACTTTTTTTATGCATAATTCAATGGAATGACTCACTTTAGTCAAGGTCACCCAGGTCAGTGAATCTTATTTTAACCCAATTCAAATGATTGCAGGCCTGTAGGCCTGCTAAGGAACTTGTAAAGCAAGATGTATAAAGTAGGATTGATAGAATAGGGTAACGGATAGAGTATTTAGCTTAGGGGCCAAGAGAAGTTGGATTCAAATCTGACCTCTAATACTTGCTATGGCTATGCATATACACAACAATGCATTAAATTTATGAACAATTTTACATTTTATTATATTTTTGAACTAGGCTTGTGATTTCATCAATATAGAGAAGTGCTACTAAGAAAATTTCAGCTACCAAAGAAGACTGATACTTATTTACCCTGGCTTTGTACCTTAGAAAATTGTCTGAAAGAACTGAGAAGTTAAGTAATATTCCTGAGATCACCTAGACTTTATATGTTAGACTCAGAATTTGCACTCATGGCTTTCTGACTTTGAAGGTGACTCTCTGTCTTCTTATCTAAAGATATATGGTACATAGCCTCATACTATAAATATTTTTTAAATAATGCATGTTAATTTTTGATGTTGCCTGTCAGTCTTTTAAAAGCAAAAGTAAGCCAAATAACCATAATTTTCAAGTAGCTAAATATATATGTTAAATATTGAATATGTTAAAATTTAGTGGTATTGGGGAAACTTCCTATAATACAGTAACATTAAATCTGGAAGGAAGCTAAGGATTATAGGAGTCAAAGGTGAGAAGGGAATACATTCCAAATATGGGATATTTCTTGTGCAGACACACAGAGATGAGAGATGGAATAAAAAGCTTAAGGAAAAGAAAAACTGATTCATTTATTTGGAATATAGAGTTGTGAAAGGAAATAAATGTGTGAAAAGCCTGAAAAATTAGCTAAAACCAATAAAAGGTTTTCATTATAAAACTGAGAAGTTTGCATTTTACTCTAAAAATTGCAAAATTTGGTCTGGCTGCCCCCTTTCTCCTTTCCATTTTATCCTCCATACAACTAGAAATGCAGAATTCTCCTACTCAAAAAACTTCCTTATTATCTCTCAGATCAAATATAAACTTTTTTGCCCAATATTAAAAGTTCTTTATAACAAAACTACAACTCAGCTTTTCAGTGTTTTATTATTTCTCTTCTAACCTATGTGACTTTGCATATACTATCCCCTCAGACTGTAAAGTATTCCCTCCACATGTCTGTCTCTTAGAATTCCTCTCCCTTCTACATGAATTTTCCCTACTGTTAATGTCTCTGTAGTTGGAATTAATATATGAACTTAGTATTGAGAAGTTCCATTGTTCCTAATTTAATATAAGCCATAGTTTTTAACTTCCATTTTGTTATTACATAATTGTTATACAATTAAAAATAAAATTAGCAGTTGTATATAATTTGAAGATGTGTATGTCTCAAATTTGGTAAACAATTACTAATGACTTGAAGGTTCCTCAAATATGATAAACAACTGAGAAACACTAGTTAATGATGTTAGCTTTGACTTCCATCATAAGCTTAGGTAATCAACCACTAATTAGAATGTAAGTGTAACTTAATGCCTTTAGCCATAATCATAAAAAACATTCTTGATGTCCTTGCCAACAACTGATTCTGGGTCATTATCATTATTGATTCTTGTGTTCTCTGCACTAGAAGATCTGACTACTTCTCAAGAACAGTTTCTGAATGGCAAATAAATGTCAGAAGATCACTTAGGAGGAAGGCATGTAATAATCTTCAGCAGGGCAGAAAGAGAATCTTCTTGTGAGCACGTACAAAACACTTTCAAAGGACCATTTGAAATCAAATTGGCTGCTTTTTCCCTTAGAGGTTGAGGGTTCTATTATGAAATAGTCAATACAATTTGATTGCATGCATGGATGAAAGTCATTACTATACTGTCTGCCCTGATAAACATACAAAATGGTAAATGAGGGATCCCACCACTGAATTGTGAAGGACTATTGAATAAGAAAGACTGGATTTTTTTTTATTTTGCAGATGGAGGTCCCAAACTTTATAGCTGAGGTTTCAACATAATCAAAGAGGAAATACTTTTTATAATCCTAGACCAGGTGTTTCCCTTGCTAAAAAGAGCACCATAAGCTTTCATTTGGAAAAAAAAATGTTGAAAAATTCAGCTAAGTCATAGACTTGATGTCGTGAAGATCATAGCTTCCCAGTGAGAATAAAAAAGAAAAAAAATGATCTAAGAAGTCCAACAGATTGACCAATGTAGTAAAAAAAATGGTACCTATAAAGAACTTAGTGATCTTCCTATTATAGTGCAATAATAGCAGCTCTGTAGCACCTGCTAGGCTTAGTCTAATAACAGCTGCATAGTGGTAGAGTGCAGCTTTACAGCAGTTTGACCCATCCAGCTGAGGTACTATACATATCAAGGCCAGCTGAATAGCAATGAAAACTTATCAATGAAAAAATATCCTTTGATATTCATTCAGAATCCAGCACTTCTTCACCTGGGAATAGCATTTTCCTTTGTAATTCCTTTGTGCTTATCTTGGATTCTTGTGTTGTTGAGAAGAACTGACTAAATCATGGTTGATCATCATACAATGTTTCTGATTCTGTATACAATGTTTACTGGTTCTGTTCATTTCACTTTGCATCACTTTGTGTCAGTCTTTGCAAGTTTTTTTTTTCTCCTTAAATATGACCATTTATCATTTTTTTTTTGCACAATGGTATTTCATTACATATTCATTCATATATCACAGATTGGTCAGCCATTCTGCAATTGATGGGCATCCCTTCAATTTTCGATTCTTTGTTACCAAGAAAAGAGCTACTATAAATACTTTTCCACTTATGCAAGCCCTTTCTCCTTTTTTATGATATCTTTGGGACACAACCCTAGCAGTTGTGCTAGATCTAAGTCATTCTTTGAGCTTGTTTCAGATTGCTCTGTAGAGTGGTTGTTTCAGTTCACAACTGTATAAACAGTGCATGAGTTCCCCAATTTTCTCACATCCTCTCCAACATTTATCACTTTCCTAATTTTTTGTCATACTAGTTAGGCAATCTGATAGGTGTAAGGTGGTATCTTAGAATCGTTTTAATTTTCATTTCTCAAATCAAAAGTTATTTAGAACACTTCTTCATGTGCTCATAGATAGCTTCGATTTCTTCTTCTGAAATCTTTCTATTCATATCTTTTGACTATCATTTGGGAAAAGGGCTTCTCTTATTAATTTGACCCAGTTCTCCATAATCCTTTTATTCTTTGTCGAATTAGTTTTCTTTTTAAAAATGCTTTTAAATTTAACACAATCAACATTACCTATTTTTATATCCCATAATACTTTCTATCTGTTGTTTGGTCATGAATTCTTCCCCTCCTCATAGATCTGACAGGTAGACTATTTCTTGCTCCTCTAATTTATTTATGGTGTCACAATTTATGTCTAAACGATACATCCATTTTTACTTTGTCCTGGTACAAAATATGAGATATTGATCTATATATTGTTTGTGTCCTATTGTTTTCTAGTTTTTGCATCAGTTTTTGTCAAAAAGTGAGTTTATATACCCAAAGCTGGGGTCCTTGGGTTTATCAAACCCTTGGTTACTTTTGTTACTGATTACTGTATCTTATGTACAAAATCTATTCCACTGATTAACACTCTATTTCTTAAGCAGTACTACATGGTTTTGATGACTACTATTTTATAATATAGTTTGAGATCTGATATTGCTAGGACATCTTTGTATATTTTTTTTCCTCATCAATTCCCTTGATATTCTTGATCTTTTGTTTTCTCAGATGAATTTTGTTGTTATTTTTTCTAGCTCTATCAGATATTTATTTTTTTTGGTATTTTAGCATGGCACTGAATAAGTAAATTAGTTTAGGCAGAATTGTAATTTTTATTATATTGGCTTTGCCTATCCATGAACAATTGATATTTTTTCAATTGCTTAGCTTGACTTTACTTGGTGGAAAATATGTTTTATAATTGTGTTCATATAGTTCTTATATTTGATTTGGCAGGTTAGACTCCTAAGTATTTTATATTATTTACAATTATTTTAAATGGAATTTCTATCTCTTGCTGCTGAATTTTGTTGGTCATGTAAAGAAATTCTAATAATTATTGTGGGTATATTTTATATACTTCAACTTTGATAAAGTTTTTTTTTTTTAATTGATGCTCTAAAGTTCTCTAAGTATACTACTGTATCATTTGCAAAGAGTGATAGTTTTGTTTCCTCATTGCCTATTCTAATTCCTTCAATTTCTTTGTCTTCTCTTATTCCTATAGCTAATATTAGTATATTTAATAATAGTTGTGATAATGGGCTTCCTTGCTTCTTTCCTGGTCCTATTGGGAATCATTTTAAGCATATATCCGTTATAGATAGTTCTTACTGATGGTTTTATGGTAAGGGGCAGGTCAATTTTCCAAGAGCCTCCACAGCTCTGGATCAGAGCATCTGAAGGAGTTGTGGAGCAGCCTTTGCTGAAACAGGTGTTGCAGACTGGGGATAAAATAAATTAGAGGCAGAAGGAAGAGGAGAGAGGTCAGACAACACAACAAACTCTCAGAGAGGTCAGAGAACAGCAACTGCCTCTGAGTCTCCTTGTATAATCCTCTCACATGAGGAGATCCATTCTGAAGGTCTGGGTTGGATCTCCAGCAGTCATGTGGTTCCTGTGTCACAACAGTTTTAGATAGAAATTGGTTATCATTTTAAGAGATACTCTATTTATTCCTATGTTCTTTAGTATTTTTTTAATGGAATGGATGATAGAAACTGGTTATCATTTGAACATTCCATTTATTCCTATGCTTTCTAGTGCTTTTTTTTAATGTAATGGATATATTTTGTTAATAGCTTTTTTTTTCTGTATCTATTGAGATAATATTCTATTAGTTTTGTTATAAATGTGATCCATTATGCTGATAATTTCCCCAATACTTAACCAAACCTGCCTACCTGGTATAAATCCCCCCCCCGCCCCGGTCATAGTTTATAATCCTTCTGCTATATTTCTATAATCAACTTGCTAGTATTTTGTTCAAAATCAATATTATGTAGGGAAATTGGTCTATAATTTTCTTTTTCTCTGTTTTGGTTCTTCCTGGTTTAGGGATAAACACCATATTTGTGGTGTAAAATGAATTTGGTAGGATTCCTTCACCTATTTTTCCAAATCATTTATATGGTATTGACATTAATTATTCTTTAAATGTTTGCTGGAATTCGCTTGTGAACCTATTTGTCCCTGTGGATCTTTTCCTAGTGAGTTCATTAAGGGTTTGGATCATTTCTTTTTTAAAGTTAAGTTTATTTAGGATTTCTATTCCTTATCCATTAATCTATATTCAATGACTTTGATCAGCTTGTTGTATTTATTGGGATATATAATTGATCAAAATTATTTGACTAATGAGTTTATTATTTCTTCTTCATTAGTGTTGATTTTACTATGTTCATTTTGTTATTAGATTTTTGGTTTCTTTTTTTTAAATCAAATTAACCAAAGGCTTATCTATCATATTGCTTTTTCATTAAACCAACTCTAAGATTTATTTATTAGTTCAATAATGTTTTCTTTTCAGTCTTATTATTTTCATCTTTGATTTTCAGGATTTCCAATTTGGTGGTCAATTGGGTATTTTCGATTTATTTGTTTCAAGTTCTTTTTTTTTTTTAGTTGTCTGTTCACTCACTGATTTGTTTTTGTCTTTCCATTTTATTGATGTAAGAATTTAAAGAAATAAATTCTTTGTAGGCACTGCTTTGGCTGTATCTCATAAATTTTGGCATGCTGTTTCATTGTTATCATTCTTTGTAGTGAAATAGTTTGGTTCTATGATTTATTCTTTGACCCACTTATTCTTTAGCATTCAATTTTTTTAGTTTACAATAATTTTTAATCTATTTTTAAAATGTAATTTAATTGTGTCATTGACCCAAACTAATATATTTAATATTTCTGCTTTCATACAAATGAGTTTGAAGTTTTAATCCCCTATTTCATGGTCTGTTTTTATGAGGGTATCATAAGTTGGGAATAAAAGTATATATTCCTTATTTTTTTTAAGAAATAATAAGCAGGATGATTTCAGAGAGGTCTGAAGAGACTTACATGAACTGATGCTAAGTGAAACAGGCAGAACTAGGACATCATTATACATGTCAATAGAAAGATTATCTGATGATTAGTTCTGATGGTCATGGCTCTTGTCAATAATGAGATAATTCAGGCCAGTTCGAATGGTTTTGGGATGAAAAAAAAAAAACATCTGAACCCAGAAAGAGGACAGTGGGAACTTAATGTAAACCACAATATAGTATTTTCACTGTTTTTGTTGCTGTTTGCTTGCATTTTTTTTCATTTATTTTCCTTTTTGATATGATTTGTCTTGTGCAGCATGATATTTGTGGAAATATGTATAGAAAAATTGTACATGTTTAACATATATTGATTGGATCACTTCCTGCCTAGTGAAGGGGGTCGGGGGAGAGGAGGGAAAAATTAGAACACAAAGTTTTATAAGGGTGAATGTTGAAAATTATACATGTATATATTTTGAAAATAAAATGCTTTAATTAAAATTAAAAATGTATATTCCTTTCTTTATCTCTCAGTTTCTACAAAAGTCTGGTATATCTAATTTTTGTAATATTATATTTAACTCCTTAGTTTAGTTGCTGTTTTCTGTTTGAATTATCAAGTTCTGAAAAATAACTCTACTGGGATAATTTTGCTGTTTCTTCCTGTAATTCACCTAACTTCTCCTTTATGTATTTGGATACTATATCCTTGGTACATATGTTTTGTGTTGATATAGCTTCATTGTCTAAGGTACTACTTATCAAGATGACTTTCCTTTCTTTTCCTTTTAATTAGGTCTATTTTTACATTTACTTTTAAATTAGCATTGCTTTGTTTTTTAAACTTCAATTGGAATAGAATGGATTTTGTTCAAGCCTCTTGCCTTTACTTTATATGTATTTTTCTGTTTCAAATGTATTTCTTGTAAACAATATATTGTAGAATTCTGGGTATTTTTATCCTTTCTATTATCCTTCCATTTTATGGGAATGTTCACATCCCATTCATATTCACAATTATGATTACTACTTATGTATTTCCCATCATCCCATTTTCCCTTCTATTTGTCCTCTTTCTCTCCTTTCATTTTTCCCTCCTTACCACTGTTTTACTTCTATTACCTCCCCTGATATGTCTTCTATGAAAATCCTTACCCATACCTCTACTTGATGTCCTTTACTCCTTCTTCTCTAATGGGTAAGACAGATTCTACTTTTAACTAATTGTGTATATTATTCCCTTTTTGAGCCAATTTTGATGATCATGGCTTCTCTCTCCATCTTCCCCTCCAATGTGTTAAGTCTTTTATGCCCCTCCATGTAATCCTCCCCATCTCCTCCCATTTTGTAGCCAGTGCAGAAGCTGCATGTGAGAATAGAGAAAGTTAGTATGGTATATACAATTATCCTTTCCACAGTGCAGGGGTTAAAGGCATCTAGAAAATTTGTGTAAAAATGTTTGGCCCTCCCTCTATACCAGAGAAGTCTGATTTTTTTCCCCTTTTTTATGGGGTGTTTACAGTATCATATTGTAAAATTTGGGTTGATGCACAAAATATATGAATAGTATTGTATATTTTTGAGTTTCTGAACTTTATATGTTTGCTAGCCTTCATGTGTCATCTGCAAAACTCCCCCCCCCCCAAATTCCCATTTACTTTCTTATGCCAATCATCAATATATTAAAACTAGGATAGGGAAAGTTGTGATATGGAAGGGATACAGTAGTGAAAATTGGATTTGAAATCACATTACGTGGTGTAAAATCCTACCTCGAAAGCCATCTGTGTAAGCTTGGGCAATTCACAATCCCTTTGGCCCTACTTTTTCTCAACTGTTAAATGAGAAGATTAAATTAGATGGCTGAAAAGATTCCTTTTAATTCTCAATTTCTGATCCCTTGAGTAAGGGAAATCTTGGTTCTGAATCCAACTTCAGGCAATTGTAAAGATTATGGCCATGAGAAGTCACTTAACCTCTATGGCCCATAATCATCTCTGTATGATTTATGTATTAATTTGCAAACTGTTTCAATATTTGGAAATCACAAAAAATTTGCAAATAGAGATATGCTACTTTTAAAATATTATAGTTATTTGCAAATGGTTTGCCTTCCTTTCTAGTTTCTAAACTCCAGGATGGGAAGGACGGTATCATCTTTGTGTTTCTTTTGGTGTCTAGCTCCAGTATTTAGGCATTTATATCTAGTCATTTAAAAATTGTTGATATGACCCAGCTTCTGAGATCAGAACTCACTATTTGACAAAATTTGCTGGGAAAATTGGAAATCAGTATGGCAGAAACCAGACACTGATCCACACTTTATATCTAGATAAGATCAAAATGGGTTGATGATTTAGACACAAAGTGTGACATTATAAGCAGATTAGAAGAACAAAGGATAGTATATCAGATGTGTGGAGAAATAAGGCATTTGTGGCTAAAGAACTAAAGATAATGATAAATTTTGCAGGGGATGTGGGAAAACTCTGACACTAATACATTGCTAGTTGAGTTGTTGTGGTTATAATGTTTTGTAACCATTCTGGAGAGCAATATGAAAGAATGCCCAAAGGGCTATCAAACTGTATATACCCTTAGATGTAGCAGTATCTCTACTGGGCCTGTAACTCAAAGAGATCATAAAAAGGGAAGAACACCCATATGTGCAAAAATGTTTGTAGAATTCTTTTTGAAGTGCTATGGAACTAGAAACTGAATGGATGCCCATCAGTTAGAGAATGGCTAAATAAATTATGGCATATGAGTGATATGGAATATTATTGTTCTATAAGAAACAATCAGCAGAATAATTTTAGAGAGGTCTGGGGAGACTTACATGAACTGTGAAGTGAGTAGAACCGGAACAGTGTATACAGAAACACAAGATTATAGATGATCAATTCTGATGAGCATGGCTCTTTTCAATAAGGAAATGATTCAGTCCAATTACACTGGTCTTGTGATGGAAAGAGTCATCTGCACCCAGAGAGAGGATTGTGGGTTCTGAAATAGATAACCAAATAGCATTTTCACTTTTTTGTTGTTGATTGCTTGCATTTTCTACCTTATTTTTCCCTTTTTGATCTGATTTTTCTTGTGTATCATGATAATTATGGAAATATGTACAGAAGAATTTTACATGGTTAACATATATTGGATTACATGTCTATTGAGGGAGAGGTTGGAGAGAAGGGAGGGAGAAAAGTAATATTTGAATACAATGCTTTACAAAGGTTAATGATGGAAACTATCTATGTATGTATTTTGAAAATAAAAAGCTTTAAAATAAAAATAAAATAAAATAAAATAAGTGTTAGTTTGAATTGGAATAGAGATAGGTACTAGACCCCTGAATTCTCTGATATTAGAAAACTCCTAGAAGATGAAACTCACCAATGCCTGTTAGCAACTTTTATGCAATTTATTAGTTTTGTTGTTGGTTATTTAATCATTTATCCATCATATCCAAAATTTTTTAAAAAATGAACCCTTCTTGAGTTTTGTTAGCAAAGATATGGAAGTGGCTTACTGTTCCTTTCTTCACCTTATTTTATATATTCAGAAACTGAGGCATTAAGTGGCTTGCCCAGGGTCACATAGCCAATAAGTATTTGAGACTGGTTTTGAGACACACTGATTCCAGGCTCAGCCCTATACCAACCTAGCTATCTCTACCTTCCAAATGCATCATACTAATAGCATTGAATTGAATTGTAATTCATTGAATTTCACCATTAGTATTAGTAAGCATTGTGAAATATAGCATTTTTTTAAAAAGCAAATATATTACACTGGACTGTAATGTCAATTTTCTGATGAGGACTATTTAAACCTTGATATACTTCTGTATTCCCCACCCAACATTTCCATTTCATCCTGAAGATCTATAGACTATGAAAAGGCTGATGAAAGGAAACTATGCATTTTTCCAACAAATGTGGAAATAGGCAGTAGAAACAGAAAGCATAAATATATGTTGTTGGTGCTGATCCAAAAATATGCTGCCATGGAAGCTAGATTTTTGAAATTTTTGTAATTTAGAGGCTTCAACCACAAGAAAAATAAAATAGACAAGATTCAAAAAGAAAACAGACTTAGTATTTTACAGACATTTGCTTGCACATGGGACAGTAATTAGGGAACAAACTTACTATTATCCTTTGCAATAATTTCCAAACAAATGAAGGAAGAAAGAATACTGTAGAACCATATGGTATGTATATTATAAAGTAACCTGTTCCATTCTTTAGAATTGCTATAACTGCTTTTGACATAGCTACAGGAAATAAAAATGGAATGCAGGCCAGGGGAAAAAGTATTCCCAAAAGGCTTTGCAAAATGAAAGGTTGGAATCCCTGAGTGGAAACAGATTTTTAAAAAAAAAAAAACATTTTTCTTTTTTCTGGAACTAAAAAAGATTCAGCTAAAAACTAAAGGGCATTTTAAAAATGTGATCATACTTTGTAGCTCTGTCTTTAAACTACTTAAAGAAAAAATGATGTGTTACCACAGTAGCAAGAATACAAATTTGTAAAATGCCATTTATGGTACCCTAAATATAGTGTCAAGCAATTATACCATAAAACCACATTATGTAGTATTGGCTTTATTCACTTGACTTATAATAAATGATTTTATTATAAACAATTGACTAAAGAAATCAAAGCTAGGGAAAGAATTTTGAGAAGTAATCTAATCTGTCCTACTGCTTTTGTGTGTAATGCGAGTGTGTATAATGGAGAAACTGAGGCAAGATAGAGATTAGAGAATATTTAATAATTTCCCCAACTAATAAGTGTCCATTCTATTTCCAGGTCCTTGCTACTATTAAAAAGGTCTACTACAAATATTTTTGCACATGTGAGTCTTTTTCTCTTTTTTTTTGACTTCTTTTATGACCTGGATACAGACTCAGTAGTGAAACTGCTGGATCAAAAGGTATGCATAGTTTGATAGCTCTTTGTATATAGTTTCCAAATTGCTTTCCAGAATGTTTGCATCAGTTTAAACTCCAACAATGAATTAAGGTCCCTGTTTTCCCACATCATCTTCAACACTTATCATTATATTTTTTCTGTCATTTTAGCCAATCTCAGAGGTGTGTTTTAATTTGCATTTCTCTAATGAATAGTGATTTAGAGCATTTTTAGATACAAATAGAAATGGCTTTAATTTATTCATCTAAAATATATGTCCATGTCTCTTGATCATTTATCAATTGAAGAATGACTTGTATTCTTATAAAGTTGAGTGAATTCTTTATATATTTTTAAAATCAGGCCTTTATCAGAAACACTAAATATAAATTCCTCCCTCAGCTTTTTGATATCCTTCAAATCTTGGCTGCATTGATTTTGTTTGTGCAAAACCTTTTTCATTTAGTGTAATCAAAATTATTCTGTTTTCATTTCATAATGTTTTCTAGTGCTTCCTTTGCCATATCTTTTGGCCTTCTCTACGTATCTCAGAAGCAGAGAATTATTTGTTCTTCAAAACAGCTTATAGTATGTCTAAATCATGAATCCATTTCAACCTTGTCTTCATATGATGTATTAGATGTTGGTCAGTGCCTAGTTTCTGCCATAATATTTTTCAGTTTTCTCAGCAAATTTTGTCAAATATTTAGTTTTTATCTCAGAAGTTGGAGTCTTGGATTTTTCAAACACTAGCTTACTATAGTTGATGACTATTGTCTCTGGTGAGCCCAATCTATTTCAGTGATCCACTACTCTTTCTTAGCCAATAACAATTGGTTTTGATGACTCCTACTTTATAATATAGTTTTAGGTCTGATATAAATAGGCCAATTTGATTTCTATTTTTTTCATTAATTCCTTTGAAATTGTTAACATTTTGTTGTTCCAGATGAATTTTATTATTATTTTTTTCTAGCTCTATAAAGTAATTTCTTGGCAGTTTGAGTGGAATGGCACTGAATAAGTAAGTTCATTAAGATAGGTGTCATTTACCTAGAAAAATAACAACAGAATCCATATGGAACAACAAAAGGTTGAGAATTTCAAGGGAAGTAATGAAAAAAAATTAAATGAAGGTAATCTAGCTGTACCTGATCTAGAACTATATTATAAAGCAGCAGTCACCAAAACCATTTGGTATTGGCTAAGAAATAGCCTAGTTGATCAGTGGAATAGGTTAGGTTCACAGGGCAAGATAGTGAATAAAAATAGCAATCTAGTGTTTGACAAACCCAAAGATCCCAACTTTTGGGATAAGAATTCATTATTTGACAAAAACTGCTGGGAAAACTGGCATTTAGTATGGCAGAGACTAGGAATGGACCCACATTTAGCACCACACACTAAGATAAGATCAAAATGGGTCCAATATTTAGGCATAAAGAACGAAATCATAAATAAATTGGAGGAACATGGGATGGTTTACCTCTCAGACTTGTGGAGGAGGAAGGAGTTTGTGTCCAAGGGAGAACTAGAGATCATTATTGATCACAAAATAGAAAATTTTGATTACACCAACTTAAAAAGGTTCTGCACAAACAAAACTAAACAAAACTAATGCAAACAAGATTAGAAGGGAAGTAACAAATTGGGAAAACATTTTTACAGTTAAAGGTTCTGAAAAAGGCCTCATTTCCAAAATATACAGAGAATTGACTTTAATTTATAAGAAATCAAGCCATTCTCTAATTGATAAATGATCAAAGGATATGAACAGACAATTTTCAGATGATGAAATTGAAACTATTTCCACTCATATGAAAGAGTGTTCCAAATCACTATTGATCAGAGAAATGCTATTTAAGATAACTCTGAGATATCATTATACACCTGTCAGATTGGCTAAGATGACAGGAACAAAAAACGATGAATGTTGGAAGGGCTTTGGGAAAACTGGGACACTGATGCATTGTTGGTGGAGTTGTGAAAGAATCCAACCATTCTGGAGAGCAATCTGGAATTATGCCCAAAAAGTTATCAAAATTTGCATACACTTTGACCCAGCCGTACTACTGCTGGGCTTATATCCTAAAGAAATACTAAAGAAGGGAAAGGGCCCTGTATGTGCCAAAATGTTTGTGGCAGCCCTTTTCGTGGTGGCTAAAAACTGGAAAATGAATGGGTGTCCATCAATTGGAGAATGGTTGGATAAATTATGGTATATGAATGTTATGGAATATTATTATTCTGTAAGAAATGACCAACAGGAGGAATACAGAGAGGCATGGAGTGACTTACATCAACTGATGCTGAGTGAAATGAGCAGAACCAGGAGATCATTATACACTTCAACAGTGATACTGTATGAGAATGTATTGTGATGGAAGTGGATATCTTCAACATAGAGAAGAGCTAATCCAATTCCAATTGATCAATGATGGACAGAATCAGCTACACCCAGAAAAGGAACACTGGGAAATGAGTATAAACTATGAGCATTTTTTTTTGTTTTTCTTCCCAGATTATTTTTACCTTCCGAATACAATTCTTCCTTTGCAACAACAACAACAACAAAATTCGGTTCTGCACATATATATTGTACCTAAGATATACTATAAGATACTTAATATGTATGGGAATGCCTGCCATCTAGGGGAGGGGTGGAGGGAAGAAGGGGAAAAATTCGGAACAGAAGGGAGTACAAGGGATAATGTGGTAAAAAAAAAATACCTATGCATATGTACTGTCAAAAATGTTATAATTATAAAATTAATAAAAAAAAGATAGGTGTCATTTTTATTATATCAACTCTGTCTATCCATGAGCATTTGATATTTTTCCAATTGCTTAGATTTTATTTAATTTATGTGAAAAGTGGTTTTTTTTATTGCATTCATATAGTTCCTGGCTTTGTCATGGCAGATAGACTCCCAAATATTTAGTATTATCTATAGTTATTTTAAATGGAATTTCTCTTTCTATCTTTTGCTGCTGGACTTTGTTGATAACATATAGAAATGCTGATGATTTATATGGATTAATTTTAATCCTGCAACTCCACTAACTTTAATTGTTTCTAGTAGTTTTTTAATTGATTTTTTAGAATTCTCTAAATATACCATCATATCATCAAGGATAATTTTATTTCCTCATTGCCTATTCTAATTCTTTCAATTTCTTTTTCTCCTATTGTTAAAGCTAACATTTCTATTACAATATTGAATAATAGTTTTGGAAATGGGCAAACTGGTTTAACCCCTGATTTTATTGGGAATGCTTTTAGTTCATCCTCATTATAAGTAACATTTGCTGATGGTTTTCAATAGATGCTACTTATCAAAATTGAACTTATATTCCAATTTAAATTTTCATGTGAGATCCCTTCTCTACCTTTAAATCATGTCTTTTCATTTTTATATAAGTATTTCTCTCAGAGACCTCATCCACAGCATTAAGTCTCACTTTACTTTTTGCAGTATTGCACTTTTTTCTTGGCCAAAATTCTCACCCAGAAACCTGGGACTCAACAGAAATAGTTCCGTAAGTTGGCACCATCTCTCTACTTACCAGATAGATGGATAGAAAAAGAAAGTGTTATAAAAATGTTGTAGAGCAAACTCTGGTCTCATTTTCCCAGAGTAGAACTGGCTACATCTCCCCCTTAGTGATCTAGAGATATCCTTAATAGTTTGAAAGTACTTTCAATGCTATCAATGGTATTTCAATATTTCCTTTCTCAATAAGTTTTCATCAATGTGAATTTACTTTGAAGAAATATCAACAACAGCAGAACAAAAACTTCTCAACGTTCTCTTCTAAATTTCCTTGTCTTAGACAATACTATTTCTATATAGCCTCAATCTTATCAGTTCATGTCCAAATATGGTATTACTGCTGCATGAATTTGTATCTCAGTTACTGATGACTTGGGTCCCTAAAATCATTATTCAGTGTTTCAATACTAGATTCTTTGGTCATAAAAACCAAACTAAAATCCACTGCTAAACTTCTAGATGCTTCACTTTTCTTTTATTATGAATCTTACAAGATTAGAGCTATTTTTAATTTCCTTCACCTTGAGGCAGGAAAGGCTGGGTAGAAGAGATTCATAAACTACAATAGGGCCATGCAATCTCACTTCATGCTGGCTTCAGGTGAGATAGGATATAAGAGCCCTCTCCCAAGTGCTACTCCTGTTTTTCCAATGCCAATGAATCTGAATAACGTACAGAAGAGCCCTCACCTCTTTGAATATACTCCAGTTTCAACTCCATAGCTATTTAAAGAAGTTCCTCTTTACAATGTAGTCAGCAAAACAGACCTTGTCACAGAATATTTGGCCATGCTCATATGTCCCCAAGGAATTTCCATTATATGGCATCATACCTTTCTAGAAACAATCTTTCCAACTTTTTCTGCTTGTGAGATTTCATCAGTCATTCCTCTTCTACCTCTACTCTCCTCAAAGAAAGGAATAAGTGATTATATACATGCATATGATGTTTGTATAAATAACAAGCTTTCTAAATATGTATATATGCATATATATAATATGTTAATTCTTATCCTTATTGCATTTCATCTTATTATCTTTGTTTCATGACGAAGTTTGCCAAAACTATTTGAGTCCTGATTTTATCATAATGTGTTAAATATTTCTAAACTTTGTACCTACAAATTTGACAATCATATTAATACTTTTTCTCTGAGTCAATAGTATCAAATTAAAAGGTAAATTGACCTTTGTATATCACATGTTGATTTAACAATGACAAATTAACATCATCTGCATCACGTTTTATACTTATTAATCACATTTGGGTGGATCTGGGTGACAAAATTTGATGCCTGCAATCTCTGTCACTGTCAAAACTTTTAAATAAGAAAAAATAAAGATCCTTCTAATACATCACTGAAGTTCACTTTTTGAAAGTAATTTTAACCATTAATTATTCTTCTGGTTCTACTATTTAGTCAGTTGCACAACCATCTAAAGGTTTTATTACTGTTTTTTTTTGTTGTTGTGGTTGTTTGCACACCTCTATCCTTTTCCATCAGAATGACATTAAAGCTTTTGTCTTATGCTTTGATAAAATCCAGGTATGTTATTATGTATACAGCATGTACCTGAATCCATTTCAAAAAAGAAAATAGGTTTAAGGGCCTAATTTGTTCTCTAAAAAAGTTTTTTTTGCGTGTGATTATTCTCTCTTTTTTTCTAAATGTTTACTACCTATCCTTTTAATAGTATTTTCTAGAATTTTGATAGAATTTAAAGCTAAAAGTCCCTGTCCTGCAGTTTGCAAATATATTATGTAAATAAAAAAATTCAGGATAATATTGGCCCTCCTTCAATCTTACAAAATCTCTCCTCTTTTCTATAATCTTTCAGTCATTATGGATAATGATCAGCAATTATAGCGGTCAGATTTTAGTATTACCCTTCGGTTATATATTTCGGTTCAGCCAGGTTAAAATGAAGCAGGTTAGGGTCCCTTTAAGGAAGTGCATTTCCTACTGATCTGTGATTCCTTTCAGATTTCCAGCCCCTCCTGACTGAGGCATATCCTCCTCAGACAAGTTGTCTTTCCTGGATGCCAGAGCCTTTGATTCACAAATTCTGGTCAAAAATCATCCCTTTGAATTCCAATAGAAGATCCGGACTTGTCCCAGCCTTCACTGGATATGAGCCAACTTAGGCTCTCCCAGCCCCCACTGTTTCTAATCTTCTCAGGCTTCCCAACTCCTAGCAAGACACCCAATATAATAAGCTTTCATCAACTAAAGTCTTTGCAGATGGACCTTGGTAGCTCACTCAGCTGCCAGGACTTTCTGTCCACTGAGAACTACATTCTCAGTGCAAAACTCTAGTTTCCATATATCTGTCACTAAAGAAGCCAGTCTCTAGTTAAACTGATTTCTATCTAACAATAAACTTTCATTTTGCAACTAATATTCGGGAATGAGTGAATTCTTTCACTCCTAAAACTTGTGGCTAGTTTAATGGGGATTCTTAATAATTCTCTTATAGCCACTAACCTCTAAAGCATCTAGAACATTCTAAACCTCATCAAAACCAATAATTAAGAATGACTTACTTTTATTTTACCTTGATTATTAGTTTCCCAATATCCATTTTTGTTTTGTTTTTTTCCCCTTCCAAATAGCATTTCTCCTTGATAAAAAATATAGAAGCAAAGAGGGAGTTGAGATATGACCTTCTATCTGTTCCATTACTTTTGTCCCACTAAATTGTAGAATGTCTCTTCTAGAATCTTCCTTTTCTGCTCAATATTGTTTTATTTAAAAAAGCAAACTTTTCATTAACCTTAACTTGCTTTGCTAGACTCAGCTTATTCCGAGCTTTAACTCTCCTGATACCATTTTAATGGGATTAAACTATAGTGTTGTATTTTTCTTCTTTATTTGCCCTTAATTTCATCTGGTACTAATGTCTTTTTAAAGTATAAAATTGTTGTTGAGTTCACTGATGTCTCTTTGGACAATTTCACCTTTTCCTTTTTCTTGGAATTATTTCTGTTTCTGTTTGCTTTTAATTCTGGAAGATTTCCTAGTCCTTTCTTGGATGATTTCTCCTGAAGAATTTTAGGCTAGTGGAATCCTATTTATCCTTTCTCTGAACTTTTTTTTTTTAAATAGCTTCTTGTGTTTTAAATATATGCAAAGATAGTTTTCAACACTCACATTTGCAATACCTTGTGTTCTAAATTTATCCCTCTTCCGTCCCCCTCTCCTAGGCAGAAAGGAATCCAATATATGTCAAACATGTGCAATTCTTCTATAGATATTTCCACATTTTTTATGCTGCACAAGAAAATCATATCAAACAAGAAAAAATGAGAAAGAAAACAAAAAGCAAGTAAACAACACAAAGATGAAGATACTATGTTGTAATCCACAATCAGCCCTCACAGTCCTCTTTCTGAATGCAGATGGTTCTTTCCATCACAAGTCTATTGGAATTGGCCTGAATTACCTCATTGTTGAAAAGAGCCACGCCTATCAGTATTGATCACTGCATAATATTGTTGTGCTGTGTACAATGTACTCTTGGTTCTACTCACTCCACATAGCATCAGTTCATGAAAGTCTCTCTAGGCCTTTGTGAAATCATCCTGTTGATCAATTCTTATACAACAATAATATTCTATAACTTTCATATACTATAACTTATTCAGCCATTCTCCAAGTGATGGACATCTGCTCAGTTTCCAGGTCCTTACCACTACAAAAAGAGATGTTATAAAAATTTTTGCACATATATGTCATTTTGCTTTTTTATGATCTCTTTTCGAAACAGACCTAGTAGAGGCACTGTTGCATCAAAGGGTATGGACAGTTTGAAAGCTCTTTGGGCATAGTTCCAAATTGCTCTCCAGAATGTTTGAATCATTTCACAACTCCACCAACAATGCATTAGTATCACAGCTTTCCCACATCCCCTCCAACATTTATCATTATCTTTTCCTGTCATCTTGACCAATATGAGAGGTGTGTACAGGTATGTCTCAATGAAAATTTAGAGAACAGCTTCTCTGAAATGAGAGAGCATGTTTTCACAACTATGATAGAATGACCTCTGCTTCTCAATGTTTCCATCATGTTTTCTCTGGATACTGGGTGACATATTTTTTAAAAAAAGAATCAGATCCAGAATAAAAGTTCCCATAGTTTGTTCAGGTTTTGAAGGATGAAATTCTGACTATAAATTAAAATCTTACTTCAAATAAGAGAGTTGCCATAGATATCTGGATAAGTAGAGTTCATTATCATTAGCTATATCATGCCTCTGCTTGAATCTGTTTCCGAAAACTCTCCTCGATCCTCGTCCTCTCCTCTCCTCTCCTCTCCTGTCCTCTCCTCTCCTCTCCTCTCCTCTCCTCTCCTCTCCTCTCTTCTCTTCTCTTCTCTTCTCTTCTCTTCTCTTCTCTTCTCTTCTCTTCTCTTCTCTTCTCTTCTCTTCTCTTCTCTTCTCTTTACTATTCTCTTTCTCTTCTTTCTTCTTCTTCTCCTTCTCTCTCTCTCTCTCTCTCTCTCTCTCTCTCTCTCTCTCTCTCTCTCTCTCTCTCTCGCTCTCGCTGTCTCTCTATATATTTATCTTAATGTCACTGTCTGTCTCTCTGTCTTTGCCTCTCTAACTTTGTCTGTCTCTTTGTCTCTGTTCCTGTTCTTTGTTTCCAGATGGCATGTGGATTACCTGAATAGTAATAAAACTTTTTTTCTTCATCAATTTTTATATAATTTCCGTGCTTTATGTTTCCTTTGCCTGATTCTTGAAATTCCTTTGATGCCTATTTCTTAATATATAAAGTACTGCTCACTTCATCCTTTTACTTTTTTATATCCTCTTTCTATCAATAAAGTGAATTGTTCCAAAGTTTATCATTATTTATCATTATTCTTATTTTTATAAGAGCTGTGATAGAAAAAAATCACATGCTGTGTTATATTCTCCTTTTCATCTTGATTTTCAGTGATACTTTAACATTTGAATATAAACATCACTTTACCATTGATTTCTTTCTTGAATTTTGCCTCTCATGAACTTCTGAATGTTTCTATTGCAATTTTTTCCTAGTTAATCATAATTGTGCCTAGCAATCTTCTTTCCTTTATTTTTTTATTTCTTAAATTCACCAAGATTATACAAAATACATTTTTACCAGCTTTCATTGATTACTTTCCCTGGACAAGGGTTTGCCATTCCACATTATATTTAGTCTATAAAAGCTATTCTCAGATACCAATTTTGCAAATTTACCTTTCTGTTTTCAGCCTTAAATGCATAACAGTGTAGTAATGTCATGTATGCCCTTAAAATCTTTAGCTTCTTGTCCATAGTTTCATTATCTTTACCAATGCTTATTAGAGTCTTTCTGACTTTAGCATTTTTACTTTTGTGAATATTTGGAAGTGCATAGAAGTGAGTAGCTATGTCCTCATTAGTGAGAATGATGAATCCACAAAAATGATTGCATTATTCAGATTCTCACTACATATTTCTATTGGAATGGAACCAATGGCCAGTGTGATAATTTATTTTGCTTGACAACGTATGTTTTGAACAAGATTTTTGTTTTTGTTTTCCATTGGGGAGTAGAAGTATGTGTGTGTGTATGTGTGTGTGTGTGTGTGTGTGTGTGTGTGTGAGAGAGAGAGAGAGAGAGAGAGAGAGAGAGAGAGAGAGAGAGAGAGAGAGAGAGAATATAGTTATTAAATGAAAAAGTAAGAAAATTTAATTTTACTTAAGGTAAAATGAGGCATCCAGATCATGTAATGATTAAGAGATACAATAAGTAAAAACTAGCAAATATTTAAAAACAGATGTATGGAATATTTTGTAATTTAATATGAAGATTAACATTATTAACATTTTTGCTCATCATGTTAAGTCTAAATTTAATAATACAATAAACAAAAACCAAATTTACAGAACTGCCAACTTCTGACTTGCTAAATTGTACAGTAGGATTATGACTATGACTGGCAACTAGATCCTTTGATTACTAATCTGGTAAATCTTTCAATCTACTGTTCTTATCAAATAGCCATTGTACAAATAGTCTTCTAAGAGATTTTTAAGGCTTCCTAAAATATTGCTTACATTAGAGTAACACTTTTTAAACACTTGTTTTCTAGAGCTACCTATTTTACTTAATGACTTAATAGAAACTGGTTTGTACAAAATATAGAAAAGCAGACTTAAATCTCTCCTTCCAGATCCTATTTCTCTCTATATATATAATTAAATACCACTTAAACTGCAACTGTTCATTTTATACTTAATAAAAACTAAGAATAAATTAATAAAAACTATAATTAATAAAAACTTTCTAAAAGTTTTGGTTGGCACCTGAATATTTCTATGTGCCACCAAATTTAATTCATCCATTGTTCTAGAAATAAAAATAGGAACCAATTGTTCTGTTTTTCAAAATTCATATAACATCCATTTACAATAATTCTTTACGATTGCCATACCATTGTGTATAACCTTCCTTTCTGTTAAGCTAAAAAGCCAAACCAATGAATGAGGTTGTGGAGAAATTAAAAAAAATAACTCAAAAGATTTTGGAGGCACAAAACTACATTCAGATGAATGAATTATGTCTTAATCTGTCAGTTCAGCTGTCTTAATCATACTTTTTTACCATGGCTGGTCATGGGCCAGTGTTGATGTTTATTTTAATGAGGGGATGATCTAAATTTTTATGGGAGTATCTTTCCTGTAGAAAAATGAATGTGAAATGGAGAATAATTAACAAGTAAAGTATAACTCCTGACAGAAAGATTTGTACTCCATAAATAAAGATGGTGAATGTGGTAGAATATATGTATATGTGAAACAGCAGTCCTTTTAAAAGTTTTCACAGGGCTCTCTTTCTTATGAATACATTCATTTATTTCAGTGTAATTTGTGTGTGTATGGTGCTCCTATGCCTGTGTATGCGCATGTCTGAGTTCTAGAAAGCTAGTCTGTACTACCTCAGACTAATTGCATGCAGCAAATGTTTTAATATGATTAAATTTGTATGAAGGTGATTCCATTTATTATTTAATAATGAAATACTATAGTCCAAAGTATGAAAACTGTAACAAAAGGTAAGGAAGAAAAACAAACTATGATAATTATCTGATTCAAAGTAGAAACTGTGAAATAACAAATAAAAAACATTAAGACATTGTTTTAAATAAAATGTTAAGGAGAAAATGTCTAAGGTGCTAAAGTTTAATAATGGTAAAAAAAAAGTTTCCTGGTTTATGAAGCTGGCCAGTGGGAAAAATATATTTGAAATATCTTTTTGAGAATAATCTAGAGCTACTATTAAACAACAATCTCTTCTGAAGAGATTCAATACATTAGACATACACATTAACTTTTAGAAAGGGGAAAGATTTTTTAAAATCTTAAAAAAATTTATAAACATTTTTCTGAGTATAATATCAAATATCCTTGTAATATGTAAAGCAAGAAAATAAATTAAGAATGGGGCAGCTAGGTGGTACAGTGGACAGAGAACCAGCCTTAAAGTCAGGAGTACCTGAATTTCAAATAAAAAAAAATAAAAATTGTGTAAATATGGCATTTTCATGAATCAGGAAAGTAGAATGGTGTAGGGATGAGGAAACTGGTTTATAAATTGGTCAGGAACAGTCACTCTTTTAATACATGTTAGATTATGAATCTGGATGTATCATTTAACTCTTTAAGCTTTTGCTTTATAGAACACCTGTAATCTGCATTCATAACAGGAAATTTCTCACGAGGAATTTACTATTCCCTTTGTATATCCATGCTTTAACAAGTTGATCAAGAAACATTATGAAGTATCTACTGTGTTCCTAGGAATGGGCTCAGGGCATGGGATACAATGAAAGAGGGGGAAGACTTAAAATTGTCTATGAACCATCCCAGTTTGAGATATCAAATAGGCTGTTAGAGATGATTAAAGTTCAGGAGAAAAGATAGGGATAATAAAGTAAATCTGAGTATTATTGGCATTGTGAATCCTTGAGAAATAAGCAGGAAAGATGGTTTAGAGAGAGAAGAGAGCTCAGCTCTGATCCCTGGGAGATATCCATAATGAGTGTATATGCATAGCCTAGGAGAAGATTCAGCAAAAGAGACTAAGAAGGAGAAGGCAGATATGTAGATGGAAGATCAGTGTCATGAAACATAGGGAGTATCAAGGAGAAGAGAGTCATTAACATGATCAAAAGCAACAGAGAGATGAAGAAGGATGAGGATTGAGTGAAGAAAAACTACACATTAAATGTGGCAATGAAGAGATCAATTAATAGGGTGGGCAATTAGGAATATAAGACCAAGCCTTGGTTCAGCATCAGGATAAGGTGTCAAGAGACCTAAAAAAAGAAGAAAATATAGAAATAAATTCATATGGGAACTGGATGACATTGTAGCCAGTATATGAGGTGATGGGCTAGAAAAGAACTGAGGGGCCCCAAAATACCAATATGTATTTCTAGATAAAAAGCATAATTCCCACTTTTCCTATTTTGCCTACATTGCAGAAGGAAGAAGCAAGACAAAGACCCAAAAGTAAAAATAAATAAATAAATAAATAAAAGGACTGACCGTGATTTTAAAAATTTCAATAATAGCTTTTTATTTTCAAAATACATGCAAAGATAGTTTTCAATATTCACCCTTGCAAATTTTCCAATTTTTTCTTTTCCAAATTTTTCTTCTTCCCTTTCCACGTCTTCCTCAGAAAACAAGTAATCTAATATAAATTAAATATGTGCAATTTTTCTAAACATATTTCTACATTTATCATGCTGCACAAGACAAATCAGATAAAAAGTGAAAAAATGAGAAAGAAAAAAACTCCAGCAAACAACAACCAAAAAGGTAAAAACAAAAAATAAAAAAGGTATGTTGAGATTCACATTCAATCCTGATAGTTGTCTTTCTGGATGCAGATGGCCCTCTCCATCAGAAGTCTATTAGAACTGGAATGAATTGCTCACTGTTGAAAAAAGCTATATCCTTCAAAACTGACCATCACATAATCATGTTACTGCTATGTACAAAATTTTCTTGGTTCTACTCATTTCACTTAGCATCAATTCTCTCCATGCCTTTCTGAAATCATTCTGTTGATTGTTTCTTATAGAACAATAATATTTCTTTACATTCATATATCATAACTTATTTATCCCTTCCCCAACTGATGGACATTCACTCAGTTGAAAACAGTTCTGCTGGAGTAGAAGGGATATTAGGGGAAAAAATTAAATCAGTTCATGTAATAAAGGGGTGGATCCAAACTATATAAGTTCTGAATGCTAGGCAGAAAACCATGAAGGGTAAGTATTGAATATAGCTAATTTAGTTAGTATAATTAATTTAGCTAACAATTATTGTCCTAAAGACAACTTCCTGCAAAGGAAATATTGGCAGAGTAAAATTTCCATGGAGTACTGAAATAGTCAAGTTGTGAGGCTTCCAATGAATGGAAAGAAATGGAGTCAGAAAAATAACACACAGACTCTTCCTACAGTGGAAAAGTGCAGTGCATATTTTTGGAAAGTTGTGCTTTGAGGCCTACATACTGGAATTTGCTGGTGTTTATGTACCATGATATTTTTCTCAGTGGTGTCAAGAAAGGTAATTTTTTTTTCAGGATACAAAGGTCCAAAGTGATGATGATTCAGGAACATTTGAGGAGTATTACAGAATACAAGGAAGCAGTGTAGAAAGTGGCAACACAGGGCAAGTAATGATAACACCAAATTTCTCCACTCTTTCTCATGAAGTTTCTTCTAATTATGTCTTAGACGTTTGAATGAGATATATTGGAGCAATAATTCTTTAAATAAAATTTTGTGTTACAGTGACTTCATGGTTTTGAATGTGCACATTGAATAATAAGGCAAATTACTTCATTTTTTCCCTTCAAACTATGGTATCACTTGACTTCTAGCAAACATTATTCATTTTTTGCCTTACGTCCATCTCCTAAGATATATTTTTAACCCAAACTGCAAAATCTGGTCCTCTTCTTAATTTCCTTAAACAACCAAATCCCACAAAGCATCCTCTTAGGACAAGGCTATTTGGATAACATATTCCAACAGTGTTTCTATTTCTGATGAAAACCAAGATGGCTCTTGCCATCTTCAATTTCCTTTAAAAATTACTTAAATACTGCTCCCTAAAGGCAAGCTTTCATTTTTTTTACTCACCTGGATAGAAAAGTTTATTCAAACTTGAGAGAAGAAACTATTTTGGGTTTGTTTGTTTTGGTTTGTTTTGTTTGATTTTGTTGGAGTAGAGAACTGGGGAAGAAACTCCTACTTTTAATGCTGACTGGGCACTTGTTCTGCAACTGATAATCTAAGAAATGTATGGGCAGGGAGAGATTAAGTGATTTACCAATGATCACAGAATGAATATATTTTAGTCAGAGAACCTGAATGTAATTCTAAGACTGGCTGACTATACACAATACTTTGGTACCTCTCAACCATTTAATCAGTTTAACAGAATTTAAAGGACTGACAACTTTTGACATAGAAGAAAAAATGTCAATGATAAAGAATGAATTAAATTAAAATGCTATATATTGGTAGTATACTTTTTTGGGGGAGGCAGCATAGCATCATATATCAAGCATAGCTATTGAGATAAAGAAGAACAAATTCAAGTTTCATCCTACCTTTGTGACCCATAGAAACTCATTTAAGATATCTATGTTCCAAGTAATTGCTTAAAATTATAAATTAAATATGTCTTACAAATATGCCTTACTGAAGGAACTTTAAATACTGGAAATTCTCTATGTTGATGAAATAAAGTTCTGGACCAAAACAAAAGAAAAAAAAATCTTTAATTACACCTGGGTATGGATTCTATATTCAAAAAGACAGAAGACACAAAACCACTTAGTTTCTGGAAAGTATTTAACTTTTACACATGACTTACTTTTTTCATTATTTAACATAAAAAGTCATTGCTTCTAGCACATTCCTGCTTTTAGTTTGCCCCTTCTTTTGTGCTTAAAATTTGTTGTGCTGCTTCATATATTTTATTATATTATTAAAAAAATCTGATTGAATGAAAATTAAGTAACAATCTTAGTTTAACAATTTAGTTATTTTATAGAAATGATATTGGTGAAATCAAGTAAATTAAACTGCCGTAATTGTTCAATGGAAAAATTAATGTATTTAGATACAGGTTTGCATCCTGAGCCTGCTATTCACCAAGGTGACCTTGTATAAATCTGTTCAGCAGTCTAAACATCAGTTATTTAAATATTATTGCACAGATAGGTGCTTTTTCTTTTTCTTTTTTTTTTTTTCTTTTTTTCTTGGATCTCTTTGGAATATAGATATAGCAGTGGTTTTTATGGATCAAAAGGTATACACCATTTAAAAATCTTTGGATAAAGTTCCAAAATGCTCCCTAGAATAGTTGGATCAATTCACAATTCCAGCAACAGTGTGTTAGTATCCCAGTTTTCCAGCATTTTTTCTCTTTTTTATCATATCAGCCTATCCAACAAGTGTGAGGTAGTATTTGAGAATTATTTTAATTTGCATTTATCTTATTTATAGTGATTTAGAGCATTTGATATGACTATAGATAATTTTGATTTGTCTGAAAACTGCCTGTTTATATCCTCTGACCATTTATTAAGTAGGGAATGACTTGTGTCTAGACCTGCTCACGGGAGGATTTCAGTACCAGTCAGAATCCTGATCATAGGTGAGGAATGAAGGGGCAGAACTCTCTACAATGATCAAAACAAGAGTTCATTTATTCAAAATTCTCTTAGCCTTATATAACCTAATACCCTTACATAACCATAGCACACTGTACATGCACTAACTATATACTACATATGCAGGATCACATAAACAAGTTGCTATTGTGTGCAGATGTCTCCTTTCCTTGACACTTTAGTATAACTCTGCTTTAATTATAACACAGGTTGTCATGCCTGCTGACTTCTCAGGAAGAGGATCATGCCCTTAGGGAGGACAAGGAGCCAAACCAGACATGTCAGCATTCCTTGCTGGGCTGCAGGATCTTATACTTCATCCAGAGTTCCCCCACTATCTGTGATCTTCTACAGATTTGCATTCTTATAATTTCAACTCAGCTTAGTATATGTTTGAGAACTGAAGTCTTTCTTGGAGATACTTGCTTTAAATTTCCCCTGGTTTTCTGTTTTTCTTCTAATTTTGGTTGCCTTGATTTTGCTTCTGCAAAACCTGAAAAGGTTTTTTAAAAAATCTTATATGAAATTTCCCCATTTTACATTTTGTAATACTATATATTTTTGATCCTAAATTATCATCTTCTATATAAATCAGACAAATATACTATTCCATGCTTTGGTATCACCATTTATATGTAAATCATATGCTTGTTTTTATCTTATCTTAGTATATGGTATGATAATGGTCTATTCCTAATTACTTATATAAAATTTCCCAATATTGCCAGTATTTTTTTGTCAAATAAGGAGTTCTTGTGATAAAACTTGGATATTTGGGTTTTTAAAAAATGAGATTACTAGGATCATGTCCTACAATGTATTGTGTAATTTGTTCCATTCATCTATTACATTCATCCATCATTTACAAGATTGTTTTGATCATTACTATTTAAACTTGGAGAACTTGTAAGTTATTATCATTCACATTTTTTTCATTGATTCACCTGATATTCTTGAAATATTTTTTTTTTCTTGAAGGTAAATTTTGTTATTATTATTTCTAGATGTATAAAATATTTTTGTTAACTTGGTATGGGAATTAAAAAGTAGAATAATTTCAGTAGATTTGTCATTTTATTATATTAGCTCAGCTTACTAATGAATAATTAATATTTTTTCTAATTGTTTAAATCTGACTTTATTTGTGCAAAGTGTTTTATAATTGTATTCACATAGTTCCTGAGTTTGTCTTAGCAAGTAGATTGCCAATTATTTCCTATTGTATACAATAATTTTATTTTTTTTATTTTAATAATAGTTAATTTTTCCAAATACATATAAAGATAGTTTTCAACATTCATTTTTCTTTCTTCTTCCCTTTCTGCCTCCTTCTCCAAGGCAGCAAGTGAATTGATGTAAATTAAATATGTTCAATTCTTTTAAACATATTTGTCATATTGTGCAAGACAAATCAGACCAAAAGGAAATAACAGAAACCCTAGGCAAGAAAAACAAACAAACGAGGTGAAAATGCTGTTTCAATCCACATTCAGTCTTCTTAGTTCTCTTTCTGGGTGTGCTCTACAGTAATTTTAAATAGAATTTCTCTATTTATTGCTGCTGGACTTTGTAATGGATGGAAATAGTGATGATTTATTTGAACTTATTTTGTATCCTGCAACTCTTCTAAAAGTGTTAATTATTTCAATTAGCTTTTTAAAAATTGATTTTTCTAGTATTTTCTAAGTATAACATCACATCATATATTTTGCTCTTTTTTTTTTCTGTTTTCTTACACTTTATTCCTTTCTATTTTACTGTATGTTATGGGGACATTGGCTTTCTTGTTTTCCTCACACAAAACCAAGCAAATTGTGTTTTTAATTTAAAAATGGGTCTATTTTATTTTTACATCAATTTTTCCATGTGTATCCATTCATCTCCAATTAAAAGAACCAACACATGTAAGAAATAATTAAATTATGTCATCAGCATTCTCCTAATATACCAGTTTAGTAAACTCACTAAATATGTTTGTATTTTCAAAAATTTTATGTTTTATTGACCCTTTTACTTTTTGCATCACAGTTATTTCTTCTCCCTGTATTTTCTCAGTAGTATTTTATTTTTCCAATAACATATAAAGATAATTAAAAAAAAAAAACAACCTTCTAAGTTCTCCTTATGCATCATGTTGCCTTTTCTGCCCTTGTACCTATACAGAAAACTATGGCTCAACCCTACCATAGGTCCATTATATGTGCCTTCCTTTTTTTCCTAATTTATTTATTTATTCTAATACACATTCTTTTGAATCATGTTGGCAGCGAAAAATTAAAACAAAAGGGAAAAACTGGTGGGGGAACAAAAAAAAAAAAAGTAGTGAATATAGCCTGTGTTGATTTACATAAAATTTCCATAATTCTTTTTTCTGAATACAAATAGTATTTTCTGTCCAAAGTCTATTGGGGTTGCTTTAGATCACTGAAACACTGAGAAAAACCAACTCTTTCATAAGTGATCATCCCACATTCTTGCTGTTATGTATAATACATTCCTGGTTCAGCTTGTAACTTTCAGCATTAGTTTGTGTAAATCTTTCCAGGTCATTCTCAAATCATCTTTTTCATTACTTTTTATAGAAAAATAATATGGGAGCCAAGATGGCGGAGAAGAAACACACGACTCAGTGAACGTCCTCACTCCCTCACAACCAATTAGATAAATTAAGTCTCAGAATTAGCCCAGGACTAATAGATACCACAAGGACTGGAAGCACGACTTACCAGCTGAAGAGAATCTGGAGTTTCAACAGGAAAGGTCAGTTCTCAGGGGAGGAATAAGAGAGACCAGCACAGACGGTGGGGTAGGGGCACACTGCGCCCATTGCACTGGGAAGGGCTCTGGGATCAGAGAAGCCACTGAGGTAAAGGAATCTGGCACAGGCTGTTAGCTCTTCTCTGCTAATTATTTAGCAGTTCAGAAGAGAAAGCCAAAATATTTTAAAACTCAGATTAGATTTTCCCCGATCCTGGGGGTGACTCAGCAAAGAATCGGCACCAGGGGGTGCGGCCTCAGCTACCACCTGAGAATAGTTAAGAGATTGACAAGTGGGTGGATACGGCCCAAGGCAACACACACTGCCTAGCTTAGCTGGAGGGAGTGGAACTCAGCTCCAGGAAGTCCCAGAGAAGCGGAACCTTTGAACTAGGGACCGCGGTTTCTGGCAGACACTTCCAGTTTGAGCGCAGGGGCTTCTCACGTAACCTGCTGCAGACATCCACTCCCCACCCGGACACATAAGCTGGGCTTCCTGCTGTCTTTACTATTCTACGCCCTCAAAGCACAGTAGTGCTAATCACCTCTGAGACACTTCCAGGGAGGGGGTGGGGAACTCTCTCCCAGAGCTCTATCTTAGCTCAGGCACAGGAGCCGCTGCATCCATCCGGTCTGGGAGGAAGCTGGTAAAGAAGTAAATAATTTCCTACCCCAGGGACAGACCCCAAAACATTTTTTTAAATATGAGCAAAAAAGCTAGAAAAAACATAGATTCCTTCTACACAGAGAAAGAGCGGGTATCCAACCCTGAGGAAGTTGACAGCAGAGAGTCAGCAGACAACAACCTAAAGGGGAACGATTCCTGCCCCCCATCACATAACTCTCTCCTAGAAGAAGCTCTTAAAAAATTGAGGGAGATAGAAGAAAAATGGGGAAAGGAAAGGGAAGCTATGATAGAAAATAACAACGTCCTGAAATTGGAGTTGGAAAAAATAAAGAATTCACAGGAGATGCAGGGAAACAAAATTTATGAATTAGAAAAGGTTAAAAAAACACAGGAAAGTAGGATTTCTGAATTGGAAAAGATAAAAAAGTCTCAAGAAAATAGAATTTCTGAATTGGAAAAAGAAAATAATTCTCAAAAAAAAATTAGGGAAATGGAAAAAAATTCAATAGAGCAAAATAATTCATTTAAAAATGAAATTGGGCATTTACAAAAAGAACTAAAGAAGAAAATAACTCCTTAAAAGTCAGGATGGAACAAATAGAAATGAATGATTCACAGAGAACCCAAGAATCAGTCAAACAAAACAAAAAAAATGAGAAGCTGGAGAACAACGTCAAATACTTATGGGAAAATCTATAGACCTGGAAAATAGATCTAGGAGAGATAATCTGCGGATTATTGGACTTCCCGAAAACTATGACCAAAAAAAGAGCCTAGATACTATTTTACAGGAAATTATCAAGGAGAACTGTCCAGAGATAATAGAAACAGAAGGGAAAGTAGATGTGGAAAGAATTCATCGAACTCCTTCTGAAATAGACCCTAAAAAAAGAACACCACGGAATATAGTGGCTAAGCTGCAGAATTACCACACAAAGGAGAAAATCCTGCAAGCAGCTAGAAAAAAACAATTTAAATACCAAGGTGCCACAATAAGGGTCACCCAAGATCTGGCTGCCTCCACATTAAAAGATAGAAGGGCCTGGAACCTGATATTCCGTAAGGCAAAAGATCAAGGACTGCAACCAAGAATGAACTACCCAGCTAAGTTTAGCATCTTTTTCCATGGAAGAAGATGGTCATTCAATGAAATAGAGGAATTCCATATGTTTCTAAGAAAAAAACCAGACTTAAACAAAAAATTTGATCTACATCCACAAGACTGAAGAGAAACAGAAAAAGGGACACAGAACCCTTGAGAACTGTAACTCTGTTGTGGGTATATAAAAAAAATACTCAAGGATAATTTGATTTTACTGATATAAAAGAAAAAAAGGGGGGTGTAGTAAAGGGAAGGAGGTCGGTTCAGAAAAAGGGGAAGGAGTGATAAAAAGAGGGAAACTACATCCCAGGAAGAGGCATAGAAAATACACCATATCTGAGGAAACTTAGTGAGGGGGAGAATCATTGTGTGAATCTTACTCTCATCAGGAGAGGCTCAAAGAGTAAATAATTAACATATTTGTTTTTCAGAGAATTTTCTCTCACTTCATTAAAAGGGGGGTTTTAAATTAAAAGGATTATTCCTTAGAATAATCAGGAGCATATATTTAAGACCTTCAGTAAGCATAATATGCAATAGAAATAAACTGCAACCTTTCCCAGTAAGATCAGGAGTGAAACAAGGTTGCCCACTATCACCATTACTATTCAATATAGTACTAGAAACGCTAGCCTCGGCAATAAGAGCCGAGAAAGAGATTCAAGGAATTAGAGTAGGAAATGAGGAAATTAAACTATCACTTTTTGCAGATGACATGATGGTATACTTAGAGAACCCCAAAGACTCTGCTAAAAAGCTACTAGAAATAATTCAAAATTTCAGCAAAGTGGCAGGATACAAAATAAATCCACATAAATCCTCGGCATTTTTATATATCACTAACAAAATGCAACAGCAAGAGATACAAAGAGAAATTCCATTCCAAACAAATGTTGAGAGTATAAAATATTTGGGAATCCATCTACCAAAGAAAAGTCAGGAATTATATGAGAAAAATTACAAAACACTTGCCACAAAAATAAAATCAGATTTAAATAATTGGAAAGACATTCAGTGCTCTTGGATAGGCCGAGCGAATATAATAAAGATGACAATACTCCCCAAACTAATCTATTTATTTAGTGCTATACCAATCAGACTCCCAAGAAACTATTTCAATGACCTAGAAAAAATAACAACAAAATTCATATGGAACAATAAAAGGTCGAGAATTGCAAGGGAACTAATGAAAAAAAAGTCAGAGGAAGGTGGTCTAAGTGTACCTGATCTAAAGCTATATTATATAGCAGCAGTCACCAAAACCATTTGGTATTGGCTAAGAAATAGACCGGTAGATCAGTGGAACAGATTAGATACAGAGGACAAAAAAGGGTACATCTATAGCAATCCAATCTTTGACAAACCCAAAGATTCCAACATTAGGGATAAAAATTCATTATTCGGAAAAAACTGTTGGGAAAACTGGAAATTAGTATGGCAGAAATTAGATATGGATCCACACTTAACACCATATACCAAGATAAGATCAAAATGGATCCATGATTTAGGCATAAAGAGGGAGATAATAAATAGATTAGAGGAACAGAGGATAATCTACCTCTCAGACTTGTGGAGGAGGAAGGAATTTATGACCAGAGGAGAACTAGAGATCATTATTGATCACAAAATAGAAGATTTTGATTACATCAAACTAAAAAGTTTCTGTACAAATAATACTAATGCAAACAAGATTAGAAGGGAAGTAACAAATTGGGAAAATATTTTTAAAAGCAAAGGTTCTGACAAAGGTCTCATATCCAAAATATATAGAGAACTGACCATAATTTATAAGAAACCGAACCATTCTCCAATTGATAAATGGTCAAGGGATATGAACAGACAATTCTCAGAGGAAGAAATTGAAACTATATCCACTCACATGAAAGAGTGTTCCAAATCACTACTGATCAGAGAAATGCAAATTAAGACCACTCTGAGATACCATTACACACCTGTCAGATTGGCTAAGATGACAGGAACAAATAATGATAAATGTTGGAGGGGATGTGGGGAAATTGGGACACTAATACATTGCTGGTGGAGTTGCGAAAGAATCCAGCCATTCTGGAGAGCAATCTGGAATTATGCCCAAAAAGTTATCAAACTGTGCATACCCTTTGACCCAGCAGCGCTACTACTGGGATTATATCCCAAAGAAATACTAAAGAGCGGAAAGAGTCATATATGTGCCAAAATGTTTGTGGCAGCTCTTTTTGTTGTAGCTAGAAACTGGAAGATGAATGGATGTCCATCAGTTGGAGAATGGTTGGGTAAATTGTGGTATATGAAGGTTATGGAATATTATTGTTCTGTAAGAAATGACCAGCAGGAGGAATACAGAGAGGCCTGGAGAGACTTAAATCAACTGATGCTGAGTGAAATGAGCAGAACCAGAAGATCACTGTACACTTCAACAACAATACTGTATGAGGATGTACTCTGATGGAAGTGGAAATCTTCAACATAAAGAAGATCCAACTCACTTCCAGTTGATCAATGATGGACAGAGGTAGCTACATCCAGAGAAGAAACACTGGGAAGTGAATGTAAATTGTTAGCACTAATATCTGTCTGCCCAGGTTGCATGTACCTTCGGATTCTAATGTTTATTGTGCAACAAGAAAATGATATTCACACTCATGTATTGTACCTAGACTATATTGTAACACATGTAAAATGTATGGGATTGCCTGTCATCGGGGGGAGGGAATAGAGGGAGGGGGGGTAATTTGGAAAAATGAATACAAAAAAAAAAAAAAAAGAAAAAAAAGAAAAATAATATGCCGTTACCTTCCTATATTACAGCTTCATATACATAGCTTATTCAGCCATTCCCCAATTGATGGGCATCTACTCATTTTCCAAATTTTGGCTACCACAAAAAGAGCTGCTACAAATACTTTTGTGCATGTGGGTCCTTTTCTAACCTTTATAATTTCTTTGAGATACAGATCCAATAGTGGCACTTCTGGGTCAAAGAGTATGTATAGTTTGATAGTCCCTTGGGCATAGTTCTAGATTGTTCTCCAGTATGGTTGGATAATTTCCACCAACATTTCCACCAATAAAGCATTAATGTCCCAGTTTTCCCAAATCCCCTCCAACATTTATCATTACTTTTCCTGTTATCTTAGCTAAACTGATAGGTCTATAATAATACCTCAGAGTTGTCCTAATTCACATTTCTCTAATCAATAGTAATTAAAGAGCATTTTTTCATATGATTGCAGATTGCTTTAGTTTCATCATCTGAAAATTGTTCATATCCTTTGAATATCTATCAATTAGGAAAGGACTTATATTCTTATAAATTTGACACAGTTCTTTATAATTTTAAAAATTAGACCTTTATTAGAAACACCAATTGTAAAGATTTTCCCTAGCTTTGTACTTCCCTTTTAATTTTGTTTCTATTGGTTTTGTTTGTGCAAAAATTGTTTAATAATAGAATTGAAGTTGTTCTTTTTGCCTTTATCACTTGCTTTCCTAATTTGCTCATGGTATCATTCTTTTATTTTGTTTTAATTAAAGCTTTTTTATTTACAAAACATATACATGGGTACTTTTTCAACATTGACCCTTGCAAAGCCTTCTGTGCCAAGTTATTACCTCCTTCCCCATCCCTTCCCCGAGATGGTAGGTAGTCCAATATGTGTTAAATATGTTAAAATATATGCTGAATCTAATGTATGTATATATTTATACAGTTATTTTGTTATACAAGAAAAATTGGATCAAGAAGGAGAAAAAACTGGGAAAGAAAACAAAATGCAAGCAAACAACAACAAAAGAGTGAGAATGCTATGTTGTGGTCCACACTCAGCTCCCACAATCATCTCTTTGGGTGTAGATGGCATACTTAGAGAATCCTAGAGAATTAACTAAAAACTAGTAGAAACAATTCACAACTTTAGCAAAGTTTCAGGATACAAAATAAATCCACATAAATCATCATCATTTCTATATGTTACCCTAAAAGCCCAGCAGCAAATGATACAAAAAAAAATTCTATTTAAAATAACTGTAGGTAATAAATGCTTATTTTTTTTAATATTGAACTTTTCTTGAGTTCTGTATTTGAAGGTCAAATTTCCTGTTTACTGCTAGTCTTTTCATCACAAATAAGTAAAATTCACCTGTTTCAATGAGATGATTCAAACCAATTCCAAGTGTTCAATGATGAGGAGAGATAATACGAGGAGAATCTATAGAGTGTTGTTGCATAGATTCATGCTGTTTTGGCTAGTGTTCTGATTTACTGCTTACTAGATTCCAGAACCCAGGTGTAAGGCTTTTGTGTAATGTTCTTCTCTAAATTATAAAGTTATCTGGGAGCAAGTTTCTTGGGGAGCTTCTGGAGGCAGCCTTAGTTTCAGTTCAGTTCAGTAATAACTATCATCAAATAAGTTAGAGGACTTGGAATCTGCACTCTAAGACTCTAAAACAGATTTTGAAATATCAGAATGTCAGAATAGAAAGGGAAATGATGCAAAGACTTGTATTTATCAAATGCATGTATAAGATTGTCTTCTGTCATTACACTGTTAAGAGCTCAAATGCTCATAACAAAATATATACATATATGTAATATATAATGTTCTGAAATCAAAAATCTAAATCCAAATCTAATTTCTATATCAGGAAATAAAAAATTATAAATCCAATCCTGCTAAACATTTTACACCTGTTGTGTGGTGATAAATAAAGCAATGATTTTGTTTCTACTAAATAATGTAAATTTGATTCTTAACAGCAAAATTTCTTGTATTAGTTACTTCAATATCAGTTTTTTGTAATGATTATTCATTAATTTTAAGCTATTACAGGAGAGCTTCCAGATATTTTTGACACATGAAAGAAAGTAGTTTTATTAGAATACTTATATAGTATATAACTAAAGGGATTTTGTAGGTATTTTCTTTTTTCATCAAAGGATCCCTGAAGCTTTATGTAAATGTTCTGTTTTGTACCTATTCATGTAAGACTGAGTATGACATGACTGAAAGGTTTGACTTATCCAATAGTCCATTTTTATTTAATTTTTGTCTGGAACTGTGATTTCATTAGTGAGGGGAATTCTTCTTATGGGTACTGTCTCCATCAGGTATATAAGGTGTTCAGGAGTTAGAACCTCTGAACCACTGTCAAGGCTGCTTATCAACTTTTAGTCTACAGTTGTTACCCAACTTTAATCTACAGCTCCAGAAAGTTCTTATATGTTGAGTACCTACATCTTGGTAAAGCTGTTTCAGTAGAAGGGCTAAAACCATGTTGAGGATAACTGACAAGCCTCAAAACTATCAATGAGTTAGAGGGATATCTATCCCAAGTATGTGAAGACTTCTCCCATTAAAATTGTGCTAATGGCCAGGAAATATAGGGCATTTAGGCTTGGTCAGAAATTGAAGATGCATCAACTGCCTCATAGGCCATTTGCCAGTAACCTTGACTTTTTCATAGCATTAGAGTTTGATAACTGTGGAAAAGATAGTGAGACTGATGACTGTGCAATTATGCCTCACTTAAATCCAATTAATTCACAAATTGTGTGATGTCATTGGTCCTCTTAGAAAATGAAGGACAAGCAATATTTATAATATTGATTTTATCATAAATTGTTTTTCTGATCCTGCTTCATTCTGCATGTATTAATATGTCTCTCAAACTCTTTTTGAAGTCATATAATTCCTCAGTTCTTATAGCCCAATAGCCCTCATACATATACTATTCAGCCATTCCTTAACTGATGATCATCTAATCAACTTCCAGTTCCTTGCCTCTCCAAAAAGGGCTGCTGCAAACATTTTTGCATATATGCATCTTTTCCCTTCTTCTATGATCTCTTTAGGATACAGACTTAATAGTCACATTGCTAAATCAAAGGGCATTTTTATAGCCCTTTGGACATAGTTCCAAACTAATCTTCAGAATGGTTGAATTATTTCACAACTCCATCAACAATGCATTAGTGTCCCCAAGAATAGATTTTTAAGATAGCTCCTTCCTACCTTCTGATACAACACCTGACTTCTACTTCCTTGAACATAAGTTCCATCATCCCTTTCTCTTTGCTCCTGTAATCTTCCAAACTTGGAAAATTATGATCCCTAATTTATTCTCTTGGTTTGCCTGATTTCCTAGAAAATTCAGCTCAGATTTTATCTTATACAAAAGGCTTTCTTTCTAATGCTTTCCCTTCTCAAACTGGTTTCTATTTTCTCCCTATATATGTTGTATTTAGCTATTTATATTTTCTTCTCTATCAAACTGTGAGTTGAAGGTAGCGACTGTTGTTTTTTTTTTTGTTTGTTTGTTTTTTGTTTTTTGTGTTTTTTTTTTTTTTTTTTTTTTTGCTTTTCATTAGGGATATCCAATTGAAATGTCCAATACACAATTGGTTGAAGGACTGGAAACTCAGGAGAGAGATAGGCTGGATATATACAGATTTGTGAATCATTTGCACAGATATAATAGCTATATCTATAGAGTTAGTAAAAATACCAAGAGAGAATATAGTGAGAAAAAGAAATGTAAGACAGAATTGTTGGAAAACTTTCCAGTTAGCAGGTATGATAAGAATGAAAAACCAGGAAAGGAATCTGATAGGAAGAAGGAGGGGAAAGAGCAGATACATAGTACCATAGTACATATAGTGCTAGGCCTAGAGTCAGAAGATTCATCTTCCTGAGTTCAGCTATGACCTCAGATACTTACAAGCTGTGTAACCCTGGACAAGTCACTGAATCCTGTTACTCTCCATTACTTCATCTGTAAAATAAATTGGAGGAAAAAAATGGCCACTTGAATATTTTCATCAAGAAAATCCCAAAAGGGATCATAAAAAGTCAGACATGACTGAAATCACTGAAGAACAATCTGAATGGAATAATATATAAGTTGGTCTCACCCCAAAGCCAGGCTAATTTATAGTTAGCTGTAGAAAAAAATGTTATTTTTCTGTCTGTTGCATAATTACTTGAAAGAAAAGCCTGACATATAAAAAGACTAAGAAATGTAATACCTTTAGTTTTTGCAGCTTGTCATTTCTAAAAAGCCTAGATTCAACCTTTTCTAAACAAAGAATATTTTTAAAACATCATATTCTAACCACTTCTTAGTTACACTGACAATTACAGAACTTTTTCTTGATCTTTGTAAAAAATCTCAGTGCACAACATTATAAACTGTATTTTTTATTTCCTCCCTTCTTCTTCCCTCTATTTCTCCCTCCTTCCCTCTCTCTTTTTTCCCTCTATCCCTCTCTCCCTTCCTTCTTTCTTTCCTTCCTTCCCTCTCTTCCTTTTAATGGTAAAAGTTCATAGTTATATCATAAACACTTTTTGAAGTAAATAATAACATTTAGGTATACAATTGAATTGATCAATTAAATTTTATGATTTAAATGATATGAAATCTTATGGTTGGAACGAATCTCAGCAATTATACAAACAAATGACTCCCTAAAGCATACATTATTTTTATAACTTATCTGACAATAAAAATAATTCAATTTCAACTACTCACTGACTCTCAAGAGAGAACATTGTATTTTGAAAACTCAATTTTTTAGAAAATTTGCCCCTAAAATTTGCCTTCCTATACCTCTTGTCCATTGGTGGTTTATCCAAGGAAATATGCATGCTTCACTCCTTCTGATGCAAACACTTATAATTTTTCTCTTTGTTTCTGATATAGTATCTTCCTTTTATTAAAAAACAAAAATAAAAGGTTTAGTTAGTAAGCCAGTCTCTCATACTTTGACTTTAATTGATTTAAGGAGAAGTAGAAGCCCTCTTTGGGCAGCTAGCTCATCCAATGGATATGGTGTTGGGCCTGAAATCAGGAAGAATCATCTACCCATGTTCAAATCTGACTTCAGATACTTACTAATTGCATGGGCAAGTCACTTAATCTGGTTTGCCTTAATTTCTTCATATGTGAAATGAACTAGAGAAGAAATGCTAAATCACTAAAGTATCTTTTTCAAGAAAATTTCTCATGACAGAGAAAAATAATAACTAATAAAAGGAGTAAAGTGACTAGGCAGAGCAAATTCAATGATTATTACCCCTGCTTATTTTTGCCCTCAATACTTTTTCCCTTCCCAGGTGAGAAAAAAAAATTGGCAATTTGCTATAAAAGTAGTTTCTTCATGGACAAGAAGATCTATTTTAGCTGTTGGAAATTAAAGTAATTACATAAGTTTTCTATTTCTAAGTAGAGACTCAGGCTTCAGTATCCTTGCTAAGAAAACCCAAGTGGGATAACAAAGAGACACAACTGAAAAATAACTGAGCCACCATGCAGACCCTGTTTATAGCTAGTTTTGATTGATTGAATTAAAGAAGGTTCCTAGTTATCAGTTAAATTGAGGCATTTTCATCCCCAACCTTATAATTTACTCCTAGAATGGATTTTAGAAGTAATTTATTCAACTCTTATTTTACAAATGAACTTCCAGAGAAGGAAGTGATTCACAAAACATGGCAGGTAACAAGTTACTAAGCTAGAATTGAACCACGGTTCTTTGACCTCAGTTCCTATATTCTCTTTACTGTATCACATTGCCTGATATAACTGTATGTAGATTGACATGGCGAAGAATGTAATGCAATATTTATTTTCTGGTACCCATAAGGATACTTTTTATGCTGGTTCAAATGAAAAGGGAAAATAAATGAAAGTAAATTAAATTTTAGTTTATGAAAGGATAGGAACAAAAACTTCCCTTTTGTCAACAATCAAGGTAATTACTTCATCAAAGTTAAGGAAAATGACTTTTTGAGTAACAAAAGATAGGTCAGAGACTGATCATTTGCTATATATTATCATCTTTAGTTATTAAAAAACTTTTAATTAAAAGTTATTAAATAATTGAAAATAAATTAAATCATATTTATTGTTAAAATAGACAAAAATTGACTTATGTAATATGTTTGACTCTTGTTATGAGCAGATTATTGTCTAACATTTCAACATTTCTGCATCTCTAAAAGTCACAGCTGTCATCCGTTTTATCTCAGGTCATTCCTGAGGGAATTAGTATCATTATTTTATCTGTTATAAAGGTAAAATCAGTCTTTTCTAAAAAGCATTGATTGAATAAATAAGTTTGCCAGCATATTTCTTGAAATTATGTGATTTGTTAAAAGTGAAGGAAAAATGTCATTCCAATACTTTTTCAAATGACCTGAAGTTCTTCTGATATTCTATTGTGATGAATCAACTTTTATTCATCTTTTTCTCCCTTCATAGTCCATAGTCAGTGAATATTTATCTGCATCATGTTTTAATTTCCTGTATTTTTTCTTTCATCTCTGTTCAACAGTTCCTGTCTTCTACTTTTACCCTTATGTATTATCATTCATCACTTTCTAAAACCCAATTGTAGATTATCACCACCATTTTCCTTTCCTTCTCCTTTTCACTTGACCACTGCTGAACAAAGCTATACAATTGAATTAGCTGGATTCACTAATCTCAGTTTGCTCTAATTTCCAAATGACAATCTTTTTCTCAACCCTGCATGATATTTCTTTCTCTTTTCTAAACTTACTTTTTTTATTAAAGCTTTTTATTTACAAAACATATGCATGGGTAATTTTTCAATATTGACCCTTACAAAACTTTCTGTTCCAAATTATCCCGTCTTTCCCCTCACCCCCTCCCCAGATGGCAGGTAGTCCAATACATGTTAAATATGTTAAAATATGTGTTAAATCCAATATATGTACACATATTTATGCAGTTATCTTGCTGCACAAGAAAAAAAAATTGGATCAAGAAGGAAAAAACCTAAGAAAGAAAACAAAGTGCAAACAACAACAGAAAGAGTGAGAATGCTATGTTGTGGTCTACACTCAGTTCCCACAGTACTGTCTCTGGGTGTAGATGACTCTCTTCATCATTGGACAATTGGAACTGTAAACCTAATTTTCTTTCCCTAAATTCCTTTAAATTATCTTTTTTTAAGTTCTCTCAGGGACATGTTGCCTTATACATTGAGACAATTAGATTATATATTTGGGATGTTCTCCCACCAATAACAGCATGAAAAATCTAAAACAATTATGTATATTTCCTTTTCTCTTAAATGTTATATTTCCAATCTTGTCACCCAGTCTATCCTCCTTTTTACAAGCTTGAAGGGAAAAGGCTGCTATTCTCCTTGTAAAGGTCAATTCCTCTATGGCTACTCTTGAGTTCATTTCAATCCCAACTCCCAAATTTTATCCCTTTAAACATTCTCTATTTCTCAATTTCATTCATCCTTGACTGAATCCCACTCTTATACTTAAAAAGTTTTACAGATCTCTCCCATTTGTAATAAAAAAAACTTTTTTACTTGACTCTATAATCCCATCAAGCACTTGTCCTAATATCTATGATAGCATCTTGCCTTTCTCAGCCAGACTCCTAGAAAAAGGCTATGAACACTCATTGTTTATCTTTTTCACCTCTGACTCTTCCAGGCTCTTGCATTCTGGCTTCCAATATAAATACTCATATTAACCTAATCTCTCAATTGCTAAAGCCATGTTTTTTCCCCTAGTTGTCAGCCTTTTTGTTCTATGTAGTACCTCATGCTCCTCTACCTGCATAATCAATACTTCCTAGACTTTTGTAACATTGATGTATCCTAGTCATCCTGGTAGCAATTTATTTACTTTTCAGATTCCTTTGTGGGATCATCAATATGCAGTCACCTTAATATAAGTATACCCCTGATTCTACTTTGGAGCTACTTTTCACTAGTAATATCAAGATATAAATGACATGATGTGGGCAGTTACCAATACTCATCAAAAATCATGATCATTTGTAATAAAGTAGTGAAGAGATTAATATACTTTGGGATACAGCCTGTCCTAGGTTCCAGAGTTAATATCAAGAGTTGATGTATCACATCTACTATCACATAAGATATCTGGCTCATCAGCCACAATACCCCATTTTCCAATCCTTGAACTCCATTAGTGGAAGAATATATCATTTTTGTCCCAATAGAGCCCTCTACTAAGGGACAATCTCCTTCTTTCAAGAGGATTGGTTAGTTAATACCCCCGACCTTGAAAAGTAAGGCACTACTAGAAATTTTAACCTTTCACTTCAACTCATTCTGAGAACATGTTGTCCAAAGACAACTTAGATAACTTACTAGGAATAATGTGAAAGAATTTTATCAATCCCAGAATACAGTAAGAAAAGGTCTTATAGGATAACTGTCTATGAGATTTGCTTCTCTTCCTATCATGTTAATCATTTTTTTATAATTGTTTATTTAATTTTTATTTTATTTTATAATTATAACTTTTTTTTGACAGTACATATGCATGGGTAATTTTTTACAACATTATCCCTTGCACTTACTTCTGTTTAGATTTTTTCCCTTCCTCCCCCAACCTCCTCCCCCTAGATGGCAGGCAGTCTTATACATGTTAAATATATGACAATATATTCTAGATACAAATTATGTGTGTAGAACCGAATTTCTTGTTGCACAGGAAGAATTGGATTCAGAAGGTAAAAATCACAGTTTACACTCATTTCCCAGTGTTCCTTTTCTGGATATAGCTGATTCTGTCCATCATTGATCAATTGGAATTGGATTGGCTCTTCTCTATGTTGAAGATATCCACTTCCATCAGAATACATCCTCGTACAATATCATTGTTGAAGTGTATAAGGATCTTCTGGTTCTTCTCGTTTCACTTAGCATCAGTTGATGTAAGTCTCTCCAAGCCTCTCTGTATTTCTCCTGTTGGTCATTTCTTACAGAACAATAATATTCCATAACATTCATATACCATAATTTACCCAACCATTCTCCAATTAATGGACATCCATTCATCTTCCAGCTTCTAGCCACTATGAAAAGGGCTGCCACAAACATTTTGGCACATACAGGGCCCTTTCCCTTCTTTAGTATTTCTTTAGGATATAAGCCCAGCAGTAGTATGGCTGGGTCAAAGGGTATGCACACTTTGATAACTTTTTGGGCATAATTCCAGATTGCTCTCCAGAATGGTTGGATTCTTTCACAACTCCACCAACAATGCAGAAGTGTCCCAGTTTTCCCACAGTCCCTCCAACATTCATCGTTATTTGTTCCTGTCATCTTAGCCAATCTGACAGGCGTGTAATGATATCTCAGAGTTGTCTTAATTTGCATTACTCTGATCAATAGTGATTTGGAACACTCTTTCATATGGTTGGAAATAGTTTTAATTTCATCATCTGAAAATTGTCTGTTCATATCCTTTGACCATTTATCAATTGGAGAATGGCTTGATTTCTTATAAATTAAAGTCAATTCTCTGTATATTTTGGAGATGAGGCCTTTATCAGAACCTTTAACTGTAAAAGTGTTTTCCCAATTTATTACTTCCCTTCTAATCTTGTTTGCATTAGTTTTGTTGGTGCAGAAACTTTTTAATTTGGTGTAATCAAAATTTTCTATTTTGTGATCAATAATGGTCTCTAGTTCTCCCTTGGACACAAACTCCTTCCTCCTCCACAAGTCTGAGAGGTAAACCATCCCATGTTCCTCCAATTTATTTATGATTTCGTTCTTTATGCCTAAATCTTGGACCCATTTTGATCTAATCTTAGTATGTGGTGTTAAATGTGGGTCTATGCCTAGTTTCTGCCATACTAATTTCCAGTTTTCCCAGCAGTTTTTGTCAAATAATGAATTCTTATCCCAAAATTTGGGATCTTTGGGTTTGTCAAACACTAGATTGCTATTTTTATCCACTATCTTGCCCTGTGAACCTAACCCATGCCACTGATCAACTAGTCTATTTCTTAGCCAACACCAAATGGTTTTGGTGACTGTTGCTTTATAATACAGTTCTAGATCAGGTACAGCTAGACCACCTTCACTTAATTTTTTTTCATTACTTCCCTTGAAATTCTCGACCTTTTTATTGTTCCATATGAATTCGGTTGTTATTTTTTCTAGGTTATTAAAATAGTTTCTTGGAAGTCTGATTTGTATAGCACTAAATAAATAGATTAGTTTAGGGAATATTGTCATCTTAATTATATTCGCTCGGCCTATCCAAGAGCACTCAATGTCTTTCCAATTACTTAAATCTAACTTTATTTTTGTGGCAAGTGTTTTGTAATTTTGCTCATATTCCTGACTCTCCTTTGGTAGATATATTCCCAAATATTTTATACTATCGACCGTTATTTTGAATGGAATTTCTCTTTGTATCTCTTGCTGTTGGATTGTGTTAGTAATGTATAAAAATGGTGAGGATTTATGTGGATTTATTTTGTATCCTGCAACTTTGCTAAAATTCTGAATTATTTCTAATAGTTTTTTAGAAGAGTCTTTGGGGTTCTCTAAGTATACCATCATGTCATCTGCGAAAAGTGATAATTTGATTTCCTCATTTCCTACTCTAATTCCTTGAATCTCTTTCTCGGCTCTTATTGCTGAGGCTAGAGTTTCTAGTACTATATTGAAAAGTAATGGTGATAGTGGGCAACCTTGTTTCACTCCTGATCTTATAGGGAAAGGTTCTAGTTTATTGCCATTACATATGATGTTTACTGAAGGTTTTAAATATATGCTCCTTATTATTTTAAGGAATAGTCCATTTATTCCTATACTCTCAAGCGTTTTTAGTAGGAATGGATGTTGGATTTTATCAAATGCTTTTTCTGCATCTATTGAGATGATCATATGGTTTTTATTAATTTGATTATTAATATAGTCAATTATACTAATAGTTTTCCTAATATTAAAACAGCCCTGCATTCCTGGTATAAATCCCACTTGGTCATAGTGTATTATCTTGGGGATGATTTTCTGAAGTCTATTTGCTAATATCTTATTTAAGATTTTAGCATCAATATTCATTAAGGAAATTAGTCTATAGTTTACTTTCTCAGTTTTTGATCTACCTGGTTTAGGTATCAGTACCATGTCTGTGTCATAGAAGGAATTTGGTAGGACTCCTTCAATCCCTATTTTTTCAAATAGTTTACATAGCATTGGAGTTAGTTGTTCTTTAAATGTTTGGTAGAATTCACATATAAATCCATCTGGTCCTGGGGACTTTTTCTTAGGATGTTGGTTAATAGCTTGGTCTATTTCTTTTTCTGAGATGGGACTATTTAGACTACTTATTTCTTCCTTTGTTAATCTGGGCAAGCTATATTTTTGAAGGTATTCTTCCATTTCATTTAAGTTATCGGATTTATCGGCTTAAAGTTGAGCAAAGTAACTCCTAACTATTGTTCTAATTTCCTCTTCATTAGTGGTGAGTTCACCCTTTTCATTTTCAAGACTAACAATTTGCTTTTTCTCTTTCCTTTTTTAAATCAGGTTTACTAAGGATTTGTCTATTTTGTTGGTTTTTTCATAGAACCAACTCTTAGTTTTATTAATTAATTCAATAGTTTTTTTACTTTCAATTTTATTAATCTCACCTTTTATTTTTTGAATTTCAAGCTTTGTGTTTGTCTGGGGGTTTTTAATTTATTCCTTTTCTAGCAATTTTAGTTGTAAGCCCAATTTGTTGGCCCTCTCTTTCTCTATTTTATGCAAGTAGGCTTGTAGAGATATAAAACTTCCCCTTATTACTGCTTTGGCTGTATCCCACACATTTTGGTATGATGTCTCATTATTGTCATTTTCTTGGGTGAAGTTATTAATTATGTCTATGATTTGCTATTTTACCCAATCATTCTTTAGTATAAGATTATTTATTTTCCAATTATTTTTTGGTCTATTTTCCCCTGACTTTTTATTAAATGTAATTTTGATTGCATTGTGGTCTGAAAAGGATGCATTTATCATGTTAATTATTAATTTTGTTTTCTTTGAAAGATAACAAAGATTTAGAGTTTAGCTAGTCCAGGGAGCTAAAAGTCAAGGTATGGCTCTCTTGTCACAACTTTCAAATGTTTTCAGCTATGATGACATAGCTTTCTCATAACTTAAAGGTACAAAAAGGCTCAATCAAATGCAGTTTGGAGGCCTTCAGACTTGGCATGTGTCCCAAGACCATTTGACTCACTATATCTTATTCAGCTGATCAATCACATTTCTGTATAGAAGCCTCTCTCTCTCTCTCTCTGTGTATATGTATAAACTATCCAACTAATGTTCTTATTGAATATACTAAATCTAAGTAAAATGTTTTGTTACCTGTTTAATGACTTATGAGAATGTCATTTTGTTCCAACCCCAAACCTTAGATAATGGAAACCAACCTGAATTGGATATTGCCATGAAAAACAAACGGAGGTTATGATGGGTTAGCTTTCATTGTTATCAGTGCCAGTGGACTATCTGTTGTCCCTTTGTTTCATAGCTAAGCACTATTACTAGCCCTCTAAGGGGACTTAGAGTTTAGAAGACCAGGAATTAATATACAGTCATACTTTTAGGAAGAATCCCATGAGTGAGTCTTCCTTTGGAGGAAAGATTGTCTCTTTAATTGAGGCACTTGAATTAGAGTATAGTTTGCCCCATTAAAGCTCATTAAACACCAGTCAGTCACTTGTATAGGAGAGGTGTGGCAAATAGGAGACCAGAACCAGATTTAAATCTAATCTGGAAATATTTATAAAAAATAAATAAAATACAATAGAACATAATGTTAATGTGTTTTGAATTTTTAAATTTAATATATTAAATTTTCCCAATTACATTTTATATATATTTGTATATAAAACTTCTGAGATCCAAATTCTATCCCTATCTCTCTCCTTCCCCTCCCTGATATTATATTATAAACAGAAATAGATTGGTCATATGCAATTATGTAAAATATTTCCATATCAGTCATTTTGTATCAGAAGACTCAAATAAAAGAAAAATAAAAAAAGAAAAAAAATCATGTTTCAGTCTGTATTCAAACTATCATTTCTTTCTCGAAGGCAGATAGTATGCTTTATAATTAATCCTTTGGATGGTTATATTGTCAAGAATAAGTGAGTTATTAACAATTTTTCATTGTACTGTGTACAATATTTTCCTGGTTCTACTCACTTTGTAGCAGTTCATGTAAGTCTTTCTAGGTTTTTCTGAAATCATCATGCTTATAATTTCTTACAGCACAATAATCATATACTATCAGAATCATAAACCACAACTTGTTCAGTAATCCCCAAATGATGGCACCACTTCTTAACCAATATGTAATTTTTCTAAGTCAAGATTCAGTCAGCAGAAATGTTTATGTACATATTAATGGTTCTATTTCTATGTGAGTTTAACCTATTTGGTGTAGGATACACCCAAGGAGAAACTCTTCTACCAAAGCAGATTAGTATTTTCTCCATAATTTATAGCATGAGATGGCTATTTGGGTGCACTGAAAAGTAAAGTGATTTTTTTGAGGATCATGTAGTTATTATTAGAAGCTGGGATTGACGTTCTCCAATTGATAAATGGTCAAAGGATATAAACAGACAAGTTTCAGATGATAAAATTCAAACTATTTCCACTTATATGAAAGAGTGTTCCAAATCACTATTGATCAGAGAAATGCAAATTAAGACAACTCTGAGATACCACTACACACCTGTCAGATTGGCTAAGATGACAGGAACAAAAAATGATGAATGTTGGAGGGGATGTGGGAAAACTGGGACACTGATACATTGTTGGTGGAGTTGTGAAATAATCCAACCATTCTGGAGAGCAATCTGGAATTATGCCCAAAAAGTTATCAAAATGTGCATACCCTTTGATCCAGCAGTGCTACTACTGGGCTTATAGCCCAAGGAAATACTAAAGAAGGGAAAGGGACCTCTTTGTGCCAAAATGTTTGTGGCTGCCCTTTTTGTCGTGGCTAGAAATTGGAAAATGAATGGATGCCCATCAATTGGAGAATGGTTGGGTAAATGGTGGTATATGAATGCTATGGAATATTACTGTTATGTAAGAAATGGACAGCAGGAGGAATACAGAGAGGCTTGGAGAGACTTACATCAACTGATGCTGAGTGAAATGAGCAGAACTAGGATATCATTATACACTTCAACAACAATACTATATGAGGATGTATTCTGATAGAAGTGGATATCTTCAACATAGAGAAGAGCCAATCCAATTCCAATTGATAAATGAAGGACAGAATCAGCTACACCCAGAGAAGAAACACTGGGAAATGAATGTAAACTGTTAGCATTTTTTGTTTTTCTTCTCAGATTATTTTTACCTTCCGAATCCAATTCTTCCTTTGCAGCAACAACAACAACAACAAAATTCGTTTCTGCACATATGTATTGTACCTAGGATATACTATAACATATTTAATATGTATAGGAATGCCTGCCATCTAGGGGAGGGGATGGAGGGAAGGAGGGGGAAATTCAGGAACAGAAGGGAGCACAAGGGATAATGTTGTAAAAAATCACCTGTACTGTCAAAAAATGTTATAATTATAAAATTAATTAAAAAAAAAGAAGCTGGGCTTGAATCCAGATCTTCCCGATTGAGCCCAACTTTCTTATTCTGCTTAACTCCACTTCTTTTCATGATAAATACTACAAATACTATTCTTATTTTGTAAATTAGGAAGCCAACATGCAGAAAAGCCGCATTCTGATATGAATTCATAGGCCAAAGTAATATATATTAAAGTTCTCAATACATTAAAAGTTACAACTTTCTGAATCTAAAATGTTTTTCAAATAGCAATATGTTCTCTTTTGTAGTAATTAGTTATTTTACGTAGTTTGGCAATGAGGTCAAAAGATATTGACATATGTTCTTTTATTGTTCAACATGAAGCCACAATTTCATTACATTTGATATTAAGCATTCCTTTGATGAACAGTCCATTTTTCCAAGTCCAGCCTTAATTATAGCCCATAGTTTTTAAATAGAGTTTAAATCAGGTATGTTCTTGTTTTATTAAAGCATGCTTTTTCTATAACTCTTGCATAAATAATTAAACTTTTAATGATTTGTGGAATGGACAAAAGTTCATGTTTCAATATTCTATCACTATTTGGGAGTTTCTATAATTCCAGAACAATTCTCTTTCTCATTACCTCAATTGGGACTAAAATCAAATATATTATCAGAGTTCATAATTTGTTCAAAGGAGATGAAACTTTAAAGCCTAATGGATGTGGAAAATGTACAAAACATTTTTGGTGGTGTATATTTTACTGTCTGAGAAACCCAGGTGTCACAAACTTGCGTGGATTTTTCTGACAATAGTTTTGACATAACCTTCTATAAAAATCTGAGTTTCATTACTTAAAAAATACCTTTTTTCCCAACCTTTAGCATTTTAGTTTTTATATTGTGTTTCTGAAGGATTTTTTTCTTTCATATCACTTATTTAGCAGTTATTTCTTTGCTAGTCATCATCCTTCCAACAATAAGAACCGTGTATTACATTATACAGGAATTAGTAACAATCCCTCCAAGTTGTATCTTATTCAGGACAGTTCTTCCTCCTCTACTCCTTCCCCAACACTATTTAGCTCTGATCAAAGCAACTAGGCTCTTCATGCCTCTGGAATTCATAACAGCTGTCTCTCCACAACTGGATAGCTTCATCTCAGGATCACTCTTCTGTTACCTATATATAAAGGAGAAAACCCAAAAAGGAAAGGGCGTCTGAACTCCTAACCCCAGGCTCATGTTGCCTACCTAAGCAAATGTTTCACCTGACATATAAATTTAGTTGCTGGGGGCGGAGCCAAGATGGCAGAGAAGATACACGCCACTGTGTAAGCTCCTTTCTTCCCACACAACCAAGTAGATTTAATCAGCCTCAGAAATAGCTTTGGACTGATAGAATCCACAAGGACTGGAAGCAGGACTTACCAGCTGAAGAGAATCTGGAGTTTCAGCAGAAAAGGTCAGCTCCCAGGGGAGGAAGAAGAGAGGCCAGTGCAGACGGTGGGGTAATGGCACACTGCGCTTGTCGCGATGGGGAGGGCTCTGGGATCAGAGAATCCACTGACATAAAAGAATCCGGCACAGGCTGTTAGTTCTTCTCTGCTTATAAAACAGCAGTTCAGAGGAGAAATATAAGCCACTTTAAAATTTAAAACTAGATCTTAAAATTGGATCTTCCCGGATCCCAGGGGTGACTCAGCAGATCTCAGGCACTGGGGGTGTGGCCGACATAGGCAATCCAGTCTTTCACCTTCGGGGTAGTTAAGAGATTGAAGAGTGGGTGGGGTGGTAACTCATAGTGCCTGGCTTGGCTGGCTGGAGGCTGTGGAACGGAAGTCCCAGAGAAGCGGAGCCTTTGAACTAGGTACTGCGGTTTCTGGCAGACACTTCCCAGTTTGAGTGCAGGGGCTTTTCACGTCACCTGCTGCGGACATCCACGCCCCACTGGGACACATAGGCTAGGCTTTGAGTCGCCTTTACTGTTCAGTCTCAACCTCAGGGAAGCCACTAAAACACAGCGTCCTTAAGGCACAGCAGTGCTGGTCACCTCTGAGGCACTTCCAGGGAGGGGGTGGGGAACTCTCTCCCAGAGCTTTCTCTTAGCTCAGGCACAGGGGCCGCTGCATCCATCTGGTCTGGGAGGAAGCTGGTAAAGAAATAAATAAATAATTTCCTACCCCAGGGACAGACCCCAAAAGATTTTTAAAGTATGAGCAAGAAGCCCAAAAAAACCATAGATTCCTTCTACACAGAGAAAGAGCGGGTATCCAACCCCGAGGAAGTTAACAGCAGAGAGTCAGCAGATAACAACCTAAAAGGGAACGATTCCTGCCCCCCATCACATAACTCTCTCCATGAAGAGACTATTAAAAAGTTAAGAGAGTTTGAAGAAAAATGGGGAAAGGAAAGGGAAGCTATCATAGAGAATAACAACATCCTGAAATTGGAGTTGGAAAAAATAAAGAATTCACAGGAGATGCAGGGAAACAAAATTAGTGAATTAGAAAAAGTAAAAAAACATCAGAGGAAAATAGGATTTCTGAATTGGAGAAGATAAAAAGTCCCAAGAAAATAGGATTTCTGAATTGGAAAAAGAAAATAATTCTCAAAAAATTAGGGAAATGGAAAAAAATTCAATAGAGCAAAATAATTCATTTAAAAACGAAATTGGGCATTTACAAAAAGAACTAAAAACTGTGAAAGAAGAAAATAACTCCTTAAAAGTCAGGATGGAACAAATAGAAATGAATGATTCACAGAGAACCCAAGAATCAGTCAAACAAAACAAAAAAAAAAAAAATGAGAAATTGAAGAACAACGTCAAATACTTACTGGGAAAATCTATAGACCTGGAAAATAGATCTAGGAGAGATAATCTGTGGATCATTGGACTTCCCAAAAACTATGACCAAAAAAAGAGCTTAGATTCTATTTTACAGGAAATTATCAAAGAGAACTGTCCAGAGATAATAGAAACAGAGGGGAAAGTAGATGTTGAAAGAATTCATCGAACTTCATCTGAAATAGACCTTAAAAAAAGAACACCACGGAATATTGTGTCTAAGCTGCAGAATTACCACACAAAGGAGAAAATCCTGCAAGCAGCTAGAAAAAAAACAATTTAAATACCAAGGTGCCACAATAAGGGTCACACAAGATCTGGCTGCCTCCACATTAAAAGATAGAAGGGCCTGGAACCTGATATCCCGAAAGGCAAAAGATCAAGGATTGCAACCAAGAATAAAGTACCCAGCTAAGTTTAGCATCATTTTCCATGGAAGAAGATGGTCATTCAATGAAATAGAGGAATTCCATATGTTTCTAAGAAAAAAACCAGACTTAAACAAAAAATTTGGTCTACATCCACAAGACTGAAGAGAAACAGAAAAAGGTACACAGAACCCTTGAGACCTGTAACTCTGTTGTGGGTATATAGAAAGTACGCATGGATAATTTGATTTTACTGATATAAAAGAAAAAAAAAAGGAGGGGGTGTAGTAAAGGGAAGGGGGTAATATCAGAAAAAAGGAAGGGTGTGATAAAAAGAGGGAAACGACATCCCAGGAAGAGGCATAGAAAATACACCATATTTGAGGGAATTTAGAGAGGGGGAGAATCATTGTGTAAATCTTACTCTCATCAGAAGAGGCTCAAAGAGGAAATAATTGTCATATTTGTTTTTCAGATAATTCTCTCTCACCTCATTAAAAGGGGGGAGAGGAAAAGGGAAAAGGAAAAGGAGAATAAGGGAAGGGATGTGGAGGGAGGGGGGAGGGATACTAAAAAAAAGGGAGGGCTGTGCATCATTAGGGGGGTCTATAAATTAAATATTGGGGAAGCGGTTCAGTGGGGTCAAGGGAAAAAGCAAAATCTGGGGATAATATGATGGCAGGAAATACAGAATTAGTAATTTTAACTGTAAATCTGAATGGGATGAATGCTCCCATCAAACGGAGAGGGATAGCAGACTGGATCAAAAATCAGAACCCTACAATATGTTGTTTACAGGAAACACACTTAAAGCAGGGAGATACATATAGAGTAAAGGTAAAAGGTTGGAGCATAATCTATTATGCTTCAGGTAAAGCCAAAAAAGCAGGGGTAGCTATCCTTATCTCAGATCAAGCAAAAGCAGAAGTTGATCTAATTAAAAGAGATAAGGAAGGAAACTATATCCTGCTGAAAGGTAGCATAAATAATGAAGCCATATCGATACTAAACATATATGCACCAAGTGGTATAGCATCTAACTTTCTAAAGGAAAAGTTAAGAGAGTTGCAAGAAGAAATAGACAGTAAAACTATAATAGTGGGAGATCTCAACCTTGCACTCTCAGATTTAGACAAATCAAACCACAAAACAAACAAGAAAGAAATTTAAAAAGTAAATAGAACATTAGAAAAACTAGGTATGATAGACCTTTGGAGAAAAATGAATGGCAATAGAAAGGAATATACTTTCTTCTCAGCAGTTCATGGATCCTATTCAAAAATTGACCATATATTAGGACATAAAGATCTCAAAATTAAATGTAGGAAGGCAGAAATAATAAATGCCTTCTTCTCAGACCACAATGCAATAAAAGCTATATTCAGTAAAAAGTTAGGGGTAAATAGACCAAAAAGTAATTGGAAACTGAATAATCTCATCTTAAAGAATGACTGGGTGAAAGAGCAAACTATAGAAACAATTAATAATTTCCCCCAAGATAATGACAATGATGAGACATCATACCAAAATCTGTGGGATACAGCTAAAGCAGTAATAAGGGGAAATTTTATATCTTTAGAAGCTTATTTGAAGAAAATAGAGAAAGAGAAGATTAACGAATTGGGCTTGCAACTTAAAAGGCTAGAAAAAGACCAAATTAAAAACCCCCAACCAAAAATTAAACTTCAAATACAAAAATTAAAAGGAGAAATCAATAATATTGAAAGTAAAAAAAAAACTATTGAATTAATAAATAAAACCAAGAGTTGGTTTTATGAAAAAGCCAATAAAATAGATAAACCTTTGGTAAATCTGATCAGAAAAAAGAAAGAGGAAAATCAAATTGTTAGTCTTACAAATGAAAAGGGGGATCTTTCCACCAATGAAGAGGAAATTAGAGAAATAATGAGTTACTTTGCCCAACTTTATGCCAATAAATTTGATAACTTAAGTGAAATGGATGACTTCCTCCAAAAACATAGGCTTCCTAGATTAACAGAGGAGGAAATAAATTGCTTAAATAGTCCCATTTCAGAAAAAGAAATAGAACAAGCTATTAATCAACTCCCCAGGAAAAAATCCCCAGGACCAGATGGATTTACATGTGAATTCTACCAAACATTTAAAGAACAATTAGCCTCAATGCTATATAAAGTATTTGAAAAAATAGGGGATGAAGGAGTCCTTTCAAACTCCTTTTATGACACAGACATGGTACTGATACCTAAACCAGGTAGATCGAAAACTGAGAAAGAAAATTATAGACCAATCTCCTTAATGAATATTGATGCTAAAATCTTAAATAAGATATTAGCAAAAAGACTTCAGAAAATCATCTCCAAGATAATACACTATGATCAAGTAGGATTCATACCAGGAATGCAGGGCTGGTTTAATATTAGGAAACCTATTAGTATATTTGACCATATTAATAATCAAATTAAAAAAAAAAAACATATGACCATCTCAATAGATGCAGAAAAAGCATTTGACAAAATCCAACATCCATTCCTACTAAAAACTCTTGAGAGTATAGGAATAAATGGGTTATTCCTTAGAATAATCAGGAGCATATATTTAAGACCTTCAGTAAGCATAATATACAATAGAAATAAACTACAACCTTTCCCAGTAAGATTAGGAGTGAAACAAGGTTGCTCACTATCACCATTACTATTCAATATAGTACTAGAAATGCTAGCCTCGGCAATAAGAGCCGAGAAAGAGATTCAAGGAATTAGAGTAGGAAATGAGGAAATCAAACTATCACTCTTTGCAGATGACATGATGGTATACTTAGAGAACCCCAAAGACTCTGCTAAAAAGCTATTAGAAATAATTCAGAATTTTAGCAAAGTGGCAGGATACAAAATAAATCCACATAAATCCTCAGCATTCTTATATATCACCAACAAAATGCAACAGCAAGAGATACAAAGAGAAATTCCATTCCAAACAAATGTTGAGAGTATAAAGTATTTGGGAATCCATCTACCAAATAATAGTCCGGAATTATATGAAAAAAATTACAAAACACTTGCCAAAAAAATAAAGTCAGATTTAAATAATTGGAAAGACATTCAGTGCTCTTGGATAGGCCGAGCGAATATAATAAAGATGACAATACTCCCCAAACTAATCTATTTATTTAGTGCTATACCAATCAGACTCCCAAGAAACTATTTTAATGACCTAGGAAAAATAACAACAAAATTCATATGGAAGAATAAAAGGTCGAGAATTGCAAGGGAACTAATGAAAAAAAAGTCAGAGTAAGGTGGTCTAAGTGTACCTGATCTAAAGCTATATTATATAGTAGCAGTCACCAAAACCATGTGGTACTGGCTAAGAAATAGAACGGTAGATCAGTGGAACAGATTAGATACAAAGGACAAAAAAGGGTACATCTATAGCAATCTAATCTTTGACAAACCCAAAGATACTAACATTAGGGACAAAAATTCATTATTCGGAAGAAACTGTTGGGAAAACTGGAAATTAGTATGGCAGAAATTAGATATGGACCCACACTTAACACCATATACCAAGATAAGAGCAAAATGGGTCCATGATTTAGGCATAAAGAATGAGATAATAAATAGATTAGAGGAACACAGAATAGTCTACCTCTCAGACCTGTGGAGGAGGAAGGAATTTATGACCAGAGGAGAATTAGAGATCATTATTGATCACAAAATAGAAGATTTTGATTACATCAAACTAAAAAGTTTCTGTACAAACAATACTAATGCAAACACGATTAGAAGGGAAGTAACAAATTGGGAAAATATTTTTAAAAGTAAAGGTTCTGACAAAGGTCTCATTTCCAAAATATATAGAGAACTGACCCTGATTTATAGGAAACCAAACCATTCTCCAATTGATAAATGGTCAAGGGATATGAACAGACAATTCTCAGATGATGAAATTGAAACTATTTCCACTCATATGAAAGAGTGTTCCAAATCACTACTGATCAGAGAAATGCAAATTAAGACAACTCTGAGATACCCCTACACACCTGTCAGATTGGCTAAAATGACAGGAACAAATAATGATGAATGTTGGAGGGGATGTGGGAAAACTGGGACACTGATACATTGTTGGTGGAGTTGTGAAAGAATCCAGCCATTCTGGAGAGCAATTTGGAACTATGCCCAAAAAGTGGTCAAACTGTGCATACCCTTTGACCCAGCATTGCTGTTATTGGGATTATATCCCAAAGAAATACTAAAGAGTGGAAAGGGACCTGTATGTGCCAAAATGTTTGTGGCAGCTCTTTTTGTTGTAGCTAGAAACTGGAAGTTGAATGGATGTCCATCATTTGGAGAATGGTTGGGTAAATTGTGGTATATGAAGGTTATGGAATATTATTGCTCTGTAAGAAATGACCAGCAGGAGGAATACAGAGAGGCTTGGAGAGACTTACATCAACTGTTGCTGAGTGAAATGAGCAGAACCAGAAGATCACTATACACTTCAACAATGATATTGTACGAGGATGTATTCTGATGGAAGTGGATATCTTCAACATAGAGAAGAGCCAATCCAATTCCAATTGATCAATGATGGACAGAATCAGTTATATCCAGAAAAGGAACACTGGGAAGCGAATGTAAATTGTTAGCACTACTGTCTATCTATCCAGGTTACTTATACCTTAGGAAACTAATAATTAATGTGCAACAAGAAAATGGTATTTACACATATATATTGTATCTAGGTTATATTGTAATAAATGTAAAATGTATGGGATTATCTGCCATGGGGGGGGAGGGAGTAGAGGGAGGGAGGGGATAATTTGGAAAAATGAATAAAAAAAAAGAAAAAAGAAAAAAATATGCAATAAATACACATTAAAAAAATAAATTTAGTTGCTATGGTGTTAGGGATAAGGGTATTGTCTGTCTTCCATCAGCAATCCCTCCCCATTCCAGAATTTTATAAATGAGAGTTAATTGGCTCGTGGGAGGGAACAAAACAAAATGTGCTTCTTGTTTGTAAACTAATTATAAATCATCTCCTACTGCATCACAGGGGTAAGTGATCAATAAAGGGCTAATCTTGTCAATCTAAAATTCTTTCAGTACTGAGGCAGCATAAAGTTGACTGAGTCAACCTATGGACAGGACAACACTTCACATGCTTCTTTTATACATATATTTTTTCCTTTGTGCCTTTTTAATTTTTGTGGTGAAGAAAATTAAGTGTGTGCATGTATGCATGTGTGTGTGTTTTAAAGTTTCATGCCTGATACATGAATTTGTCCACTGAGTAACTTTGTGGAAGAGAAACATTTTACTAACATTTAAGAAGATATATTATCCTTAATTTTAAAGTGTATGGTTGGAATGGATGTCACATGTGTAGAAAAGGCCCACTAGTTTACAAGGGAGGCTTTTGTTATGTGACTCACAAAGAGGCATAATGACATCTCTAGTTTCTTCTCACCCAATCTTTCACCAAAGGAGGTTTCCATTGCTGTCAGGAGAGAAAGCAGAAGACTGGGCCTGGAGACCACCACTCTACTCTTCTCAGAGAAAGGAGGTTCCAGGCTACAAGTATATTTATCTGTTCCTTTAAATATTATTCATCTCAATTCTGAAAGATGTGGTTCTTTTCAACAGCAAGATGATTCAGGCCAGTTCCAATGGTCTTGTAATGGAGAGAGCCATCTGTACCCAGAGAGAGGATTGTGGGGATTGAGTATGAATGACAATATAGTATTTTCACTTTTTTGGTATATTTTGCTTGCATTTTGTTTTGTTTCTCATTTTTTGCTTTCTTTTATCTTATGTTTTTGTGCAGCATGATAGTTATGGAAATATGTATAAAAGAATAACATATATTGGATTACTTGCCATCTCAGGTGGAGAAAAAAAATAGAATATAAGGTTTCTTTTTATATTTTCCAGTCTTTTCCTTCAGCAATCTGGAATGGGGTTTTCCCTTTTCCCTCTTAAAGTTGGAAGCTGACTGGACACAATGTTTAAAGAAGAGAGATCCTTGAAAGAGTACCCCTTGTTGAGTCAGGATTGGCAAAGAACTGAAGCTTTTATGTCTTTAGCAAACTCTGCTCTGCTCCTCACATAAAGCAGGCCCTTCATCTCCACCAATAAGATAGTTAACCACAAATTTTGCAGGATAAATAAATGGAAGCATTCAGGAGTCATAGAGAGCCTAAGAATTAAGGGCCAGTACCTGCATAGATTTTTTTATCTCATCCTCAAGCATGTTATAAATGAACAAACAATGAGTTAAAACTTTAAAGACATGATTTCTCACCTTATTTTTGGCTATTAATAGACATTTAACTTTGAACTAGTCAGTTAACCTGGGTGAGATTGTTACTCATTTGTAAAATGGGCACAAGACCTTTCTATTATACATATCTTCATAACATTGTTAGAATCAAATAATATAATATATGTGAAATATTTTATAAGCTACACAGAATTTTATTCTATAAAGAATTAATATGTTTGTTATTCAGCTACTTATTTATTACGGAGAAATCTCCTTCAATGTTTTCAAGTGCCAACAAGTAGCTTGGTAAGTCTAAAAAGTAAATTGTTTAAAATAAATTAAAATAAAATAGTAAAATAAAAAAAGGATAAACTAAAAAAGTGAAATAAATAAGAAATGATGCTTTCTCATTTAATCCTCCCTATGAGTCATTATGTTCATAACCTTAAAGATAAGCGAACTGAGACTCAGAGAGGTTAAAAATATTAAATCCTCACCATCCAAAAGCTAAATTTTCAGGGGTGGGATTTAATTCCAGGACTTCTGTCATATTTCTCCCATGAGAAAAATAGACAAGTGTATAAGGTCAAGAGAAATAAAGTTTTATTAAAAGTTTTATGTATAAGGTAATGGGAAGTTGAATATTACCAGCTATTCAGTGGTACCCCATAATGTAGGTTGCCTGTTCTATGAATAGTAGACAGAGTTCTAGAATGTGAATTAAGAATGGAATTTTAATCCTGATCCTTTCTCCTAAATCATTATCTTCATACATAATATGATTTCTGGACCTTTTAGAGGGTAAAGACTACCAAATATTAAGTGGATTATGGATTTTCAAAGAATTTAATGTCAGTAATTATAAATAACAAAGCTAAGTAAATATATAGAGAATAAGAAGTTGAATGATAGTGATCATAATATTAAATAAGAAATTGTTGTATGGAATGTTTGATGTTTTCTAGGTAAATGTTTATTTAATCTCTTTCATATTCTGTCCCTCATCTGTAAAACTCAGTTCACAAATTATAAAGGTTCACTATATATTCTTGCTATAAAGACTTAAAAGCTTTTTTTTTTTAAAGTACTTCCTGCTTTGAGTGTATTTTCCTTTGATCCTTCCAAACCTTTGAGAGCTCTCCTTACTCTGCAATACTGTTTTTGTTTTTTTTTCTTGTCTCTGACACTTGTACAACTTTATTGCTTCATTTTTCATAGTTTTACATGTGTCTAGGATGACATGGGACTCACTAACTCTAGATCTTCCAATGAGAACATCATCAGGCCATTCCATTGACCTCTAAAACACTGTTTTTCCAAAGTATTGTCATTTGATGTAACCCAGAAACCCCTGGACTTTGAGAGTCACTCAACCATTGAATGCATATTTGGAACTATTAGGCATTTCTATCCATCCAATACTGAAGACTTTTTGAAGATGTAACCTCCTACAATTAAAATATGCACTGCTTGTAAGCAGGGACTGTTTCATTTCCCCCTTAATTTTATAACTAGAATATAGTAAAATATATGTCTAATAAATGCTTTTTCATCTATAGTTCCTTCTTTTGCTCCTTTCTTTCCTTCTCTCCTGCCTTTCTTCTCTCCTTCCTTTCTTCCCTTCTTTCCCCTCTTTCCCTCTTTCTTTCCTTCCTTCTTTCCTTCCTTATTTCCTTTCTTTTTCTTCCTTCCTTCCTTTCTTTCCTTCCTTTCTTTCCTTCCTTTTTTCTTTCTTTCTTTCTTTCTTTCTTTTCTTCCTTCTTTCCTTCTTTCTTTTTTTCCTTCTTTCCTTCTTTCCTTCTTTCCTTCTTTCCTTCTTTCCTTCTTTCTTTCTTTCTTTTTTTCTTTCTTTCTTTCTTTCTTTCTTTCTTTCTTTCTTTCTTTCTTTCTTTCTTTCTTCTTTCTTTCTTTCTTTCTTTCTTTCTTTCTTTCTTTCTTTCTTTCTTTCTTTCTTTCTTCCTTCCTTCCTTCCTTCCTTCCTTCCTTCCTTCCTTCCTTCCTTCCTTCCTTCCTTCCTTCCTTCCTTCCTTCCTTCCTTCCTTCCTTCCTTCCTTCTTTCTTTCTCTTTCTTTCTTTCTTTCTTTCTTTCTTTCTTTCTTTCTTTCTTTCTTTCTTTCTTTCTTTCTTTCTTTCTTTCTTTCTTTCTTTCTTTCTTTCTTTCTTTCTTTCTTTCTTTCTTTCTTTCTTTCTTTCTTTCTTTCCCAAAATAAACTCAAAGTTTCTTGAGTGTATAAACTATATATCATGTTTCTTTGCATAAACTCATAAAGATGAGTTTAACCCTACAAGGATAATAATGATGACAATTGCTATTAACCTCTCATTTTAAGGAAAGCAAACCTTTCTATATATTTTCTCATGTGATCTTTATAATAATTATGTGAAGTAGGATGCAAGTTCTAACAATCCTTATTTTATAGATGAAGAAACTTGAGACTCAGTGACTTTAAATAATTTGTTCATGGTCACAAAACTAATAAGGGTTAGAGGTAGTATTTACATATAGATCTCTTATCATCTTTTCACTGGAGCAGTCTATTGCCTATTCACATAGTGTCACTGGAATACAGAAACTTTAGAGTTGGAACAGAATTCAATGGTTGTTTAATGTAATTCACACCTCAAATAGAGAGACCTTATGTAAAATAGGTGCTAAATAAATGTGTTATAGGAATCACTGAATAAAAATGTCATATATAAAAGTTAATTTTTAATTATACAAAGATTGAATTTAGCAATTAGAGTAATAGTAGCTTAATAATGGAAGGAATATTAAAAGACATCTAATCCAATTTATAAGCCAAAGCAGAACTATCTTTACAGTATCTCTAGTATATATATATATATATATATATATATATATATATATATATATATATATATATATATATATATCACTGTATCCCATGTAGCCCCTGTTTGAATCAATCTATAATTCGTTACTTGAATCAAAGGAGATAGAAGGTTTTGTTTCTATCATTTTTCAAATCAAGTCATTAATGATTAAACAACTAACCCAAGGTTACACTATCATTCTCAATAAGTTTTTATCCATTGTTTACAACAAAAAAATAGCAAAGACATTTAAATTGTACTTACAAAGTGTCAGGCACTATGATAAGTGCTCTATATTTATTATCTCATTTGATCCTTAGAACAATGCTATGAAATAGGTGCTATTATTACTCTGATTTTGCAGATGAGGAAACAGGTTAATTCCTTGCCCAAGGTCACACATCTAATAAGTACATGAAGTCAAATTTGAACTCAGTTCTTCCAGATAGCAGACAAGACATTCTATCCACTGTGTTCAGAATATTTTGCTAGGTATGGAATTTAAATATATTTCAGTAACCATGGCCTAAAAATGATGTGTCTTTGTATCTCCCATACCAAGAGTATCACCTAATTTAAGATGGAAAATATAAATAAAATTTGCTATCATGCAGATTCTATAAGAGTTGAGATAAGGGGTAAGATTAAAAGAGGACTTGAAAGATGAATGGTACTTAAATTTAAGTTTGGTGGGAGAATGATATGAAAAATATACTTGACTTGTTTTGTTGGACAGGAGTTTATATGTAAATGAAATAAGGCTGGAAAAGTTATTTAGGGCCAGATTTTTAAGGTTCTTGGAATTTTGGACTAAATAGCTTGATTTTTTTCTCTGTAAGAAAAGCAGAGACATTGAAGATCTTTCAAGCAAAGGATTAACTGTATGCAAATCCCATAGCTTAAGTTATTTCCACATGGATCAAAACAGAAAGTCAGTAAAATGGCCAATGACAAAACTATTGTAATAATGCAGATATGAAGAAATGTGGATCAGAACTAGAGTAGGGATTGGAGTAGAAAAGGAGTATAAAACCTAACTCAGATACTTACTTGTGAGACACCTCTGGACACATCATGAGCTTTCAATTTCAGTTTCTTCATTTATCAAATAGAAATAATAGCACCTACTTCATATATATTTTGTGAAAATAAAATGAGATAGTAAATGTAAAGTACCTTGGAAAGCATTAAATCATTATGTTTAGTAGCTAATGATGTTAATTATTATGATTATTATGGTACCAATGACAAAAATGGAAATTCGTGATCTGGGGTTTTCTTAGATATTTTATTATCCCACTACTTCTGTGGAAGTTCTATTTTACATATCATACATTGTCTTTACTGCATATTATATATATGTATATATATTACATACAGAATATTACATATATATATATATATATATAATGACTACTAAATTATATTTGACCTTGAACTTAATCTCAGTGGTATGAGTTGGTAAAAGACAAATATTGTAAAACCACTGGGTGGATCTAGAATCAATGGAATAAGTCCTGAGTAGGTCTTCAAAGGAGCTGATTATGGTCCTATAGAAAGTGAATATTTTTAGATACTTCTCTTTTGGTGAAAAAAAAACAAACAGCATTCCCTCAGAGATATGACTTGAAAAACAACATAATTTGGCTTTCAATAACCATAAGATAAATGATAGATTATTTTTAAATTTCTACACCTCTATTTGTAAGGACTTTTGTTATAGCCCTGTTTTTTCAGTAATTTGACTTATTTCAATATATTAGAAGGCCTTATTGAAATTTAATATGGCAAGCATTTTACTTAGGGCCACAGGCATGTGGCACAGAGCAGAATAATAAATAAAATCCATTTATAAAAAACAACACAGGATATTTTTTAAAGGACTCATGTGTTTACATGTAGTATACTTTATCCAACTGCAAAAATATTAGTCGGTGAATTAATGTCAGTGTTAAGCTGTCTTTTGGCTTCTGACCAACATAAATGATTTAGGCAAAACTAGTTCTCATTGTAAACTAATTAAATTTGCCGATGACACAAAATATACAGTAATGTGTGAACAACATACACAGTTGAAAAATATTCGAGTATTTATCTAACACATACATTCTTTTACTTTCCTTCATTAGCCAAATACCTTATCTATATTTATTTTCTATTTGTGTTTGGTATTAACCATTTTGTAATTAGTAACAGGCAGTAATAATATTAATAACAATAATAAATATCACTGCTTAGACTCAGAAGAAACTGATATGTAAATATCACCTCTGAAATTTACTAGCTGTATGACCATTTGCAAGTCACTTAATCTATCAGTGACTTAGTTTCCTCATATGTGCAATGGATATATGTTCTTTAGTAACTCTCTCAAAGGCTTTTTGTGAAGATGAAATGAAATGGTACATATAAAAAATTTTGCAAACTTTTAAATGGTAGATAAATGGTTGCTATTATCATTAGCATCACAATCATTATAGGATTGTATTAGTTTGTATGGACGTTACATAATAGTATATACTCAAGGTATTTCTTTTTCCCCCATTTAAGAGTATTTTATTTTTCCAATTCCATGTAAAGATAGTTTTCAACATTCACTATTATAAGATTTTGAGTTTCATTTTTTTCTATCTCCTCCTCCTTCCTTCCCAAGGTAGCAGTCTGATATAGGCCATATATGCATAGTCTTAAACATATCTCCACATTAGTCATGTTGTGAAAGAAAAGCCTGAAAAAAAAGGGAAAACCATGAGAAAAATAAAGCCAAAAAACTGACAATAGTATGATTTGATCTGCACTTAGACTCCATAGTTCTTTCTCATAGTAGTGGTTAGCATTCTTCATAATGAGTCTTTTGTAATTGACTTGAATCATTGTATTGCTGAGAAGAGCTATGTCTATCATAGCTATTCATCACACAATGCTGTTCTTAATGTGAATTAAGTTCTGGTTCTGCTCACTTCACTCAGCATCAGGTCATATAAGTCTTTCCAGACTTAGTATTAAATTATAATCATATATTGCAACTTGTTTAATTATTTTTCCAGTTGATATCATCCTCTTAATTTCCAATTCTTTGGCTCCACAAAAAGAGCTGTTATAAAAATTTTTTGTGAACGTGGGTATTTTCCCTTTTATATGATCTCTTTGGGACATACCCTAGTAGTGCCTTGCTATATCAAAGGTTATGCACAGTTTTATAACTCTTTGGGCATAGTTCCAAATCTCTCTCTAAAATAGCTGCATCAGTTCACAACTCCACCAACAATGCATTAGTGTTATAATTTTTTATAATATAATATATATATATATATTATATATATTATATATATTATTATATATATAATATAATATAATATATTTATAATATAATGACTATAGATGGCTTTAATTTCTTCATCTGAAAATTGTCTATTCATATGCTTTGATCATTTGTCAATTGAGGAATGATTTGTATTTTTATGTTTGAATCAGTTCTTTATATATTTTAGAAATGAGTGTTTTATCAGAAACACTGTATGTAAAAAAATTGTTTCCTATCATTCTGCTTCCTTTTTAATCTTGGCCTTATTGGTTTTGTTTGTATAAAAACTTATACTTCTCCACAGCTTGTGCTATACCTAAGACAGAATGGTTAGACAACATAAAGTAATTAATAGTAACCACCTGCCTTGTAAAATTATATCTTAGTATCCTGAAAGTGACCTTGTAGATCAACAAAAAGGTCAAGATTAACCCACGTGGGATATATACATACATATGTATATATATATATATATATATATATATATATATATATATATATATATATATATATATATATATATATATATATATATATACTCACACACACATAAACTCCCCCCAGTCAAAAATTCATTCATTTGTTATTTAGAAGCTAATGCATAAATAGTATCTAATGTACATTAGTGCTTTTAAAATGGGCTCCCATATTCTGAGGGAAAGCACATAGTTATGTTATAATAAATATTTGGATAGTCAAGGAACAGGACAATTACTCAAAAACACATTTATTCCTTAACTACAAATGAGAGGGGGAAAATTGTTGCCCTTGTTCTGCCATCAAACTGCACGAAAAGAAGATGATATATAAAGAATTTTGCTAAATTCTGGGTTCTGGGGAAGCAGTGTGACATCATGAATACAGCTGGCCTAAGAACTAGAAAAAGCTGGGTCCAAGTATCATCTCTGAACACATACTGCCTATAAGACTTCAGCAAGTAAATTCCCAGGACTGAAGGCAACACATTAAGACTATAAATTGTGGAGTCAACTTACCTGAGAAGTTCTTTATACTAAATAAATTACAGGAGAAGGTCCTAATATATCTCAAAAATTTTCTTTTTGTGGGATGGGAGGATAGACACAAATAACCCAGGATTTAGCATCAGAAAGGATATTAGAGATCTCACAATCCAAATTTCCATTTTATGTATGATGAAAAAGAAGACCATATAGGAGAAGTGTCTAGACTCTTATTCCATAGTCAGGGAATAGCCAAGTTAGTACTGCTTCAAACTGATTTTTTTTTCTTTTTTCTTATTTTTTGGGGGAGAGGGGGATGAGGCTAGGGGTTAAGGAACTTGCCCCCGGTCACTCAGTTAGTAAGCTGAATTTCAACTCAGGTCTTCCTGACTTGAAGACTTGATCTTTCCACTGTGTCATCTAACATAAATCATCAGACTATAATTCCAGTGCTCTTCCCATTGCACCACTGCTCTATGAACTTCCTATGATTACACCATTGACTTTTATAAGAGAAATGACTCTTCTGTTCACATTCTATTGTTTCATATCCTGAATTAACTGAGTGTGTTTGCATGCCTTCAATGTATTACCTGGAAATTAGCCCAATATTTGTTATGAGTGAAAACATTTTCTGTTTCATCTACTTGTTTTTTACTTGCTTGAATTGATCCCATAGTGAAGAAGTAAGTACAAGAGTAGTTTTATTTTGGACTCTTCTGCTTAAATTAGAGATTTGCAGATTAAATTATCAGTTACTAAATATTAGCCCTGGGACAAGATATGATTCTTTACATATAGTAAAGGTAAATTATGGCATAGGGCACTGCTATAAGGTGTGGTCTTATTTTTATAGTAACTTTAAGTCATTCCATAACCACAAATAAGTATTTGTCCAGTATATGTTGTTTCAAGGAAATTATAATGGAGTTTGTAATTATGTGCTTGTAGTACATCTGTTCAAACTCAGACCTTCAGCTGCCTCAATAGCACTGGAGAAGTTGAGTTTATTTTTTCTGAGAGTAGATAAAGATTGCAAGTCATTTTCTAGAGATGCTATTCCTTTAAAAATAAAATTTCTTTGTTGTGGGCTCTATTGGTCTGTTTCCTGGAGTAAGCAAATACTTGTGATGTGGCAAGTTGGGGAGGAAGAATTAAAATGTAAGAGGACTCCTAGTTCTTCCATTGGGATTGTGGCTCAAAGGAGAAAAGCTAAAATAATCTTAGTTCCACAGATGGTCTCTGTGGCGGGTAGATTGACTCCTTCTATTTTAATTTTATTTTGTTATGTATATTTTTGAGACTGTAACTCTTTATCTCTAGTAGGCTGGAAATATAGCACCTTCCTCCAAATCAACCCCACTAACTGACAAGTATGGTAGGTTTGACCTTCTCTCTTTTCTACCTGGGATTATTTGACACTTTTTAGGCAGACTAGTGGCTCCTTCTCTGGAAGTTTATCAGATTGATATAGGACTTAAGTCAGAAACCTCATTAGCTCAGCCAATTAAAGGGTCAACAAATGTTTATTGTCTGCTGTGTTCCAGTATTTTCTAAGCATTGGGGGCACAAACAAAAAGGGAGACATAACAATTTGTTCTCTCAAGGAGTTCACAGTTTAAGGGGGAAAATTACTTAGAAACAACTACATAAAAATCAGCCATGTACAGGATAAGATGAAATGGTCAAAAGTGGAAAGGCACTTGTTTTAAGGGATGTTGAAAAAGGTTTCCTGTACAAGGTGGGGATTTTAGATGGGACTTGAAGAAATCCAAGAAAGGCAGGAGTCAGAAATGAGGAGAGAAATTCTAGACATGAGGTAAAGTCAGAGAAAATTCCAGAGCAAAATAATGGAATACATCTTCTACTAGAAACAGCAACATTCACATTATCAGTAGAACAACAAGTATAAGGAGTGAGGGTAGGGGATGCATAAAGTATAAGAATATTGGAAAAGTGATGGGCAAGTTCTAAAGGCCTTTGAATGCCAAATAGATCTTATATTTAAATTTGGAGATGATGTAGAATCACTGAACTTTGTTAAGTTAGAGGATCACATTGTCAGATTTGTATTTTAGGAAGAAAATTTTCATATGTAAGGGATATTTTGAAAGTAAAATTGACAAGCCTTATTAACAGACAGATAAGAAATAGAGTAAGACACTAAGGATGATATATTGATTGTCAGCCTAAGTAAATGGAAGGGTGATGGTATTGTTTGCAATTATAAGATAAGTTAAAAAGGGAAGATTTAGAAAGAAAGATAATTTTTTTGTGGTTAAGTACTTTCTTTTTTATTATAAATTTTTATTGACAGTACATATGCATGGGTGATTTTTTACATTATCCCTTGCATGTACTTCTGTTTCAATTTTTCCCTTTCCAATTTTCCCACATCCCCTCCAACATTCATCATTATTTGTTCCTGTCATCTTAGCCAATCTGACAGGTTTATAGTGGTATCTCAAAGTTGTCTTAATTTGTAATTCTCTGATCAATAGTGATTTGGAACACTCTTTCATATGAGTGGATATAATTTCAATTTCGTCATCTGAAAATTGTCTGTTCATATCCTTTGACCATTTATCAATTGGAGAATGGCTTGATTTCTTATAAATTAGAGTCAATTCTCTGTATATTTTGGAGATGAGGCCTTTATCAGAACCTTTAACTGTAAAAATGTTTTCCCAATTTGTTACTTCCCTTCTAATCTTGTTTGCATTAGGTTTGTTTGTACAAAAGTTTTTAATTTGATGTAATCAAAATCTTCTATTTTGTGATCAATAACAGTCTCTAGTTCTTCTTTGGTCACAAATTCCTTCCTCCTCCACAAGTCTGAGAGGTAAACTTTCATATGTTCCTCTAATTTATTTATAATCTCATTCTTTATGCCTAAATCATGGACCCATTTTGATCTTACCTTGGTATACGATGTTAAGTGTGAGTTCATGCCTAATATCTGCCATACTACTTTCCAGCTTTCCCAGAAGTTTTTGTCAAATTATGAATTCTTGTCCCAAAAGTTGGGATCTTTCGGTTTGTCAAAACACTATATTTCTATAGTTATTGATTATTTTGTCCTGTGAACATAACCTATTCCACTGATAATGTAATCTATTTCTTAGCCAATACCAAATGGTTTTGGTAACTGCTGCTTTATAATATAGTTTTAGATCAGGTCCAACTAGGCCACTTTCATTTGATTTTTTTTTCATTAATTCCCTTAAAATTCTCAACCTTTTTTTCTTCCATATGAATTTTGTTGTTATTTTTCCTAGATCATTAAAATAGTTTCTTGGGTGTCTGATTGGTGTAGCTCTAAACAAATAGATTAGGGAGTATTGTCATCTTTATTATATTCGCTTGACCTATCCAAGAGCACTTAATATTTTTCCAATTATTTAAATCTGACTCTATTTGTGTAGAAAGTGTTTTGTAATTTTGCTCATTTAATTCCTGACTTTCCTTTAATAGATAGATTTTCAAATATTTTATGCTATTGGCAGTTATTTTGATGGAATTTCTCTTTATATCTCTTGCTTTTGGATTTTGTTGGTGGTGTATAAAAATGCTAAGTATTTCTGTGGATTCATTTTGTATCCTGTAACTTTGCTAAAGTTATCAATTATTTCTAATAGCTTTTTAGTATAATCTCTAGGGTTCTCTAAGTATACCATCATATCATCTTGCAAAGAGTGATAATTTGGTTTCCTCATTACCTACTCTAATTCCTTTAATCTTTTTCTTGACTCTTATAGCCAAGGCTAGCTTTTCTAATACAATATTGAATAATAATGGTGACAGTGGGAAACCTTGTTTCACTCCTGAACTTACTGGGAAAGATTCCTTTTTATCCCCATTACATGATGCTTACTGATGGTTTTAAGTATATGCTCTAGACTATTTTAAGGAAAAGTAAATTTATTCCTATATTCTCAAGCATTTTTAGTAGGAATGGATGTTGGATTTTGTTAAAATTCTTTTTCTGCATCTATTGAAGTGATCATATGTCTTTTGTTAATTTGGTTATTGATATAGTCGATTATAGCCCTGCATTCCTGGTATAAAGCCTACTTAGTCATGGTGTATTATCCTGGGGATGATTTTCTGTAATCTTTTTGCTAATATTTTATTTAAGATTTTAGCATCAATATTCACTAGGGAGATTGGTCTATAATTTTCTTTCTCAGTTTTCAACCTACTTGGTTTAGGTATCAGTACCATGTGTGTGTCATAAAAGAAATTTCGTAGGACTCCTTCAATCCCTATTTTTTCAAATAGTTTATATAGCATTGGAGTTAATTGTTCTTTAAATGTGTGGTAGAATTCACATGTAAATCCATCTGATCCTGGGGATTTCTTTGGGAATTGATTAATAGCTTGATCAATTTCTTTTTCTAAGATGGGACTATTTAGACTATTTACTTCTTCTTCTGTTAATCTGGGCAAGCTATATTTTTGAAGGTTCTCTTCCATTTCATTTCATTTATCAAATTTATTGGCATAAAATTGGACAAAGTAACTCCTAATTATTGCTCTACTTTTCTCTTCATTAGTGGCAAGTTCTCCCTTTTCATTTTTAAGACTAACAATTTGATTTTCCTCTTTCCTTTTTAAAATCAGATTTACTAAGAGTTTATTTATTTTGTTAGTTTTTTAATATAACCAGCTCTTAATTTTATTAATTAATTCAATTTTTTTTACTTTCAATTTTATTAATCTCTCCTTTTATTTTTAGAATTTCAAGTTTAGTGTTTGACTGTTTTTTTTTTTTTAATTTGTTCCTTTTCTAGCATTTTTAGTTGAAAGCCCAATTCATTGACCTTCTCTTTCTCTGTTTTATGCAAATAGGCCTGTAGAGATATAAAATTTCCCTTATTAGCACTTTGGCTGCATCCTACACATTTTGGTATGACTTCTCATTATTGTAATTTTCTTTATTATTAATTATTAATTATGTCAATGATTTGTTGTTTCACCCAACCATTCTTTAGTATAAGATTATTGAGTTTCCAATTGCTTTTTGGTTTCTTTCCCCCTGGCTTTTTATTGAATGTAATTTTCATTGCATTGTGGTCTGAAAAGGATGCATTTACTATTTCTGCCTTTTGCATTCTAATTTGAGGTTTTATGTCCTAATATATGGTCAATTTTTGTATAGGTTCCATTAACTGCTGAGAAGAAAATGTACTCCTTTCTGTCTTCATTTAGTTTTCTCCAAAGATCTATCAAATCTAACTTCTCTAGAATTCTATTTACCTTTTTGACTTCTTTCTTATTTGTTTTGTGGTTTGATTTATCTAATTCTGAGAGTGCAAGATTGAGATCTCCCACTCTTATAGTTTTGCTGTCTATTTCTTCTTGCAGCTCTCTTAATTTCTTTTTTTAAGAATTTAGATGCTACACCACTTGGTGCATATATGCTTTATATTGATATTGCTTCATTATCTATGCTACCCTTCAGCAAGATATAGTGCCATTCCTTATCTCTTTTAATTAGATCAATTTTTGCTTTTGCTTGATCTGAGATCAGGATGGCTACCCCTGCTTTTTTTTAATTTCACCTGAAGCATAGTAGATTCTACTCCATCCTTTTACCTTTACTCTGTATATATCGCCCTACTTCAAGTGTGTTTCCTGTAAATAACATATTGTAGCATTTTGGCTTTTAATCCAGTCTTCTAACTTCCTCTTTATTGGGGAGTTTACACCATTCACATTTATAATTAAAATTACCAATTCTGTATTACTTGCCATCTTGTTATCCCCAGCTTATGCTTTTCTCCTTTCCTTCCTTCTTACCCCCTCCCCAGTATTAAACTTGTGAGCACCACTTGCTTCTCACAGCTCTCCCTTTTTAGTATCCCAACACCCCCTTTAGAATTCCTCCCCCTATCTTACCCCCTTTCCTCACAATTTCTGTATTCTCTTCCACTTAGTTTACTCCTTCCCTTTTCACTTTTCCCCTCCCACTTTTCAATGAGGTGGAAGAAGTTTTACTATAAATTGAATATGTTTAACAGTTTCTCTTTAAGCCAACTCTGATGTAAGTAAGATACATACTATGTTCATCCTCCTCCATTCTTTCTCTCAGATATAATAGGTTTCCTTTGCCTCTTTGTGATATGTAGTACCCTCACTTTACCCTTTATCTAGTACAATTTCATTTCTACCTCTAGTTTCTAGAACAAATTATACCTGTGTTGTCTATGTATCTTTATAGCAGAAATATAGTTCCCAAGATATCTTTCTTCCTTTTCAGGTTTCTCTTGAGTTCTATATGAAGATCAAACTTTTTGTTTAATTCAAGTTTTTTCATTGGAAATAAATGAAAGTCACTTATTTTGTTAAATGCCAATCTTCTTCCCTGGAAAAATAAAATGCTCATTTTGGCTGGATAAGTTATTTTTGGCCGCATACCAAGTTCCTTAGCCTTTTAGAATATCAGATTTCAGGCCCTTCAAGCCTTTAATGTGGATGCTGCTAGATCCTAAGTAATCCTTATTGTGGCTCCTCTATATTTGAATTGATTTTTTTCTAGCAACTTGTAATATTTTTAACTTCGTTTAATAGTTCTGGAATTTAGCCATTATATTTCTTGGAATTTTGATTTTAGGGTCCCTTTCAGTAAGTGATCGATAAATTCTTTCAATGTCTATTTTACCTTCTGTTTCTATAACATCTGGGCAGTTCTCTTTGATAATTTCCTGTAAAATAGTGTCTGGGATGTTTTTTTCATCATATTTCTCAGGGAATCCAATAATTCTCAGATTGTCTCTTCTTGTTCAATTTTCCAGGTCTGTTGTTTTCCCAAGAAGATATTTGACATTTTTCCCATTGTTTCTCTTTTTTTTTTTTTTTTTTTTTTTTTTTTTTTTTTGTTTTGCTTGACTGATTCTTGGTGCCTCCTCAAGTCATTTGCTTCTATTCAATTCTGATTTTCAATAAATTATTTTCTTCACTCACTTTTTTATATGTTTTTTCTAATTGTCCAATTGAGTTTTCAAGTGAGTTGTTTTGTTCTATGGAATTTTTTTCTATTTTGCCAATTTTATTTTTTAGAGAGTTATTTTCTTTTTCCAATTCACTAATTCTGTTTTTCAGGTATTTGATTTCTTTGTCCACTCTATATTTAAATGAGTGGGATGAGTTCCAGACTCTTTTGCCAAGCTTCATTTTTCTTTTCCCACTTTTCTTCTAGCTCTCTTGTAAGAGCATTTTTAAATTCTTCTGTGAGAGTCTTGTGTGTTGAGGATCAGATAATATCTCCCTTTGGAGATTCATCTGCAGACAGTCTGTTTTTATTCTCCTCAGGGTTTAAAGTCTACTTGCTATCCATATAGAAGCTATCAATAGAGTCCATTTTAATTTTTTGCTCATTTTGTCAAAGAAGAATAAAAAAAATGAACTAGTTAAAAAAAACAAAACAAATGCAATCTCCTTTTTTTGGGGGGTGGGCTGGATGGTATTATGGAGCTTCTTCTACTGACTGGGGAGGGCAGCAGTAAGGCACTAGCAGGACAGCGATGATTGTCCTTCATCTGCACTCTGAGACTCTTAGAGTGTGTTAAGAAACTCTGGGTGGGTGTGGCCAGGTTTCCAGAGACCCTAGCTTTTCAGGGTTATAGTTTTTACCTTCTGTATTTACAGCTCCTCTGCTGGTCTATTGGTTTGTTACCAGGGCAAAGTATTTATACTGGTAAAGTTCTTCCTGCAGAGATGGCTGAGATCACACCCCGCCTCGCTCAGTCAGCTCCATACTCTTACTGTCTGCTGTGCTGCAGCTTCCTGTTTTCAGTCAGCACCCAATCTAATCATCCCTACTCACAAGCAAAAACAGACCTTTTCTGGCAAATTTCAAAGATATCTCCTATATTGGTAATTATATGTAGGTTTTTTTTTTCCCATTCAGGCACTAATTCTGAGACCTTGTCATGAAATAATTTCTGAGAGCAAAAACATAGATTAAGTATATGTATATGTCCTCTCCACCATCTTGGCTGGAAATCTGAAAGAAAGATAAATTTTGAACAAGTATGAGATATTTGAATTTCTGATTCAAGCTGTCTTAATAGACAGTTGTATATGAGAATCTGAAAGAAAGTGGAGAGGGTAGAACTAGATAAGCAAATTTGAGAATCATTAGTATTAAGATGATAATTGAATCCATGAGATTTTATATATATATATAATTAGTATATATATATATATATATATATATATATATATAATTAGTATAGATAAGTATAGAATATATATATACATAGTGTGTATATATAAATGTATAGAGGAATAAGAGGACTTAAAACTCAAAGTTAAGAGATATTATTCAGATATGTATATGTGTGTATACATACATATAAAGAGATAACTGTGTGCATGTGTGTATGTGTACCCACACTACACATACACATACAAAAGATAGGCAGAGGCCAAATCATAAAATAATTTAAAAGCAGAGATTTTTTTTAATCCTGGAGGATAAAGGTGGCTAGTGGCTGAATATAGGGATTATATGGTCAAAGCTGTGTTTTAAGAAGGTCAGTCTTACAACTGAGTATAGGATAGATTTGAGTGACAAGAAATTTGAGGCAAGAAAAACAAGGAACAATCTATTGCAATAATCCAAGCATAAAATAATAGCCATCACTAGGGAGGTTGCCATGTGAAGATATAGTAGAAATATTTTGAAGACAATTTAAAAAAAAAAAAACTTAATTAGTTTTTAATTAAGAGAGAGTAAGGAATCAAGATTGTGAATTAGGTTAATTGGATAAATAATAGTACTCTCAACAATAATAAAGGATTGTCACACTTTATTGCTGACCCCTATACTCTTGGACATTACTAATGCCCAGATCCTTCATTCAGACATGATTTTTATACCCATTCTATTGTCTCTTTTTTCAAGGGTAGTTTGGTTTCCCTTTTAAACCAATCAAGGGGAAAAGAACAATAGCACCAGAAAATGGTCAAGGTTCACTCTTCCCATTGCAGTTGCATATCTTTACAGCCTCCTCAAAACAAAACAAAACAAAAACATAATTTCTGTAAAACAATCCAGGTCCATATTTTATCTTTAGTTCTTAACCTAAAGCTAGAGAAATTAGATATTATCTCAATCAATTAATACACATTTATTAATCATCTACTTTAAGTATATAATAGTTTGAAATCTTTTTATCTTTTTTTTTGTAATTTTTCTTTACTCCACTTGAGAAATAGATAAGTAAATCAACATTAAAGCACAGTTATCTTAGTAAAAGATAAAATAGAATAGAAAGCTAACAAATTCTTAAGAAACAGAGTTTCAGGAAATATTCATTTCTCTCAGGGAGACAGAAAATGGAAGTGAGGAATACTGAGCTTTGGCTGTGTTTCTCTTGGTGCACTCAGCAAATAGGATCTATCTAGGCACAACCTTTTGTCCTTATGCCTTTTTGATTCTTCTCTGCTCCTGTAATTGGCTTTCACTCTCTCAGTAAACATTACTCTCAGTCTTCTGTGCAACTGCTTGTCATGGTAGTTATACAACCTAATTGTTGCTATCCATAATCTACTGCTCTGTTGCTAAAATTTCTACCCTCCTCTTCTATAAGAAAAAAGGGAAAACTGGCTAGCCAAAGTTTGGCCTTGGCACTTATAAATAGGGGCATAGCACTAGGATATTGGAGAGGTGAAATCTGAGGTTTTCTGTCTTTTACTATGGGCTTCTGGCACAGTTGTCAGATAACTTCAACCCATTTTACTCTAATTTAGCATTATTATGTAATCTTATACTTAAATCATATATTCAGTTGGAATTTAGTGTGGCATTTGGTATACAATATAAGTCTAAATCTATTTTTTACTAAATTGCTTTGCAGTGGATTCCAGAAATTCTTAT